>NC_135497.1:17365396-17679146 GCF_052857255.1 Amblyomma americanum | reverse complement strand
GGGGTGTTATTGCCTCCTTCCGAGTTCCGGACTTCAACTTCTTCAATAACGCTTCTGCAACAGCGACAACTACCGAGTCAGGGAAGCCGGCGGCCTCAAGCCTAGCCAATTGGTTCTCAAAACTATCTTGCATATCATGCACACAGGATTTTAGGAGTGCAGACTCTAAGCAGAGTTTTGCGATCCCTCTCTTCACAATCTTTGAATGGTATGAACTATAAGGCAAAAGTTCTTTTTGTGCTCTGGGCAAGTAAGACCAGCACACGTGCTTATTCATAAACCTTAATCTCACATCCAAGAACTGCAGGCTGTTTTCAACCACCTCAGTTATGGTTGGCCATCGATTTTTGTTCAAATCGGCCAAGGTCAAATTTCGGAGGTGGCTCTGGCAAAAAGCGGCTTCCCAAGATCACACCAAGGTGAGACTTATGCACATTCTAGAGATCAACTTCTGCATCTAGTAGAGCTATCGCGCTGAAACAGAACTTGTGGGCATGGAAGTAAAAGCAAGCAAACATTGCTCTTCTTACAATGAAGGGGATGATGAGAACCTACCCGCACTAAGTAACAGAATGGGGATTGAGGCGCCTGCATCGTCGCTGTACCTCCATGCCCATTGGGCATCGAGGGCCGCATGTCCTGCCAGTCCTTTAAATGGTGCACAGGTGATGCATCGTGGATGGCGTTGATTTGATGCCGGTTAGCAAAGTATAGGCAGCATCGAAGAATGGTGCAGATTCCAGGAAGAAGAATACGTTGTCCGAGGACGAAAACTGCCTACCCTCAGTGGCAGCTTGCTTCAGTGGCAGTTCCATCTGGTGCACCGTCACCGTTTTAGCTGGTTGACTGCAGCACGTGACAAAGGGGCACAAAATCTGCATCAAGTGGCAGATGTGGGACTGAGGCGCCTGCATCGTCGCTGCACTTCAATGGCCACTCATTTCGTGATTGGTCCCGAAAGGTTGCTTGGGAAGGGCAACCTGGGTCTCACGAGCCGCACTGATGGCAGCACCTGCCATCGCAGGGCAGTGGTGCATCGCTTAACCGCTGCACCACCGCGCCAGAATGACATGAGGACTCCCAGGGATCTACGAATGTAAAGTGGAGAATGAGCAATTCCGCACACATGGGCATTAACCCATTATTGCTATCCGAGCAACTTCCATTCGTGAACAATGGATTCGAACACCGGAACTGAAGTGAAAACCGAAGTGCTAGCGTACCTAATTTGCATTTAGCAGAACTCCGCAAATCGACTGTCAATTTTTTTTTCCCTCGCATTGGTACAACTGCCCGTTTATGCGGACTTTGTCGTGTGCTAGGAAAACCTTTTTGACCTGGTTCATTTTAGGCTTTGCGTAGTGCCATAATTTTTTTTTCTAATCTCGCGCTGCCAAATCCTCGCTGATTGAAAATTCAGATTTTTAAAGCTTTTTTTACTGCTTTGGATTTATCATGGAGGTACAGGAACTTCAGTATTGCCGCTCGTGTTTTTCGTACGATGCTTTTCTTATTCTGTGTTCTTTCAGTTTCGACGGGAATACTTTGGAGAAGCCTATGAATAACCTCTTCGTTTATTACCTGAAGTAGGATTTTAGTTTGGGCGAGTTTTTCGCAGCTAGATTTCATTCTAAGGACGGCGCGAAACTCTTCCAACATTACCCGTCACCTGTTTCAACGTTCCGGTATTTTTCGTAGAGTCCTCTTAAACCCCGTGTGCTATGGAGTTGACCTTCGTGAGCGATTTTCGAAATCAACGGTACGGGTTTCTAGTGACAGTACTATTTTAGAGCGACTCTACTTCACGACCAAGCCGGGCCATCGCTGAAGCCTTGACATTGAATTAGTAAATAAATAAATACAATAAATATTGCTTCGATAGGGATTCGAACCCGCGGCGGCGCGAACAGATCAGCTTCGCTGGCCACTGCAAAGAGCACTATGGCATTGGCGCTGTTTCTTTTTCAACATATAATTTATTAGTGATATGCGATGTTTTATGTTCATGAGCTATCTACAAAAATTACGAAAATAGTGGCAAATCAACACACAGAAGCAAGGAATCACGAGAAAAGAGTCAATTTGGAGCGCACAGCTAATTCATCATAACACGACACATCTAAGGAACAAAGAACTAGAAAAAAACAATTAACAAAACAGCACTAAGAGTGAGTGCCACTCTGGTTCAAACTCGTTCTGTGCATACAATTCTCTTAGGTGCGCAATCATTCTACAGAAATGGTCTTTAGCAGAAACAACAGGTTCACAATGTCGGTCCGTCATGCGTGTTTTTCCCAGGCTGTGCAACCCAATTAAAATAACATATCTAAGTGTTCATCAACAAATGGTAGTGCAGTGAGAAATTTTACAGAATGCGGCGTCAGAATAAGCCTTTAATCAATGTGTGTTGCATGATGTCCCAGAGGAGTATTGCACCTTTACAAATGAAAAAAATACTCAATCATGTCATCAGCATCTCAAAGGCGACAGTTAACTGCAGGCACGAAATTCAAAACTATGCTATCGCCGCAGTCGATCACGCCTCGTGTTAAACTGCAACACACTCCCGCGCTGTGCAATGTACATATTCGTCTGCATCAACGTCGACCTACGGCGTGAACAGATCAGGTCAGCTTAACCTCGATGAGAGCTTAACATGAGTCTAATATCGTCGCCAGACGTGCCGAAGACCCAGCAAACCAAACTATGAGCCAGTCAGGCTAAATATTTGTTTTGCGTCAATAGAGGTTAGTCATTTTTCTTTAGTTTCTTTCAGGTCGTCTGCTGTCTGTGTCAGCTGTCTGCAAACCTGCGTGGTGTCGAGAGCAGGTTTTGTTTCCACATCCCTAGCTAGCAGCAAAAACTTCTTGATGTCGATGTCAGACGCAGTGTGACAAAGCAGCAGAAAAATCAACCATGGGCACGGCAGCACAAGCAAATATCGGTCATTTGAATGAAAGCATGCGCGATGTCGCTTCCTCACCTGCAAAAGAAAGGTGAACGCATTGCTGCAGAGATGGGGAATCGCGGCCTGCTTTTATCATCCAGGGTTGCCGCGGCGCCACAAGGCGTCGGCACATGCGCAATGGTCATTTGCCGGGCGGTCGTGTTGAAAGCTGCCCCACTCGATGATCGGAGGTGTATATAGTCGCCACTTGCTGATTGAACACCAGCTGGGCTGTTTCTTGCGTCGATTTGTCGGGTGTTTCGTGCCAGGATGGTGCCGTTAGAACGGTGACACAAGAAAGGTGGACCAGTTAGAATTCCGCTTGACTGCAGTGCTACCGTGCCCTGCAGTCATGTAAGGTTGAGTGAGCGAGAACGGGGGGTGGATGGCAGCTGCTACGTTCTGTAGAGGACGTAAGCAGGCAGAGTGGCGAGGGCAGTGATGGGATTGCAGCAAGACTCACACTTATTCTCAGGGGGAACCTGGTCGGACTGATTCGCCAGGCGAGTCGAGACTTCCGCATCTATATACACCCAGGATGGAGGGATGGGGCGTAGACCTATCGAGTTCAGGTGGCAAACAGCTAATACCGACTGTGGCGGGTCGTTGCAAAGGGTTCGATGGTGGCGAAGCAAGACTTAAAAGACCCTACAATTATGAAGAAAGACGAGTGGCTCAGTCTGCACTCTTCGTTTTTCACTTACTTCTTCCATCTCAATTTCTTTTCTTTTTTTTCCTGGGTATCTCCCTCCCTTTGTGGATCATCATACTGTTTTCTGAGCGCGCACTTCAAAATGCGTTAATAAATATCAGAAAGAACCCATTGAAATTTTGGCTTGAAAGTTTTATTCCGTGCCTTGTTGCGTCAACTCAACCACGTTCTGAAACACAAGTTGCAGTGATAAGGGTTTGAAAAGTCGGGTGTGGTCGCGACGAACCGTTAAGGAAACGGGAATATTATACCTAAAGTGTGAATGCCTTTAAAACAGCAACAACAACAACAAAAATGTCGTGTGACACTGCCTATCTCCCCCATTTCGCCATACTTGTGATAATAGTGGATGGTTTAAATGCTGAGTTTTCAAAAAGGAAAGGCAACAAATTTAACACACGTGCTTCGAAGCTTAAAACCGGACGAATACGCTATTCTTGAAGGACATCTTCTTTCTATCCGACGTTACAGAGTTACAACGTTACAACCCGCAGACCGGGGTCGTAAACCTCGAAAAACTTTCCCACGTTATTATACGTTTAGCAATGAAGTTTAACAGATGCTGGAATGCTCAATCCGCTTCGTCCTGCACTATGTTGCGGCTGTTGATGTAGCGTCCGTCTTTTTAAATCGCCGCGTATATCTGCACAAGAACGCTCTTCCGTGTTCCCTTCCGAATACGCGCCGCGTAGCAATGTACACCCGACAAAATCTTTAACTGGCTTGATTTTTGCATTCATAATTGCACCTTGTAAAGAGGCTTCTCTCGGCTAAACCGCTGCCATATTCATGTTCTAATTTGACGCGCATGGTGGCGTTTGGTGGTCCATTTTTTAAATGCTTGAATGAATCAAAATTATTATAAATCCGTATCGACTGCAGCTACGGCAAGCCAAAACGCGCGGCACGCGCAGCAATGGTTCTGGCTAATCTCGCTTCCTCCTCTGGCTAAACTACCTCTCCTACCATGCTAGACAAGTTCTTTACCCAGAGCAAGCGCCACTGCGCCACCAGAAGCGTTGTTACGTATCCCTCTTGTTCTGGCTCTTCGTAGCCGCAGACGATGAAGATTCTGATAATTTTGATTTAATCAGCAATTACTCCACTCAAGCATACTATAAGAAAGACCACCAAACGCTTCAAATTACAACATAAATATGCCAACGGGTTAACCGAGAGTAGCCTTCTTTAAGGTGAAATTAGGGATGCAAAAATCACGCCAGCCAAAGATTTGGCTGTGTATACACACTGAGGAAGACACCTTTGCGTTGCGAGACTCCTAGAACGATTCCATGCTAATGGTGGGCAAAATATCGCAGCATTTGAGGTTGTCCTTTCCCCGTGACCAGCTTGCGCTCGTACTAACTCCGAAATCAGCTACTGTCAGTGCTTACAAGTACACTCAGCCAATTCTTCAAGTTTGTATCATGTGAACATCAAACGGACAACATTGTTCAGTGGCGCATGCTGAATGAGGCGGCAAAACAGGTGAGAAAGCGCGCATGCGCACAAAGCGCTGGCCGTTTGCGGCCTGTTTCTCTGCTCTGCTTTTAGAACGAGTGGGGTACGACCATTTGTTTCATGCCCGCGTTATACAGGGTGTTTCAACTAAGAGTACACAATTTTTTAAAATAGGCTTTTTGTGTTAGAATAGCGCTTTTTTTCGGCATAGTATTGTAACCGGAGTAGTAAAGCAAGATAAAGCTGAGACGTGCTAACTAGCAAGCTGGTTAACTAATATTGAATTTTTAACTTTGCAACTACTAATGTTAGCCTCATTAATTTTTTTCGAGGTGTAGTAGCCCACCGTAAGAAATATCCATATCAGTTTTTAGGATTCCAAAAACGCGGTTACCCGTGGCGCTGTGGGCAAACAAATGCTGGCTATTTCGACGAGTTACGTGCACTGGAGAGGTTACTCTGCCTGCAAGCTTCTCGGAAGGGCGTGTATTTTGGGGCGATGAAGCCAAAATTTCTTGGACCACAGCGCCGATGGTAACAGTGTTTTTTTTTAATTCTATATACTGATTTGGGTATTACTTGTCATGGGCTACACGCCTGTCAATAATTAAAGAGCCTAACAGTAATAGTTATAAAGTTAACTATTCAATGTTAGCTAACGAGCTAGCTAATTTGCACGTCTTAGCTCTATTATGGTGTACTACACCGCTGACAATGCTATGCCGGAAAAGCGCTCTTCTACATCAAACAGCCGATTTTTAAAAATTGTGTAAACCCTTAGGTGGAATTCCCGGTCGCGGCGGTCGAATTTCGATGGAGGCGAAATTGTAGAGGCCCGTGTACTGTGCGATGTCAGTGCAAGTATCTTAAAGAGCCCCAGGTGGACGAAATTTCCGCAGCCCTTCACTACGGCGTCTCTTATAACCTGATTCGCCTTGGGACGTTAAACCCCCTAAACCATAAACCAAACCTTAGGTGAAACACTTGTATACAGTTAAAGAACTGGCGGATGCTTGCGCCCTCATGTGAACAGAGAAAGCCGCCTGCCGCATTAGCATTGTTGTGAAAACTTCTGACATGACGGGGCCAGGAGACCACGTCATGGCCTCAGTCGGGTATTGCCGGTGCTCAGCCGACAACAACAGGGTTCACGGCATAGGTTTTGCAGCAATTCGAGAAAAACCTGCTGGCGGAGGTGATACGTCTAGTGTCCCTAAATATTCGCAAGAAACAATTTACATCTGCTGCAGACGTGAAGTCCTGGTTACGAGAAATAAGAATGACCGTCACCATGAAGGTTCTGTTAACCCCCTTAATGATGAACGCATTTCCCAGACGAAGATAAGACTTCGCCCTCTTGTCGAAATGTTGACCAGCGGCTCCCCCTAGCGTATTTTGTTTTGTGTTGTCAAGAGCCACTTCGTACTGCTCTTTCTCTACCGTGCCCGAAGATGACATCTGTCCCGTCGAAAGAAACTTTTTGCGCGACAGCGTTAAGGAGCTCGTGCCGCAGAAAAGCCGGTGTCGGCGTTGTTGTCGTTGTCGGCGTTGTATCGCGATAACCAGCAAATGTAGAGTTTTGGGGAGATACGCAGATCGAACCAAGGTATTTCAGACTGCGAGGCGAGCACGCTCAGGACACGCTACAAAGGCTCGTTGGTTCCAATTGAATAAAAGTGGACCTAGTGAATGCGTTGTGGAATTTGAGTTCGTGAAGTGTCTTTGTATACTGATGCGTACATCAGTAATGCCCAGCCAGCGCTGCAACACGCTGTCGCGTTCCACTCCTAAAGGGGAAGGTAAAGCGTCATCCAATTTTTTTTTTGCATATTTCTGGTTTCTCAGGCTGCAGGGCGCTAGAGTAATGACTTGGCAAATATGGCTTAAGCGGCCACCCGGTGCACATCTTCATTCGCTTTTACACCGACGGCTGTTAAGGACACACTGCCAGGCTACGCGGCGTCGGTGTTGTTGTCGGTATAGTACAATGCCACGCTGATTGGTTGGCATATAATGACATCACGCGTGAGGTGATGCAGCACCCCAAGAGAACGCCCAACGCTAAGTGGTCCGAACAGGCTGGAGTCATAGTGATGTCACACGCAGTGTACCAGAGTAGAAAACACGTAATAATAAACAACAGACAACGTTATATTCAGCCCAGTTTTGCTGGAAACTCTGCCAATGTGCATTAAAGAATAGGAGCGGAGCTGTTCTCTTACAATGAAGGCACACAGAAACACACTCGCGAAGCGTGCTTCCGTAATTTACAGAAAACTGGGGTATCTCCATATACGCAATTTGAAAATACTTATAATGATGCGCCCTGGTATACGCTGTGCCATGCAAAAGGTGCACTTCTAACACCGAGACGGAGCCCGCCTCTGACGTCACCTCATCTGACTCTCTTGGTCGCTGCGGTATTCATCCATAGGACAAATTAATCATTCTGCGGATTAAATGTTTCGCCATGTGAATAAACTGTGCCCCTTCATTGCTGGTGTCGCGAAAAGGGAAACGAAGCCCGGTATCTGTTATTTGTTCTGCCAATTTGTGATGCACACAAAAGGATTCATGTCTGCAAAGGCGGATGTCGACGGTGGTACTCAAATACGACGAGAATTGCGGCTGTGAGCAACAAAGCTATGTTGGCACTGCTTCTAAATCAGCCAAAAGGAATTAGAATATTGTGTATTTTGCTTCTGTTCCATTCCTTCCTCCGCTCAGCACTTCTTGCGCACACAAACACCGATCACATAATTGCGCCCTGAGTCGAAGAAAAAAAGCATCAGATTGAATGCGAGCCATAAGTAAGGTAGAATTTCTAACTTTAATCCGACGAGTTCGCCTTGCCCCACGAAAAAAAAAAAACGGAAGAGGGGCGCATAGCCAAAGGTTTTGCGAGGAGTTGCGCAGGACACCTCATCGATATGCGCAGAAAAGCTAGAATCGCTAAGGCGGAGCTCTGTTTAATCGCTTGCGCGCCCGCTGAAGCTGATTGCCATCGCTCTCAGCGGGGCTTCACTGGGTCGCCGGCTTATATTGCTGAGCCTGTGTTGAGATGGGTCGGCTCATATGTTGGTTCTCTTGATTAGAAAGCAATTCCAGCTCAGTGCTCTAAGCGGAATAAGTACAAAAATTAATCTTCTCGATGTAATTAGTTTACAATGAAACGCTGCTCACCGAAGACGACTTTCTCAGCATTTTGGCGGTCGCGTAGGCTGCATGTCGAAGAACCGCTAGGAAGATCGCAATTTTAGGCTTTGAATTTTTCTGTTGAGCTTGGGAGGAAAAGGATACACTATTGACTGGAACGACAATTTTGCTTTTTATTTCAACTGTTTTTCATTTGCCCTTGTGAATAAGGCAAAAGGCCGAGGTTACAAAATACGATCACCAAGAGGAGGACGGTGCCCGAGGATATGTGCAGCTGCAAACAGACCGGAGTCCCCTTCAAACCCGAGGCAGCCTCGGTGGGTGAGCGCCGCTAAACGCTGCTTACTTTTCATTAATCCATATTTTCGTCGCTTGTCTTTTTCTGCGCTGCAGTTTCCAGCAGACATCTTTTTTCAGCATGCGTTGTTTCTGGGGAGACTCGTTTAATTTAATAAAACAGTCTTAGGAACTGGAAGGCGTTACTAGACAGTTATTTTCAATCTTTTCACCTTCGATGTATGTTTTCGATGCCATCTACAAACCACAGCTATAGCATCAACGGTAGCCGCAGCACGCCAGATGTGTGCGGGCCGCTATTCGGCGCATATAGTAGAAGATGCGACACGCGTAACAAAGCGCTAGCTTAGTGCTAACAGCGATCACTCGCTTCTCATCCCACAAACGACTGGCCGATCACCCGAGGGGGGGGGGGGGGGGGGATGTCTTGCTGATTAGTTCTCGGCAGGCTCACAAAGAAAGGTTGATAGACGCCACCGTATCGCGACAAAGCTAAATAGGGCCATATTTCATGGGTTCGTGGTTCCCCCAAGAGGGCCGCAAACAACATAGCGCAATCAAGAGGTGCGCCCTTTCCTCCCTTAACCGCTCCGAACACTCGGCGAAGTCCCCTGCCCGAGTGGCCACTGACACTGGAACATAATTTCTGTGCTCAAAGCCGCCGGATGGTGACAAAGAGTTGTCACTTCGAAGCCACAGTGTCTCAACAGCTAACATTGAAAAAAAAAACAATGGCCAAACCAGACACCGGCCCAGTTAAACAATCGGCATGTGCCGGTGCCTTGACGCTTTATATATACGCTGCAGCGCTGCCCTGCTTGCAAGAGGCGCCGCTCTCGCTCGATCGTGCGAAGTCTTCCTTGGTCTGGCTACGCCGCTGATCGGCCACTCGCTCGGTGGCGAGCCTCGCGAGTGCGACGATCGCCCTCCGTATCACCCATAGCAGTGCCGTCCGCGCCATTTTGTTCCTCCGGCCGACCGTTTGACCGAGCTCTGCCTCACCTCGCTTCGGAGCTGCAGCCTCTCGGAAGGAGGGACATAGAACGGGTGGCCGATAGCGAAGTGTCGCTTATCTTCACTTTAAAATCTCTCCGCCGGCAAAAGTGTCCTCCGATTTTGTCCCATCGCCGCCCCTGCATTTCTTGGCCTTGGACGGGCTTATTCCACGCCACGCCTCAGGATGTGCTCCGTTTAATGGATCACACCGCAAAAGGCTTCTGCCGTAATATCTCCATCATCATCATCAGCCTGACTATGCCCACTGCAGGGAAAAGGCTCTCCGATTAACCGTGTCGTTTGCCAGCTGCGCCCACCGTATGCCACCGAACTTCTTAATCTCATCCGCCCACCTAACTTTCTGCCGCTCCATGGCTACGCTTGCCTTCTCTTGAAATCCACTCCGTTACCCTTTAGGACCAGCGGTTATCTTGCCTTCGCATTGTATGCCCTGCCCAAGCCCATTTCTTCCTCTTGATTTCGACTAGGATGTCATTAACTCTACTTTTATCCCTGGCCAACTCTGCCCGCTTCCTATCTCTTAACGTTACACCTATCATTTTCCTTTCCATAGCTCGCTGCGTTGTCCTTAACTTAAGCTGAACCCTTTTCGTTAGCCTCCACTTTTCTGCCCCGTAGGTGAGTACCGGTAAGATACAGCTGCTGTATACTTTTTTCTTGAGGGATATTGATAAACTGCCATTCATGAACTGAGAGAACCTGACATATGTGCTCCACCCCATTTTTATTCTTTTAGTTTTTTCCTTCTCATTATCCGGATCAGCGGTCACTACCTGCCCTAAGTCGACATATTCCTTTATCACTTCCAGCATTTCGTTTCCAATTGTGAACTGCTGTTCTCTTGCTAGACTGTTTAACAGTACTTTTGTTTTCTGCATGTTAATTTCTTGACTCACCGTTCTGCTCTGCCTGTCTAACTCATTGATCATGCTTTGAAGTTAACTCCTCCGTGACTCAACAAGTCAATGTCATCAGCGAGTACAGATTATTCAGGTATTATTCATTAACTCTTATCCCCAACTGTTCCCAATTCATGCCTCGGAATACCTCCTGTAAGCAGGCGGTGAACAGCACTGGTGATATCGTGTCTCCTTGCCTGAGGCCCTTCTGTATTGGAATTTTATTGCTGACTTTATGGAGTACTATGGTAGCTGTGCACTTGCTATAGGCATCTTGCCGTATTTTATTATAAGGCTCTCCTGCACCTTGATTCCGCAATGCCTGCATGACTGCTGAGATTTCCACTGAGTCAAATGCTTTCTCGTAATCAATGAACGCTATATATATAGGAGTTGGTTATATTCTTTGCATTTCTCTATCGCCTGATTGATAGTGTGAATATGATCTATTCTAGAATATCTCTTACAAAAGCCTGCCTGATCATTTGGTTGATTGAAGTCTAAGGTTGCCCTGACTCTATTCGCGATTACTTTAGTAAATACCTTGTAGACAACAGACAGTAAGCTGATCGGTCTGTAATTTTTCAAGTCCTTGACGTATCCTTTCATATTGCCGCCAATATTTGCAGTGTTTGTTCGTTTTTTCAAATCTGCCGCGACACCACCTTATCGCTTTGTTTGCTACGCAAGACGCGACTAGATTTATCTCGATTGATCGCAGCCAGGCAAAGCTGATTCTACGTTGTTCCGGAATGTTCTAGTAACTTTGCGCCCTTTATCTCGAATGTTCGCTATCAGCTTTAAATTGAGCACGGCCGACAGCGGCGGGCATTCTGTTCGACGACCGCCGAGCACGCTTGTCGCTTCGCCGCCGCCGAGTGATTCAGTCCATTTTGGGTGCAAGTCAGCCCAATAAACAGTTCTTTTAGAAGACCCTTTCGTCCGTCTTCATCGCTGCTTCGACTGCCGTCACCACTACGCGACATCTGGTAGAGGTGCTGGGTAACTTCCATGTTCCGGACGCCCCCTTCAAGTCGTGAACCCAGCCCTAAGCGCTTCACACCCGAGGACGAACAAGCAGCTCAGCGAGCCAGCCGACGTATCCAGGGAGAGGAGCCTGAGTTCGGGAAACTGCCGGACCGCACCAGACAGCGAAAAGACGCTGCTACCAGCACTGCAACCTCGCCAAAGATGTCGACACCGATCATACTGCAGCAGCCGCGGGTGCCGCCAACTTTCAATGGATCCCTAGGCGAAGACCCTGAAGAATGGTTGGACCAATTTGAGCGCGTGGCGTCATTCAACAAGTGGGATGATGCGGCAAAGATTGGACACGTTTTTTTCTCATTGTATGGCTCCGCACGCACGTGGTACGAAAACTACGAGTCGTCCCTTACGACATGGGAGCTATTCAAGAGAGAACTATTGAAGGTATTCACCAGTGTCTTGAGGAAAGAAAGAGCCGAACGACTCCTCGAGTCCAGGATCCAGCTTCCGAATGAGCCCGTCCGCAGTTACGTCGAGGAGATGAAGCGCCTATTTCGCCGCGCCGATCCCGGGATGACCGAGGAAAAGAAAGTTCAGTTTTTAATGCGCGGCGTAAAAGAACAACTCTTTGCAAGCCTCGTCCGCCAGCCGCCAAAAACAGTCCAGGAGTTTATGCAAGAAGCCTGCACGATTGAGAATACCCTCGACGTTCGAGCTCGGCAGTACAATCGCCCCTCCTCTGCCTGTGTAATCCGTTCGGACACGCCGGCCACCACCAGCGACAGCTTGCGGGAAGTTATCCGCGAAATCGTACGAGAGGAGCTACGCCGATTACTGCCATCTTCCCCACAGCCACAAGCAGCGACTCTGATGGATGTGGTACGGGAAGAAGTGCAACAGGCACTTGGCACCCCGACGGCCACAGAACCCCAGGCCATGACCTACGCCGCTGCAGGAAGTACTGCTCAGCTCCAGCGACAACCCCCACGTCCTCCCCGAGATGAGCCAACCGTTCCACAACGCCGCCTCCCAGCCCCCACCCGCCCAGCCTATGACCGACGCTCAAACCCCAGGAAATGCGACGCCTGGAGGACTTCCGACAATCGGCCGTTGTGCTTCCATTGCGGTGAGGCCGGCCATATTCTTCGTCACTGCCCGTACCGACGTATCGGTCTTCGAGGATTTGCCGTTAACGCCCCACGACCACGCTTCGGACAACGTCCGCACGAAATCGACGAGTACCTGCGTCGAGAAGAGTACACGCCGAACCGCTTTTCGCGCTCACCATCGCCGTCAACCTCGCGCTTTGCGTCGCCACACCGCAGCTACGCAGCCGCGGTACGAGGAAGGTCGCCCAGCCCCCGTAGGGGAAACTAAAGGCAGCAACCTCTGGAGGTGAGGTTGCTCACGAGCTAAACGCCGAAGATCCTCCACCGACCACGCCCCATGAAGACGCTGCACCCGCGACGCCGCATGAAGAACCGACACTCGCTGCACCGACGCCGCACACAATGAGAACCTCGACCACGACGCAAGCTACCTTGAAATCGACGCCGCCACCCAGAGGAGCTTCGACCACACGCCCAACCCGTGACTCGCATACGCGACGAAGCCGTGACCCGACGCCGAGAGCGACATGCAATGCAAGAGCCAGGACCTCCGACCTAGAAGTGACTATCGACGGCCGGAAAGTTACCGCTCTAGTCGACACAGAAGCCGATTACTCGGTGATGAATGGAACATTCGCTGCAACTACAACAGAAATTGGAAACCTACGGTTTAAGAGGGAAAATTCGTGATCTAATTAAAAGCTATTTTACAGGACGGAAACAATATGTTGTCGTGAAAAATTTAGCCTCACTACCGCAAAGCATTAATCTAGGTGTGCCTCAGGGCTCCGTGCTTGGGCCGCTATTCTTTTCCCTGTATATTAATGACCTTCCATCAACGCTGAAATATTCGAAAGCTGTAATATATGCTGATGACACTGCACTGCTTTTTACAGGGGAAAATTTAGTGGCACTTAAATGTATAATTAATGAAGAGCTTGGTGAAGTTTCGCAGTGGTTTAAAAGTAATCGGTTAACCCTTAATACTGAGAAAATAAAGTAAACCGTGTTTCACTCGCGCAGGAAGAACATGAACTACGAACGTATATCTGTAACTATCGACAACACGACTCTGCTGAGGGTGCCTCAATACAAGTATCTTGGTGTCCTGTTCGCGTCTGATACGCACTGGAAAGAACAAATTAATAATGTTTGCTCCAAATTAGCCTATGGTTGTCATGTTTTACTAAAGGCCAGGGACTGCTTTGATCGTCCAATTCTACGCGTTCTGTATTTCGCCTTTGTGCACAGTCAATTATCTTATTGCCTGGAAGCGTGGGGTGGTACATATAAAACATACCTAGATCCTGTTTCTCGCCTTCAAAAACGAGCTATTCGTATGATAACTTATTCAAATAATACACACCCCAGCAGGCCACTCTTTCAGCAGCTTCGTATCTTACCCCTATCAATGGCATATAAACTGAAGATAGCTGAAATAGTAAACAATGTAATTAAATCTAACAACCCCCTGCCCCTTAGTTTATTTAGATTACCAATGAAACAAACAAGAGCTGCAACTAACAATCTATTTAATTTACCACCTTGTTACAATACGTACGGCCGGAGACTCCTAGAATACAGTGGAGCCCATGTGTGGAATGAAATCCCGAATGAAGTTAAAGAAAAAAATAACTTTTCAGCATCTTTAAAACACTATTTAATTTCCATGGAAATGTAGGAATCAATTGTGTGTGTTAATCTTGAAGTTTTTTATTTTACACGGTCTGCGGTAGTATTGTGCTTGTGTTGTATTTGGACCCCTCACTAGCCGTAAAGGCTATGGGTCCAACCAACAGTCTGTGTACTGTTTCTGAGAATAAAGAAAAAAAAACCTCTAAAAACCTCTTAAAAGTCACAACGGCTTGGGACGGCCCACAAATTCGCACCGCTGGGGGCCACCTCATTACGCCATCAGGACGATGCACAGCGCGAGTGACTGTCAAAGGACATACCTATCCTACGACCTTTGTTGTGCTACCGCAATGCTCCCGCGAAGTGATCTTGGGTATGGATTTCCTTAATGAGCATCAGGCGATCATCGACCTGCGATCCAAGCTGATCACGCTATCGACGGACGAAGCCATCGCTTCGATGAAAACTCGGGAAAATCACGTTGCCCTAAGTGTCCTGGAGGAAGAAGTGAGCGTCCCACCCCGTTCAAGCGTTATCGTGACCGTAGGCGCCACGAAAGCCATAAACACTGAAGCCATCATCGAGGGGAACATGCAGTTGCTACTAGACCGAGGAATCAGCATCGCAAGAGGCATCGCACATTTCCGCAATGGCCAGGCCGAAGTACTGCTGACTAACTTCAGCGAAGAATACCGGCATATTAACAGAGGAACGACGATTGCTTTCTACGACGAAATATCTGACGTACGAGATTCCTTCGCCCTCTCCGACCCCTCCGCAGAAGATCCGCCTGACCAAGAGAACTCGCCCACTTTCGACATCAACCCAGCCCTGCACCGGAACAGACAAGACCAGATCCGCAATCTGCTTCAAAACTACAGTGAGTGCTTTTCGACATCGACGAAGGTGCGACAGACGCCAATTGCCAAGCATCGCATTATAACGGATCAACACGTCCGACCTCTCCGTCAAAGCCCCTACCGTGTGTCTCCGCGAGAACGACAAGCCATCCGGGACCAAGTCGAAGAAATGCTTCGCGACGACGTCATCCAGCCTTCAAACAGCCCATGGGCGGCACCGGTTGTTCTAGTGAGAAAGAAAGACGGCGCACTTCGATTCTGCGTGGATTACCGCCGCTTGAACAACATAACAAAGACGGACGTCTACCCCCTCCCCCGCATCGACGACACACTGGACCGCCTCTGCAACGCCAAATATTTCTCATCGATGGACCTCAAGAGCGGCTACTGGCAAATTGAGGTCGACGAAAGAGATCGCGAGAAGACAGCATTCATAACTCCGGATGGGCTGTTTGAGTTCAAGGTGATGCCATTTGGTCTCTGTTCCGCACCAGCGACGTTTCAGCGAGTAATGGATACAGTGCTGGCAGGCCTGAAGTGGCAGATTTGTCTGGTATATTTAGATGACGTCGTTGTCTTCGCCTCGAACTTTGAAGAGCACCTCAAAAGACTTCGAACAGTACTAGACGCAATCAAGTCGTCTGGCCTAACCTTGAAAGCAGAGAAATGCCACTTTGCCTACGAAGAGCTGCTGTTTCTAGGCCACATCGTTAGCAAGGAAGGAGTACGCCCAGACCCGCAGAAAACAGCTGCTATTGAATAGTTTCAACCGCCGGCCGATAAGAAAGCAGTGCGCAGATTTCTCGGACTATGCACATATTACCGACGATTTGTGAAAAACGTTTCGCGCATCGCCGAGCCCCTGACCCAACTGACGAAGGCAGACGTGCCGTTTAAATGGGAAGCGCCGCAAGCAGAAGCCTTCAAGGAACTTCAGCGTCGTTTAGTCCCCACCGATCCTTGCGCATTTTGATGAAAACGCCGATACTGAAGTTCATACCGACACTGCAGCGTGGGACTAGGCGCCGTTCTCGTTCAAAAAAGTGACGGGCTGGAGAAGGTCATCGCATACGCTAGCCGTTCCCTTTCCAAGGCCGAGGCTAACTATTCGACCACTGAGAAGGAGTGCCTTGCCATCATCTGGGCTACGTCGAAATTCCGCCCCTACCTCTACGGACGGCCGTTCAAGGTGGTCAGCGACCACCACGCGCTCTGCTGGCTTGCCAATTTGAAGGATCCCTCTGGCCGACTCGCTCGATGGAGTCTGCGTCTCCAGGAGTTTGACGTCACCGTCGTTTACAAGTCCGGACGCAAGCACACTGACGCCGATTGCCTCTCACGAGCCCCTGTAGATGCACCGCCGCTGGACGACGATGAGGACGCCTTCCTGGGACCCATCAGCGCAAGCTCTTTTGCTCAGCAGCAACGCTCGGACCCCAACCTAAAAGGCCTCATCGAGTACCTGGAAGGCAAGGTTTCTTCACCCCCCGCTTCATTCAAGCGAGGACTGTCTTCTTTCTGTGTGCAGAATGAGGTCCTTGTGAAGAAGAACTTTACAGCGAACAAAACACAGCCTACCTCCTTGTTGTACCTACTTGTCTCCGCGAAGAAGTTCTACAGGCTTCACACGACGAGCCGACAGCTGGACATCTCGGGTTTACTCGCACCCTCCGCCGCATTCAAGACAAGTATTACTGGCCCCGACTGTCTGCCGATGTCGCACACTATGTGAAGACATGCCGAGATTGTCAGCTACGAAAGACTCCTCCCACACGACCAGCAGGATTTCTGAACCCCATTGAACCTCCCTCAAGACCCTTTCAGCAGATTGGCATGGACTTGCTTGGCCCTTTTCCAACGTCAACATCTGGAAATAAGTGGATCATCATAGCGACCGACTACCTGACCCGCTACGCCGAGGCGAAAGCCCTACCGAACGGAACAGCAGCAGAAGTGGCCAAATTTTTCGTGGAGTGCATTCTTCTTCGACACGGCGCCCCCGATGTGCTCATCACGGACAGAGGAACAGCATTTACGGCGGAACTCACGCAAGCCATCCTGCGCTACAGCCAAACCAGCCACCGGAGGACAACTGCATACCATCCGCAGACCAACGGACTGACCGAGCGCCTGAACAAAACCATCGCCGATATGCTCGCTATGTATGTCGATGCCGAACATAAAACCTGGGATGTCATCCTGCCTTACGTCGTCTTCGCCTACAACACCGCAGTGCAGGAGACCACCCAGATGACGCCTTTTAGGCTCGTCCATGGCAGGGAGGCCACGACCACGCTAGACGCCATGCTGCCCAACGTTACAGAAGAAGAGAACGTCGACGTTGCCGCCTACCTTCAACGCGCAGAAGAAGCTCGAAGGCTTGCCCGATTACGGATCAAAGATCAGCAGCGGTCCGACGCCAGACGCTACAACCTACGAAGACGCAACGCGGAATACAAGCCAGGAGACCAAGTCTGGGTGTGGACGCCCATTCGCCGCCGTGGATTGAGTGAAAAGCTTTTGCGCCGCTATTTCGGCCCGTACAAGGTTCTTCGTCGGCTGGGTGAACTGGATTATGAAGTCATCCCTGACGCAATGACTGCATCCCAGCGACGCCGCGTACGACCAGAAGTTGTCCATGTAGTCCGTCTGAAGCCGTATTATGCGCGCTAAAGGCCGCTGCATTTCCATGCTCTATTTTCGCAAGATCTGTTTTTTTCCCTTACTAGTCGCATTATTTGTTTTAATGCATCGGGTCGATGCTTCTTTGAGAGGGGAGTAATGCCGCCAATATTTGCAGTGTTTGTTCGTTTTTCAAATCTGCCGCGACACCACCTTATCGCTTTGTTTGCGACGCAAGACGCGACTAGATTTATCTCGATTGATCGCAGCCAGGCAAAGCTGATTCTACGTTGTTCCGGAATGTTCTAGTAACTTTGCGCCCTTTATCTCGAATGTTCGCTATCAGCTTTAAATTGAGCACGGCCGACAGCGGCGGGCATTCTGTTCGACGACCGCCGAGCACGCTTGTCGCTTCGCCGCCGCCGAGTGATTCAGTCCATTTTGGGTGCAAGTCAGCCCAATAAACAGTTCTTTTAGAAGACCCTTTCGTCCGTCTTCATCGCTGCTTCGACTGCCGTCACCACTACGTGACAATATGAATTAAGATTCTGTTTGCGTTCTTCCAGGCTACGGTCGAGGTCATAAGGCATTGCGTATACAGGGCGGCTAGTTTTTCTAGCACAATCTCCGCTCCGTCCTTCAACAAATCTGCTGTTATCTGATCCAGACCAGCTGATTTTCTCTTTCGCATTGCTGCTAAGGCATTCTTTACTTCCTCTTTCGTTACTGACGAGATGACGCATTGCTGTGCTCTACTGTCTCTCTCATTAACCATCTGATTACATTGGCTTCTGTATAGATTTGTGTCGAACTCTTCGGCTATTTTAACTACCTTATCCATATTGCTAAGCACATTGCCTTCCTTGTCTCTTAACGCATACATCTGGTTTTTACCTAAGCCTAGTTTCCTCTTGGCCGCTTTTGGGCTAGCTCCATTCTCTAGAGCATGCCGTATAATGCAACGATCCATTTCATTTGGCACTCTGCTTTGGTCCTTGTTCCTGGTGACGTGGGCCGAAGGGGTGACGTCACGCCGGTCGTAGCAGGAACAAGGCAATGTTGCCACTTGCTAGCATAACGACTAATGCCGACACTGAGGAGTGACAGAGCACGATGGCATCAAGCTTAATCGGCGGTAATCCCGTCTGGTGACAGTGGTTGTTCCACCGGCTGGCATTACTTGGCCAGAGTGGATGATGCAGCGGGGGCGGCTATCGAAGTCGCCGCGACCAGAATGAATGTGCCTGCTGTTGCTTTCGTCACGACTGAAGTATCGACGGAATGAAATGAGTCGCTACTACATACGGTCCCGGCGGTGTTTGCAGAAGGGCCAGAGGTTCGAGAAACTCGGGACTTCCACAAGCTCTCTGGCGACGCCCACAGATGAATCAACTAATAGTATCAATACACACAGTTCAACCCTCGGCACGGCTGCAGTTTAATTGGGTTATCCGAGTCACTCAGGTGCTATCATCACTTGGGCGTCACCTCATGTACTTTATGGACGGTCGAAAAAGTACAACTCACGTGATCAAACCATCGATGCCTTCTTTTATTTGTTTATCGTTCCAACCGTTGACTCCACAAAGTTAAAGAATAAGCTGTCGAAAACATCTTTTTAGTGAATTTTTTCGTGCACTTTATTGTACTTTACGAGCATTTCATGATGGGTGAGATGTGCACTGAATGAACTTTAAAGTAATTTGTAATTTATCGCATTTTCCGTTGTACCGCGAAGGAACGCCACGGTTGCGTCATCAGCTGCTATATATGTGTTTGACTTCACACAGAAATTCCAGAGGGGGGCGGAGCTTCCTTTTGCCACGTGACGTGGCAGACTGCACGTGTGATTTGTATGAAATGGTGGCTCTGCACGTTAACCTTGCGCAATAATATGGGAACGACTGTATCGCAGCGTCTACGGTCTCGGTGGAAGGGCGGCAGAAAAACTGTCTGCTATCCGTGAGGTCGTTGCAGCTTCTATTGTTTTAGCAATAGCTAAACTCAAGTTCTGTAGTTTATAAACAACAGCCACTTTTTCTCCTTGCAGTCAAATATCTTTGGCCAAAATTTTTAAATTTGGAAAATTGCAAGACACTGCTATAGATATATTGAACCTAATGATCCCTTCTTCTGATATGTCGGAAAAATTTTCTTTAAATTGTTTCCATCGATCGCATCGAAGTTAAAACTGCCATAGAAAACCATTGGGGAACACTTTTGACAATAGTAAAACCGTTAATAGAAAAAAAAGGCTATACTGCCGTCAGGTGAGCTGCGGATATAGTGATTGGCTTATTGAAATCTTACATTATGTGAAAAAATTGCGTTCATAAACGGTTACCAGCTCTAAAGTGTTTTTGTCCAGGATTGCTGGGTATGCTTCGGTGTGATTCACATATATCGACGAAAAAAAAAAGACTCAACCCTGAAAAGTTGGCATGCATTCATTAATTTTACTGTCCTAATTCCAAACGTCGTAATATGCCCGTTATCCTGTGACCATAGCGCTTAATATTTGTCGCCCTTTCTGTGTCACTTCGGGGCAAGATTGGGGCGGTACATGTGGTGCATCTGAATAGTTTTCAGATTACGTCAAGGCAATAGAGTTACTGAAGAATAATTGCAGTCTTACTAGCGTCCATTTCGTAACATGGGATTGGCGGTAGGTATTGCTAAGGGCTAGGTTGCTTTTGATTATTTTTCTAATACCCCTATCACACGGGCACATTTAGTGTCACTTGCAAGGCGTGCGATTCGCCGAAAGTGTCATTCGCCCAGTGTCATACGATGAGCCTTAGTGACACCCGCTGCTGAACGCATTTGCCACGTAGTCAGTTTGGCGAACTCGCTCCACTTTTTCCGGCAAGGCGAGCTTGTAGTCTTTACCGAAATGCTGTCCGGCAGAGAAAAAAATAATTTGTTTGGATAATTACAAGGTCTAAAATCGCGATCTTAATTTTTATCATGTTTTTTCAATAAGAAATTGTTTTAAGTTACAGCAACTAAAAAAAAGTGCGCGCAGTTGAACAACCAGTCTCGTTCTCAGTGCTGGCACAGTCAAGTTTTGTTGTTTTTCGCCCCTTTGGTCCACAATGGCGGCGATGGCAGCAGGAAGCTCCGCCGAGTACAGCCGCAACGGAGGTGCCGAGAAAAAGGACGGGGCCTCCTTTGATGCGGACACGGGAGGATCATCTAGGTGATCCCCGCCGAGCAAAGCGACACGCAAAAATATATGATGCAATAACAGAGCAGTTGCAAGAAGCCGGCGTGGTGAAGACAGCGAAAGAAGCAAAGAAAAAGATAGAAAGCCTCGGAAAGAAGAGGTGAGTTCTGTTCCCGCAATATAATGAGCTCTTTTGAGCTTAAGGATGGATAAGTTCTTGAGGTACGGAATTTCAATCGCTTGTGGTAGCACAGAGGTATGCAGGCTGGCCTACATTAGAGCGCCGGAGCGGTGTGCTTTGGTATGGTACAAAGTAAAATAGTAGCGAAGCTGCCCTGTTAGGGGCATGACGCTCGGGCTTTTATCGCTCTAAACCTATGGTTCTTCGATTAGGTGCGAGCATTGGCTCTGGAAACCAGTACCAGCTCCTGAATTTTGATTCGTTTTTCTTCGCAGCGGTCCGCTCGAGCGCTCTGGGGAGCTTCTCACCTCTGTACTGCGTTGACGTGCGCGAGCAGCGCATCCAGGGTCTTTTACCATGTGCAGTTTTTGCGGCCGTGTGCGTACGATAGGAATGCGAGATCACAACAGCGGGAGGCCACTAAAATTACTTCGTCTGTGGCTTCTCCGGACAGCATGTAGCTGTCGGTGTGGCTGCACAAGTAGCTGCGGTTTTGGCAGCATAGCGACAGAGTGCTCGTACATTAATTTTTGCACGACACAGCGTATAATGATTTTTTTTCAAAGGCTGGCACCACATTATCACATTTTCTTTTCTCAAGCGCCCGCCAACCGTCATCAGGACAATTGTTTAATGCTTTGTAACAATCTACTGTTTTTAATTATTGTCGCAAACGCAACAGATAATCAGTAGCTAAACAGTATGGCTGCAATTCATGTCACACAGTGCACCAAGCTTCTTAAGGGGTTGAAGTGGTTGCTGTTAATGAAAAGTTTTTCAAAGCTACCATCACATGCAGTCTTACAAAATAACCAGGCGACACCACATTCACGGTGCACACTCTGTCAAACTGTTGAAGAACATTCTTTCAAAATGAAATAAGTTATTTATTAAAAGCTGCCAAATCAGTGTTTCAATTAAGGTGCAATTTTCAGTACCCCGGAAACTGGCTGGCGATCAGAACAAGCGTCTTGCGCCTTCCTTGGAGTCCGACAGGATAGCAAGGTTCATACTGCAGACAGCATAGCGTCCAGAGCTGCCTTTCTGAAACATAAAGGACAGAATCAAAAAGTTTTCCAGTACTTTGATTCCATTGACATCATTACTGAAGAGCAACAGACAAAGACGGAGACAATACATGCGCTGAGTTGCCTACTTCCTCTGGCGTCTTGATTGCAACTTACCAACTCGCCCAACTCGTCACGTTAGTTCGCCAACACCTTGTTGCACAGTGACATGTATTATGTGGCAGTATGTCCATATTATGAAGAGACAATGCGTACGTGGCATTGCATGAAATCTGTGCGTTACATCATAGTTAATGTGCATACTTTGCAGGTTTCTCAGCCGCAAAAAGACTGCCGGGTCCGGCGCAGTGACATGAACATTCTATACTAGGACTTGTACCGATTCCTTCTTTCACTGCCAATGAATGACAACACCTTGAGGGAGGAATCTTTGTGCACTGAAGATGCTTCTCCTCAAGAGGTCTGTTCTTTTGCACATCTGTGATAACAGTAGATAGGGCTTTGATGGCGTGATTGGCAAAATTCGGTTTATTGACTTGGCAGTACTGTACATCGTAGCATTTGCAAGCATTGGTTTTTCGACTTATTCGAACCGGGCAAGGGGTCGGTCATCGCCATCCTAAGTACGCCTTCTGCAGGGCAAAGGCCTCTCCCATCTCTCTCCAATTAACCCTGTCCTCTGCCAGCTGCGGCTCTGCAAACTTTCTAACCTCATCCGCCCACCTCACCTTCTGCTGCCCCTTGCTACAATTGCCGTCTTTTGGAATGCGTTCTTGCCCTATAGAGGTTCATCATGTGCATAGGCAGGGCATGTAATGCCTTCACGCTGCATTCCCTGCTCACGCCCTTTTATTCTTGATTTCAACTAGGATATCATTAACTTGAGTTTGTTCCTGGAACCACTCTGCTCTCTTTCTGTCTCTTAACGCTACATCTATTATTTTCCTCTCCATGGCTCGCAGAGCTGTCCTGAACTTAATTTCAAGCCGTTTCGTTAGCCCCATAGGTGTGTACCGGCAAGATACAACTGTTGTAAACTTTCTTCTTGAGGGAACCAGTAAGTTGCTATTCATGACCTGCTATTTATGAAGCAGTCCCTAGTTGACAGAATATTGCCTAGGCGTTTTGCTCTCCTCTCACAAAAATGTGTTTTCTTTCAGATCTTCAACATTGGCACAGATTTAGGAGAGGAATCGTCGTGCCAGGACACCTTGCAAGATGCGGACGATGTCGCAACGCCGGCACCACAGCCTCCACCACCACCAGCCAATTCTGCGCCGAGATCCAGCACAGAACAGCAGGAGCAGCAAGCAAATATATAGAAGCGTCTGGCCACACCAAAGCGCCTGACAAGTCACTTGTCTGTACTGCAAGTCCTGCTTGAACAGCAGCGGCAGTGCCGCTTCGCATCGGAAAATTCCAGACAAAAAGAAGCGGAGGTGAGAGAGCATCACTTAGATATTCTTGTGGAAGCAGGGCGCCGATAAAAAGAGCTCATTGCAATTCTATGTGAATTTGTAAAGAAATGAAATGTTTTGAGCATGGCAGCTAATAAAATCGTGATACAGCAATAAGAAGCACATGAATTTTGAACGTTCTACACACCAGTTCTTTTACTGAGAGGTATTGACACGTAATAAAAGCATACTTGAACTGCTGAATGCAAGAGAGCGTACAGAAGATAAATGACACCACAGAACATAAAACATGAGTGCAGAAATGTGTGCGTCCAGGTGATGCACACCTGCCAGTCACTGCCCGCAGCACATATTTGGGACCTGTAGGCTCTATCCGAGAACTGTTCTGTCAGGCATCTCTCACTTCTTGGTCTTGTTCGTTGAACTCGGTGGTGTGAACTGGCTGTGTGTAAACGGCATCAAGTACAAGGAATTCTTGATCCCACTGCTGATCCACAGTATCCTTGAATGCTTCAAAATGTTGTGAAGTGTGAACGCAGCCCTTATTGCTCTTTTTGTATTTTGCAGTTTGCACTCTTATTTTCAGAAGGAAACGGAAGCGGGCCTCCATACTCCCAAAACCACTCTTGACGATCCTCCTGCTTTTGGACAAGTTATATTTAAACAGCCCTTCGCAAGTCCCAGTCACTGCATTTTTATATGGCTTGATTAGGTTGCGAGTCAAAGGAAAGGCCTGATCTCACAAAATGACTGGGAGTACGCGTGTGTTCCCAGTGTGTGGTACGGTAGCCTGGAGGAGGTCACCGTCCACCACACCACACATCTTTCAACGTCCGTATGCACCAGCATCGTGGTACTTTCCTGGGCTTCCTATGTTGGCGTAGCGGAAGCAGTATCTGTGGTCTACTAGGGCCAAGAGGATTATACTGTGCCTGCGTAGAGAGAAAAGAAACAGATACAAACAAGCATTCACCTATACTGTGGGCGAAATGGCTGAACTGTATTGGTTACTGATTGTCATGGTAGACATTAGCCTTGTTTACACTGATGCCCCTATTTGCTATAATGAGAAACAAAGGGCAGCTTGATATTTCCGAAACCTTGCAGTGCAGAAACATTACTGCGTCACTTACCAATTCATTGTTAACATTTCTTGGTTATTTAAAGAAACAGCAAACTGCAGCCACAGCTCGTTCTGCCACGTCTCAACTATTCCTGCATATTCCGTCGCGATCACCAAATTGATGGACCACCGCGGTGGCACAGTGGTTATGGCGCTCAGCTGCTGACCGAAAAAACTCTGGTTCAATGCCAGTGGCGGCGGTCGAATTTAGATGGAGGCGAAATGCTAGAGGCCCGTGTGCTGTGCGATGTCAGTGCACGTTAAAGAACCCCAGGTGGTCGAAATTTCCGGAGCGCTTTACTACGGCGTCCCTTATAGCTTGCAGTGCTTTGGGACGTTAAACCTTCCTAAACCAAACCAAATTGATTGAAGTGAACTTACTATCCTTTGTAATTGTAATATTCGGCGGCGTTGCCATTTGGTGTGACACTTCAAAATGGCACCATTAAGCGGGCTGACGGCATGAGGAAACCCATGAAGAGCGTAAAACTCTCGTATGTGCTGTGGTGTTTCGCTGCGACACATCATACGGAGCCACTCATCCTCCAGGTTGTTAATCGCAGCTGCGATAATGTCCCTCGACACCACATTCGCGGTGGAACGGTCTACTGCGAAAAGATGCGCGACAGTTCGGTCCTCCGCTGTTGAGCAGAGGTGGTACAGTCCAATAGCGACGCGTTTTTCAACAGACACCGCTCTTCGCGGCCACACGTTCGAGGTCGACCCTGCATGACTCGACCAGCTATCTGAAGGTAGTCGAAGTTACCCGGAAGCACTGCCTGAAGTGATTTTCGCCCAGATTGGGCTAAGTGTCCTCGAACCACGTTTCTCTTAGGTCCAGGACCCAACGTTCCCGCAGAATCTTGGGCACACTACTGTCGGCCACAGCAGCCATGACGGCGAAGGCATTCGCCTGCAGCTGCTCTTCGAGGGCTCACGACTCGCTTGCTTGCAACTCAATCTCAAGCTCAAGCCACATCAATGCGCTGCGAGACGGCTCGCAAACAACATACTGCCTCTACGACGCGCATGCATTCTTCCACCTGTCTTGTCGCCCTGTCTGCGGGTTCCGCCATTTTAGCCTTGATGATGTATTTGAGACTGACCTCTTACTTGCCTCCGATCGTGATGCTTTTTGTAGTTAATAACATATAACGAGATGTTGAAATTAACTCTGAAATTTAGCTTGGAGTAACTATATTTGCAATAAAAATGTACTAACTAAAAATTTACGCGAAAACAAATTAATTTTGACAATTTCCTGCGCCATCCATCGCTAGTGCCATCATTTCCAAACGGCGCTTCTTTTTGCCGTGTGACAGCGCT
Organism: Amblyomma americanum; assembly: GCF_052857255.1. Lineage (NCBI taxonomy): Eukaryota > Metazoa > Arthropoda > Arachnida > Ixodida > Ixodidae > Amblyomma > Amblyomma americanum. Next base: position 17,653,202 of record NC_135497.1, on the reverse strand, counting down.
CCCCGAAGCGGTCATTCGCACAAGGGAAGTGCATTACGTGAAGTGCCAGTGAACTTGCCGGTGTGACAAGGGTATAACGCATTTCAGCAGCAACGTTGAACTATGTTTCAACTCTACTCGAAACAGCAATCCTTAGAGTGACAACACATTTGAGCAATTCATCTCAAGTCAAACACCAACTTACCCTTAGCACGTGTTTTTGTGTCCCCTACTTCGTCCCTCGTCCGTTTTTGCGCTTCCTAGTAAACAACATGCATCACCAACTAGCCCGGCAGCTTGCTCTCCTGATCTGCATTATTCAAAAAATAAAGGACTTGCATAGCAATACTAGCAAGTTGACCTGCCTTAGATTAGACAAGCCAGTGTTTAAGCTGCGACGTTCAATTTTTATTCATGCTAAAGATGGACTACCCGAAATCTTAAATGGTGGTAAATGGTGCGCGTTATCAATTCCCAAGCGTTTGATCGTTGCCATAAATGCAACTTCTGTTCTGTGTCAGTGCACCGTTTAAATATTTAAGCTGGTGAATGTACGTGGGATCTCCTCTTTTCAGAGTTTTCTTAGAGGCTGGACCACACTCTATAATCTCGTTCACTGGTGAACAACATATGTTCGATGTTGAAGGCGCTTTACTTCGTGTAGCTTTTATTCGCGCCCAAAGTCAGCCGTTGTTTCGTACAGCTAGGACTGTAATAACCTTTCATGGCGATGGAGACTGCAATACGCTGTAATTTTGCTGCTTTGCTAGACTAATGAAACGAACAGATTCAGCCTGTAGCGAGCAAAGGCAGCCAACAAGAATTAGGGAGCCTACATCCTTATAGGTACCCCTTATTGACGCTCGTTAAAGCTCAGTGTAGCCAGTTACGGGGTTTTCGTCGAGACCACGCCACTTTCGCTCCCGACAATAATAGCGCAGTGATCTGCTTTTGTGCCTAGAGGTGTAAGAAAGAGGGGCTGGCCAGCTGCCACCAGCTTTTGACAATGGCATAGTGTTATGTGGCTGTCAAAAGGACATAATGCCTCTTTTTACAAGAACGCGAAAGAGGGGGCCAGTGGCACTGTAGCGAGGGGAATGGAGGATAAAATCTGTTACTCCTCTTAGGTTATACTGGGAACACCTTTGGGTACACAGACGAAAACAGCAATTACTCAATGCGGGACACAGGTACAAAGACCATAAAACATAAAAGCAGGCGCTATCGCATCAACTCCTAAGGCAAAGCCTAAGAATCCTTAAGTAATTTTAGTAAAAAACAATACTACAGAAAGCTGGTCGCAATTATAAATAACAAAATGAGTGTACGAGTCGGACTCAAGCGAGCTAGATGCTGTCAACCCAAATTAGCTCCCCTAGCTGCAGCAGCCTTTTCTATCAAATTCGTGCGCCTCTGACGAGAGTGCCGGGGAACGAGGAGGCAAGACAGGGGAAAGGGGGTTTGGAGGCATTACCCGCTCAGTTCTTCGCTCAGAGTGTCCTTTTTTTCTTTCTTCTGAAAAGAGGGTCCTCCATACAATGCTTCCAAGCCCATCCCTCCAGTCCCCTTTGTGCTATAGTCCTCCTTTGTGCTCCCATCTTCCAGCCTTGGCTATGCAGCCAATACAATTGACAACTTGCAGAATATCAAGCGCCGTCTACAATTTTACAACTAAAAACCCTTGTTCGCAGGAGCAATCTCGCATTCTTGTTCGAAAATGGAAGTGGCAGACGTCGTTTTATCTGTCTGAGAGGGAAGTTGTTGAAAGGACACAGTAGAGAAAGGGTGCGAACTCGAGGAGCGGTTCGCGAAAGGTAGTCATCAAGTGACCTTTCAAGTAACCATCCCTGTAAACGTTCGACGATTTCCCTCGACACTCTTTCTTGAAAGCTGGCGCTGATAGTAGGGGCTCACCTTTTCGAAGCAGGATACAGTGGAGGGCGACTGACTCATCTCCTCTCGCGCTAACCCCTACAGTCAACGTGATCTGTGAACGAGAGCTTTTGGTTGGAAGAAACCTTCCTATAAGTCACCTTTCCTGGGACACAAAATGACGACCAAAAACCGCCGCCCATTATGTTTGGCGGCCGTTCTAACCTTGTACAGAGATGTCTCCACCCTAAGTATACTGAGCAGAACGGCACGGCACATGTAGGCTTCCTAACAAGAGTAATGGCACAGCAGCGCCTTAGGCGGAACGCCGCTGCAGGAGTACCTTAGTGTGTTCGGCTCACTGTGGCCACTCACACAGGAAGTGTTGAATTTTTCATAATTGCTTCATGCTTTGCTGTTCATCAGAGCTTCATGTCATTCAGAAGTAAAACACTAACTAAATAAATTAAAAATAGAATATTCGTACCATCTTGTTTTATCCTTTAATGTATTCGAAACAAGAGAATGGGCGGGCACAAGAACGTACCGCTTGTGCATTGTTCGCCTTCAACTGTGGATAGGCAGATAATGCCCGAAAGAGGAGACACTCTCGACGCGCCCGAAAAAGCAGTGGCAACCGGCTTCCGGTGATGGTGTAGATAGATAGATAGATAGATAGATAGATAGATAGATAGATAGATAGATAGATAGATAGATAGATAGATAGATAGATAGATAGATAGATAGATAGATAGATAGATAGATAGATAGATAGATGGATGGATGGATGGATGGATGGATGGATGGATGGATGGATGGATGGATGGATGGATGGATGGATGGATGGATGGATAGATAGATAGATAGATAGATAGATAGATAGATAGATAGATAGATAGATAGATAGATAGATAGATAGATAGATAGATAGACGGACGGACGGACGGACGGACGGACGGACGGACGGACGGACGGACGGACGGACGGACGGACGGACGGACGGACGGACAGACAGACAGACAGACAGACAGACAGACAGACAGACAGACAGACAGACAGACAGACAGACAGACAGACAGACAGACAGACAGACAGACAGACAGACAGACAGACAGATAGATAGATAGATAGATAGATAGATAGATAGATAGATAGATAGATAGATAGATAGATAGATAGATAGATAGATAGATAGATAGATAGATAGATAGATAGATAGATAGATAGATAGATAGATAGATAGATAGATAGATAGATAGATAGATAGATAGATAGATAGATAGATAGATAGATAGATAGATAGATAGATAGATAGATAGATAGATAGATAGATAGATAGATAGATAGATAGATAGATAGATAGATAGATAGATAGATAGATAGATAGATAGATAGATAGATAGATAGATAGATAGATAGATAGATAGATAGATAGATAGATAGATAGATAGATAGATAGATAGATAGATAGATAGATAGATAGATAGATAGATAGATAGATAGATAGATAGATAGATAGATAGATAGATAGATAGATAGATAGATAGATAGATAGATAGATAGATAGATAGATAGATAGATAGATAGATAGATAGATAGATAGATAGATAGATAGATAGATAGATAGATAGATAGATAGATAGATAGATAGATAGATAGATAGATAGATAGATAGATAGATAGATAGATAGATAGATAGATAGATAGATAGATAGATAGATAGATAGATAGATAGATAGATAGATAGATAGATAGATAGATAGATAGATAGATAGATAGATAGATAGATAGATAGATAGATAGATAGATAGATAGATAGATAGATAGATAGATAGATAGATAGATAGATAGATAGATAGATAGATAGATAGATAGATAGATAGATAGATAGATAGATAGATAGATAGATAGATAGATAGATAGATAGATAGATAGATAGATAGATAGATAGATAGATAGATAGATAGATAGATAGATAGATAGATAGATAGATAGATAGATAGATAGATAGATAGATAGATAGATAGATAGATAGATAGATAGATAGATAGATAGATAGATAGATAGATAGATAGATAGACAGCCAGACAGACAGACAGACAGACAGACAGACAGACAGACAGACAGACAGACAGACAGACAGACAGACAGACAGACAGACAGACGGACGGACGGACGGACGGACGGACGGACGGACGGACGGGCAAACGGATGGACAGACAGACAGACAGACAGACAGACAGACAGACAGACAGACAGACAGACAGACAGACAGACAGACAGACAGGCGGACGGGCGGACGGACGAGCGGGCAGGCAGGCAGGCAGGCAGGCAGGCAGGCAGGCAGGCAGACAGACAGACAGGCAGGCAGGTAGGCAGGTAGGTTTATTTATTTATTTATTTATTGTTTGATGATTGATTGATTGTTGATTGATTGATTGATAAGTCATGATATTGTGACTTGCGACTTCCGTTGAATATTAAGCAGCCCTCGCTTATTTCACTGCGCTGTCCTGTGTTTGCAACGTGTGGAAAACCTGTTTACCCCTTCGTTTCGACGCGGCCGACCATATTCATCATCGTGCGTCAGGACAGCACCAACAGCGTCGGTTGGGCGAGGAAGTCTCCCTCATGGTGGAAGCGGAAGCAGCGAAGGGAGCGCCACCTCGAAGGCTACGCGGAACTCCGCGTAACCGGTGAGAGTCTTTGCGGGATCCTCCCAGCGTCACGACTCACGAACGGTTGCAGCTGCCCGCTCTCGTCACCTTCCGCGGCAGGCGCACGTAGATCCGTCGTGCCTTGCCGATGGCCTTCTGGTTCCAGGCTGCGAAGTGAGCGCAGCAAACGCGCGTTCTCGGCACCTTCCCCAGCAAATGCTCGGAGATGGCTTTGCCCCAAGAATGCGGCGCGCACGGGAAGAACCGGCCGCCATTGTCGGCGCGTTCAAACGTTCGCCCCCGACACCTCCGAAGTCGCTTCCCTGCCCCAGCCGGTAAGTCGGAAGATCTTCTTACATAGCCTTCTACTTCACAGGAATGCCTCATTGATGTTTTCTAGCTTCCACGAACAAGTGCCCTAACGGAACGGCTCAACAAAACATTGACGGATAGGATCTCGATGTAACGTCGACGTTGAGCATAAAACGTGGGACGAGATCTTGCCGTACGTCACCTGCGCGTACTACCGTGATGCAGGAAACCACTCAGTTTACCCCGTTTCACCTCGTTTATGGCAGGGAGGTCCGCATGATGTTGGACGCGATGCTCCCATGCGAGGATGAAGCGGTCTCATCTGAGGAAGGCCACTTCGTGGAACAAGCAGAGCAAGCCCGTCAGCTGGCCCGCTTGCACATTAAGGACCAGCAATCGTCGCAGGGACGTGCGCTACGAACCAGATGACCAGATGTGGGTGTGGACCCCCGTGCTCCGCAAGGGGTTGTGCGAAAAGCTCCTTCATAGGTATTACGGTTTACGGACCGTACCCTGCGCCGCCTCAACAGCGTAAACTACGAAGTTGTTCCTGACGGAACTGTCACCGTCGGCCCTCTGCGTCAGCGGTCTGAAATCGTGCATAAAACAGCAATTTTCGCATGACTGAGCGCTGTGTTCACGCTGCGTTCGGCGCCATTATTCCGTTCCCACAACTCGGTCGGACAGGAGCGGCGTTAAGGCGCGCGCCGCCGCCTCTCCAGTCCGGCCGTGACCGCGAGTTGCGAACTTGACTTTCCCTGCCTCCCAGCTAGCACGTATTGTATAGTTCAGTAGTAAAGCAGCAAATAATTGGGCGAGTTGGTACTGGTCCATGATTATATAGTCCACCTCACCCCTATTTTTGTTAGACAGTGATTGCTGTTAGGCACCCGTCCCTGGCTTTCTAGTCGCCGTCGGCGTAACGGGTGGGTGAGCTAGCACCTACCAGTTGAGCTGGTCAACTTGGGTCGCATAAACCTACGGGTGGCTTTGTCTAGAACAGCCGCCTGCCAGTGCAGGGACGCATCACGCGACCACTGCACCAGTGCGATATGAGGTCACTGTACCTTTTAAAACTCAACATATCCCCAAAACTAAACGCCTAGAAAGCTACCGCTGAGCCACCTGTTACACAGTCGTAAACGCCCAGTGAGTTGTTTTTTTTAATTCCCTCCTTGTACGCTTGTACGTAGCCCATTTCGAATCAAGACGACGCCTTGCTATATTACCTATATTACCACGTGCCTAGAGCACCGCGCGGCCTCCACGGTTAGTCCAAACTATACGATGAAGTGGTCACTGTCTCGTGAGGCGCGCTCTGCCTAGACGTGGCTCTGGGATTAAAAAGACCGACCTCATTCTTGAGTTCCTCCCTACGCCTACCTGCCCGGCTGTCTTTGGGTTGTGACCAACATTACTAGAAGAAGCCAGTTCCGGAGCTCCGCCAAAAACGTGGCCCCAGTGGCGGTCATGCGAGCTAAGGGCACTGCGTCGAATCTTGCTTCCGGCCCAGCGCATCGTCTGCTACACGCGAAGCGCAGAGGATGTGCGCATATGTGTTCAATATGCATTGCCACTATTCATTGTAACGCAGCAGGCAAGTTACCACATCACGTGCTGACATTAACGCAAGTGCTGCGAATCTCCTGCGGTGTCCTTTTTGCGTCTAGTGCATTTGAAGGATACAAGGATGAAAGAGCGAAATAATCTCATGCATTTAGTTTGTTCGTTTTTGCAAAAATAAACTGCGGCAGAGCACTGAACTGAACTGAACTGAACTGAACTGAACTGAATCGACGACGGCTCGAGAGGGGCCGTGATAAAACACCCTTAACAGTGTACCGACTGAGTGAAAGAACTCATAAAAGCGGCTCTGAATGCGAAGGACTTAGGTGATGGCTACCATTGCATTTATTCTTTATTATATCTTTAGCGTTCCTGAAATGAACGCGCAGCTCCTCGGTGCGGAACATCTGTTCCTGAGCGCCTGATTTGGCTGCATTTTTGTGGAGTTTTGTTTCTGAAACTAAAGGATAAAATCTATCGTTGTGCGTTTAGTTTCCCACACGAGCATAAACGGATAGAGAGATGGACAGCACGTGAGCAATGACGCAGACGGTAGGAGCGATAGGGCAGGTGACAATTTACATTTTTCTGTCTCTGTGGAAGCTTGCGGAGAGGCGCGCACTTGTCAGATGCAGCGTTTAATTTCAAGTAGACTTCACATTTGCTGGAGCTCCTCCGCTTTGTATCATTTCTTTCGTCATGTCTTCCTGGAAAACTATGCGTGACCAACTTGACTACCAGTTTACTCACTCAAACGCAACGTTTCGCTGAAAGTATCAGTTCGCACAATAAACAGGTGCTAGTCTGAGCGTGTATTATATGCTGCTGTCTTCCTTACCGACATGTCAGTGCCAGTTGTGCTTTGGTACCAAACTCAGCGGCCCTCGCTGAACGCCTGGGGGCTCAGACGGGAAGAAAATCAGCGCGATCGCCTTGCTTGCACTTTAGATGGACCGTGTTCGCACTCATCGATCGCTAGTCGAAGCCTTTTCTTCCGTCGTGGAGCTCCTTTCTTCGCTCGTCCTTCTCATTAGCTCACTGGTTATAATTAAATCCTCGCTCGTGGAAGCGCAGAGGCTTAGTGCCAAAACGATTCACGTCATGAAAACCCTTCATACGGTGCCTGGCTCGTGTGGCCTTGGCGGCAAGTGTCACTATTTTAATCTCCGCAGTGATCCTGCATACCCTCCTCGTCTTGATTCTCACGGTGCTGGTCATTAGGCGGATGTCGATTTCAGGAAGCTGCGCCAAGTGTTTACCCCCAGGATCTATTACGGATACTTCCGCGATGGGGAATGTCTACATTGGCCTCTGCTACAGGCAGCATGGTCGAAGCTGCAGTATTTGCTCTTGGAAACTTCTGTCCGACCTGTGCGGTCAAACGACCGCAGGCGGAGCGCGTTAGAGCAACACTGCGCTCCTGTGCAAAGCCTCGATCAGTCTGCGCTAATTACGTGGGCTCATACTTCATTTCGTGGTCCGTTGCATGCGAGTCGGAACCGGGAACTACTAGACCAGCTGAAACTTGATAGCTTTCTTTACATTCCGTATAGAGCCTGTTTTGGCTTGGGTAGACCGGCTACAACGACAGGTGAGCAAAAAACGACGATATAGTTTGTATTTAGCGCGCCGGGCAGCACCCTCCCAATGCTTATCAAGTAGGTGTAAAATCGTGCGCATGGCATGCGACCTGTGCCACAGCTGCGTGGAGATACACGAACCTTGTGGTTCCTCAGTAAAATAAGGTGGGAAGAAATTTAAATAAAGTTGAATAAGAAGTGGTCCTTGAGAGCGGTTCGTGTCTCCGAGCGACAAAGCCTTAAAAAGAGCTAATAAATACTTTATTCTATTTACTAAAAATGTGTTACAGGGCCCAAAAGGCATTGAGTAAGGGGGAACGGCACATGTTCAAGAGGAACAAGTACTAAAATACAGAGCAAAATACAAGACAAAAAATAGATCGACGCTTTAAAAAAATTGGAGCTGTACGCTCAGTGCGCCACCCTCGTCTTGATCTGTAAATACTCATCATCATCACGCATCCTCGTCTTCGGAGGAGTGGTCGCCATACTGTCGAGTGGCTATAAAAGCTCGCTCCGTCCTCAGTCTCACAAGTGGTGGAGGCTGCTCTCAATCCTGCGTCCTCTCCGTCGCAACACTGCAGCTACGTTCCGGTCGTCACCTGGTCGGACCATCTCCCTTCTTCTGCTTCCCTGCTTTTGCTCGCGTAAACGCTGGGGACGTTTTCGACTCACCTGATTCCCGTCTTCTCTCCAGGTGCATTCTTCTCGTCGCATCCCTTCTTCGCTTCGTCGACGGGACTGCCCTTCGGACGGCGTTCAGTACTACGTCGGAGCCCATTCTTCTGCGCAGGCACTGAAGTCGCTTCTGCGTCTACCGCTCAACCCGTCACCGTACTTTCCTCGCCCCATCAAGCTTCGCCATTTCGTCCCATGCTGCTTCTCCTGCACCGATTTCCGCTACCGTTAGCAACGATTTCACACCTGCTGAAAAAGCTGAATAACTTGCCCTCTTGAACGAACAGGTCGCTTGTCTAGATACCAAGTCAAAAATTTTGGGCGAAACCTCGGCGGCTATGCATCGCATCCACACTGACGGTTCGCGCATCATTCGCCGCCGCCCGTGTAGCGTGTCTTCTAGTGAGCGCAAAATTACTCAAGATAATGTAACCCACATGCTCAAGCGCCACATCATACGCCCTTCTTCAAGTCCTTGGTCTCACCAGTTGTGCTGGCACAAAAGAAGGATGGTTCAGTACGCTTTTGTGTCAACTATGGCGCCCTAATTAAGACCAATCGAAAGGATGTTTATCCACTTCCTCGGATTGGCGACGCCCTCGACTGTCTCCAAGGTGCTCAATTTTTCTCTAATCATGACCTAAGATCCGGCTACTGGCAAATCCCCATGCATGAAGAGGACAAAGAGAAGACAGCTTTCGCCACACCAATTGGCTTATGTCAATTTAACGTTATGCCGTTCGGCTTGTACAATGCTCCGGCCACGTTCGAACGCATGATTGGCACCGTACTCCGCGGGCTGAAATGGAAAACTTGTCTCTGCTACCTGGACGACATCGTAATTTTCTCCTCGAATTTTTGTGAGCACCTCGCCAGTGTTGCTGCATTGGCCAGTTGGTTTTTCCCTGTTGATGGCTAAAAATTTCCCATTTTTTCTCGCAAATTTTTTTTCCAAAATATAGTGACTTTAGACTTAATGCCGCCAAGGTAATAAATATGAGTGAAATAAAATAAATACGAAGCCCATTAATAATGAACATCAGGGCTGGATTGTTCTTGATCACATTATCGTCAATCACCACTTCGTTTTTATTAGATTTGTTTTTGTTGGGACGTGGACCAGCACGGCTACTTCCATTTCCTTTCTATCCTCTCCTGTATAGACCGTATAAATGTTCGGGAATTCCTTTACAACAACATGCGTACATAGAGGATTGTGTGACTTCAGAGCTGGGAGTGGTTGGAAGCAATTAATGGAAGGGTCATTGCCACTGTGGCTGGAAGAAATCCAAGGACGCAGCACTCGAAGCCTGAATGAACCTTAATGGGTCAGGGCTCTGTATCCAAGGCTTGGCAGCAAATTAAACGGAAACGTCAAGCCTAATTTCTTCTCGCCACAGTAGCCAGGCCGCCATGATAACAGCATTTTTCCTTCATCCCTGCACACTTTCCCGAGAAAGCACATTTAGAACCGACGGGACACACTCGTGAGGGGCCTTTATGAGGATTCCTTAAGAAAGTTGCTGGAACCTTTAATTTCCTACTGTTCGCTTTTTTTAGACTTCCTGTATAGTCTCTCCAGAAGGCAGATGACTCAGGCACTTACAGAGTATTTGTTCCCTGTACCGTTGTATCGGCAAACTTTTCTGGAGTTCCTTGACACCAGTGTTTTAAAGCGTGTTAGGCGAATGTGCATTTCTTCCGCAAAAATATTCTTTAAAGTGCACACGTCAACGCTGCTTGTGAAGGCATGCTTTCATCCTAAGGAGATGCTTGCGCCATGGACGGTGAACTGCCGCCTGTGCAGTACACCAGAGACAAGTGACCATTGTTTTACTCTGTGCATTGATGTTGTGTTCTTCTGGGATATATTACAACGAAGAATTCAGAAGGGCATTGACATCACACCCTACAATACAATATCCGTTTTTTGCCTGTGGAGAAAAACTGTGTTGTGCCTTATGATATATTTATGTTGCTGAGAATACTTAATCTCTGGAAGAGCAGCATGATGGACCGCCACGCCGAAACACCACGGTCATTGAAATCTTTGTTTCGTGGACAATGCGCTTTGGTGCGGGGAGTATATATGCTGCCCTGCAAGAGCCGCCTAGCTGGCTCCCCTATCTGGATGCATGTGTGTGCCTCCCAGACTTTTGATGTTTTGGAAGAAGGGGCCATGCAGGGGTAAGGTGGCCTGGGGTTTTGTGGCGTAAGTGTGCTTAGACTTTTCTTTTCGTAACTATTTCTATGCAGTAAAGAAAAAAAACTACGGCGACAGCATAGCGCTCTCGCGCAGTGACCAGCAAAGCTGATCTGTTCGCTTCGCCGCGGGTTCGAAGCCCAATCGCGGCAAAATTTATTTTATTTCTTCAGGTTGGTCAAGGTCATGCAAGCCACAATTATCTTGGCTAACCACAGGATGGCAGCGCCGCCACGCTGGAGGCTCGAAATGCTACCGTAATGTAGCTATCGCTACAAAAGAGGGCGCACAATTAAATGAACAAACAGCGCAAATAGCGGCCGGCATAGAGGGAGCAATATAGAAACATCCCATAGAAAAGTGGGATTATAATAAGTTAGAACTGCTCATTTGTACAGAAATAAAAGAAGTAAAAGGAGTGAACCGCTGTAGAGGAAAGAGGAAGCCTCGAAGTTGGTGGAATAAGGAAATTAGGGAGGCCATCGAACAACGACGGTTGGCATGACGGGAACACAGAGAAGAAAAGAAGGCGGTTATCTGGAGAGGAAATAGGCCAAAAATGGGAATCTTATCGACAAAAGAAAAAGCAAGTGCAGGTCCTCGTCCAGGCTAAAATAAAGCCGTCCTCTGATCGCTGGCTGGCTGAAGCTCGCGATGCAACTGAAGGGGGACCAAGAAAATTCTGGAACCATATAAGATGTCTGGGTAGAGCGAATCACAGAAAGCAGGAACAGATTCATGATCTCAGAAGGAAAATGTTTAGAGGGAGTGTACGCTTTGAACGACATTGCATCAGTTATAGCTGTCATTTAGAAAAGACGATAGGGTAATCGCCCCAAATGAGGGAGCAACACAGGATAGCCCAATAGAAAACAGCTTAGAACTGACCAATCTTAATTGGAAAAAGGCGGAAGCAAATATTACAAAATGCACGTCCGCCCAATAGAAGAAATTTCAATCAAGTTAATTAATGAACTTGGCCCAAGAGGCAAGGAAACTCTATTAAAACCATTGGAGGCAGTCATAAAAAATAAGCAAATTCCGCACAGCTGGAAACAGAGTAAAATGAATTTGATTTATAAAGGAAAAGGCGATATGACGAACATAAAATCCTTCCGACCGATTACGATAACATCAGATAAATAAAGGCTGGCAATGCAGGCGGTAAATTAAAAATGCAGTCATGGGTAGAAAGTAATAGAACACTCGGAGAACTTCAGAACGGGTTCAGAAGTGGTAGGCGCTTAGATGATAGCCTGTTCGTGCTTACCCAGTGCATAGAAATAGCTAAGGCGGAAAACAGACCTCTGTATTTAGCCGTCTTCGGCATAAGCGGTGCATACGACGACGTGAACAGGGAACTCCTGTGGAACATATTAAAAGGTGAAGGTGTCGGTCATGAGGTAATTAATTTTTTAGAGCAAATATATCGAGAAAACAAAGTTAAAATAATATGGGCAGGAATTAAGAGTACGAGAACTGTCGGGGTACACAAAGGATTAAGGCAAGGTTGTCCTCTATCACCGCTGCTGTTCATGTTTTATATGATAAGTATGGAAAGAAGGCTACAAGAAAGCAATTTAGGCTATAATCTGTCGTACAGATTAGGCGGAAAGGTCGTTGAGCAAGGACTACCGGGTTTAATGTACGCGGACGATATGGTACTGTTAGCAGATAGCCAGAAAGATTTGCAAACTCTGGTTAATTGCTGTGGAGACGAAGGAGACAGTCTAGGTTTCATCTTTAGTGGAGCTAAGTCAGGTGTGATGATTTTCAACGATACAACTGATGAGGCGCTTACTATTAAGGTCCTGAAATACCCCGAGTGGCTGAATACAAATATCTCGGGGTATGGGTAAACGAAGGGCAGATGTACACAGAAAAGTAGAACCAGTCTCTCATGGCTAAAGGGCGAAGAGGTGCCGGGATAATGAAACATAGGGTATTGTGGGGGGTTGAACAGGTATGAAGTACTGAGAGGTATTTGGAAAGGAATAATGGTGCCGGGGCTTACTTTTGGAAATGTGGTTCTGTGCTTAAGAGCTGAAGTTCAGTCGAGATTAGCAGTAAATCAGAGAGCTGTTGGAAGAATAACGCTAGGTGCCCACGGGAAAACCACAAACGAGGCAGTACAGGGGGATATGGGCTAGGCATCGTTCGAAGCACGGGAAGCTCGGAGTAAAATACTATACGAAGAACGCCTGTGGAAATCGGACGATAACAGGTGGGCAGCTAACGTATTAAAATACCTATACAGAAAGAGCGTTGACTTACAATGGCGGAAAAGAACTAGGAAGCTAACCAGTAAGTATGCCAGATACGAGGGCGGAGAAAGAAAGAGCATTAAATGGGAGGTTAAAAACGCGGAATGTAAAATTTGGATAGATTCAATGGAAAATAAGCGTAATGTAGAACTTTATCGGTACTGGAAAAGGCTGATCAGGATGGAAGCGTTTTATGAGAACTCAAGAGGCAGTGCCCTACTCTTTGAAGCTAGGTCAGGATGGCCTAGAATGCGCAGCTATAAAAAGAAATTTAACGAAGATGACACATGTGCTGTGTGTGGCAAATCTGTAGAAACAATAGAACACCTCATACTAAAATGTGATGGTACCCATCCCGATGTCGATGCTGGCACAGTCACTCTTCCTGAGGCCCTGGGGTTTAGAGATAACAATGGTAATGTAAATAAATCTGCGGTGGAAATTAGCAAAAAGCGATTGGAAGATTGGTGGCTCAAAAGCAGAAAGGTGACATAAGGTTAAAAGTGTAGGAAGACGTATTTCAAGAAAATGGTGAATTTTAATAACTTACTACACGGTTAAACAAAAGTAAAGGGGGAAAAAGCTTAATATGGTGGCAACTGCCATCACTCCGTTTCAAAGGGGACGCGCCTACCTTCCATCCATCCATCCATCCATCCATCCATCCATCCATCCATCCATCCATCCATCCATCCATCCATCCATCCATCCATCCATCCATCCATCCATCCATCCATCCATCCATCCATCCATCCATCATGGATTTCAGGCTCCTCATCTGAAGAAATAGCTTTAATTCTGAGCCGCCAAAGCAAAGTGATAATTGCGAGAGACGCAGCTGTTTGACTCAACAACAACAAGAGCACGACCAGCAAATACATTCAACTGTCGGTTCAAGCCCGTAGCAGCTGTTGCTGTCAAATTATTCGGACCCAAGTGTTGGGGAACGACAGTGTTCCTCCTCTCCCGAAAGGTGACGGGGCTCTCCCGATCGCCATTCTGGGTGTGTTTGTCGACATACCCAGCTCGAGCAGTGATGCTGCGGAGAGAAGGACCGCCAGCAGCGCCCCGTGGCGAGCACAGCGGTTCACGGGCGAAAATTCAATTCCGAGGCGGCGCTGATCGCGTTGGCGGGCTTCGTGGCACCGCGCTTACGAGCGCCCTGCAGGGAGCCTTTCTGCGGCTGCGGCGAGACGGCCACCGTGGCGCTGCGGGCGCAGGGCGGGGCATCGCACCAGGTGCCTCGTCGCAACGCGATCGTTTTCCCCGCTGCAGCTCTGGATGGGAGGTGCATAGGGAAAGAACGCATGTAAACACTTCAAATGTCAGCCCCTGACAAAGCGCAACGATAGGAAGTGGCAACGAAGCCGTACTGAAAATACCTCTGTTCGGGCAACTGCTCATGCGTGGCTCTCAAAATAGCTAACGTGTTTGAGCCTCTGCTCATAGCCCCGGCTTCACTTGTTCCTTCAGACCCTTATCCAGGTATATATTTGCGCGACGGATTCGGACAGTGAAAAAAAAGAGGAAAAAGTGCCTAAAAGAGAAGGAAAGGAAGAAAAAGGTTGCAGAAGAGCTGTAGCTTTAGGAAGGCGCCTCCTTTATCAAGTGCGAAGAGGAAAGTACTCAGTGCAGCAAAGTCAAGATTACTGACAGTGCTTTTTTTCCGCCGTTCCCCGGTTCTTCAATGAGGGAGAAAAAAGAACAGAACAATCATTTAAAATAGCGCCCATTCACCTGAAGGGTCCACGGGCTGTCTTTTGTGCTGCTAAATTGGGGTCACACTGCTGTGCGAAGGCAGCACTGGGTCCCATATCAAGCGCACGACTGACCGCCTGGTACATGTAGCTTCAATGGAACCACCACAGCAGCCCTCTTCACTTCTAATCTCGGCAGCGCCTCTCCGCCCTGAGTCACTCGCCGCTGGGGCAGCAGCAGAGGACTGAGGCAGCCCACGAGTAGAAAATGCTGCGTACCTGATAAAAGCTCTGCGACACAGGCGTCATAACGACGCTGGATCAAGGTCTTCGTAACAGGGGTAAAGCCGCAGTGCTGCCGTAAAATGGTAAAGGAGTGAGTAAGGTTTTAATAAGGTCCCCAGGCTGCACATGGGCTATACGAGGCAAGGGCCGCAGATTAATTTCGACATTTATTTAACGCGCACTGACGTTGCCTAGACGGGCGTCGTTTGCTTTTCGCCTCTATCGCAATGCGGCCGCAGCAAGGACTCGAGTCCGCGGCATTGAACTCGACAATCGAGCGCCAAAGCCACTGTCATATGGGCGTATTCCATGTAGGTGAAGCGGAATTAAACACCTCTGGGTGATTTCCCGGGAGGAGAAAATGCACCGCTGTTAGCAAAATGCGCGCAAACTACTGGGAGAGAACACAACTGGTGGGAAAGGGGGATGTCATTATTTCCTGCCAATGGCGGCATCGGAATAAGGCAATACCAGCTGTCAAAAGCTGTACCTTCTGAATTTTTAAAAACTAAACGATCAGAACAAAACGAGCGCTATTTTCGCATGTATGTTATGTGACCAGGCAGAGAGAAAGTGAGAGGATAATTGTCGTTGTCGACCTCCTAATTAACTGCGATCAATTAAAAAAATTTAGCCGCTGCAGCTGGAGTGCATGCTTATATTGGGATTGAAGAGGTGGTAACATTCCAAGGCCTCTACTAGAATTCACGCAGCACGCACGTGTGACGAGATATTCGCCACCAAAGTTCCATCCGAATGCGCGTAGTTACGCAGGTCGTCACGACGCTGCTGCCCAGTGTGACACGCGTCTTCTTCAAATTCGATAATAACCAGTGAACGGAAACCATTCGCAATATTCGCTCTGCACCAGCGGCGGACAAAACGCCGCGCCAGGCCGGGAGGAGTTTTCGCCGACAGTCGCCACCTTGCATGCGCAATTACGGAGATAGAGCTGAGAATTTAGAAGCGAATATTTCGTTACACGCGCCTACCGAGAGAATTGTACCAAATGGAGCAGCCTAGGAATGCTACCGCCTCCAAGTTTTCATTATAAACAAGTGCTCTAGCTGCAGAGTCTAAACACTTTATTGGTTCATTTTGTTTAAGTTGAACGCTGATGACGACCATTACCCTCTCGATTCTGGTCTGCCTGGTCGACTAACCTGCGTGCGAAAACAGCTTACGGGTTCCGCTTATCGTTTCTATTGGTAAAATCTGGAAAGTCCAATTTTGAACACTCTGCGTACCAACAAATACAATCGAGCCAACTTATAAGGGCCGCCGCTATAACGAATGCTCGCTTATTACGAACTATGATGGCACTACCGTCAAAATGCAATGCCACTGCGTCTCAGATACGACAAACAAACGTGGCCGCGCAACTAATTCAGACGAAACAGCTTACCAAATGTACTCGAAATGCTTGTTTTGGAAGGCTGGTATGACGCACAGCAAGCTTCGCGTTACCGTCTTTCTGCCCACGTAAAGCCGGCCAAACCTTTAGCTATGGCGTGCGTGACGGTCGCATTTTCTACGCTTCTGCGCATTGCAATGAAGCAAACTTGCGGAAAGGTCAATATTAAGCATGGGCTTAGTGAGCCTGTGCTTGGATTTGATATTTTCGCAAGTTTGCTCATTCATAAGCTGCAGTAGCACGGAAAACGCGGCCGTCACGCACGATATAGCTAAAGGTTTGGCCGGCTGTACATGGCAACGAGTAGACAGCTTGAGTATAGCGTTCTAAGACGCACACGAAGCAATTGCGTGCGCTAAAAATAGCCTGATGCTCAATGCGCATGTGCTGAACGTTAACCGAGGCCGCGCTTTTGCGGACGTTAGGCTAGCCTGGGTTAGCATAAGCAAAAATTTGAGTTAAGCGTGCCGGCTCTTACGGGTGCAGGAAACGATGTCCCCGGAAGGAATACCCCGGAAGATACGTCTCTCAAACAAAATTCCCCTGAAGAAACGCGAGTTTGGAAATAAGTCCCCAAGTGAAAAGTGAACCCACTTGACGAAATACTGCCCTCTTTTTAGGACTCTTTCTCGACTTTGAGAATAGATGTAAGCATGCAGTATCATATAGATATTCTTTATTCAGACAACGTCTCGGGTGCAGGGGCAAAACGTAGATGTGATCTGCCTGACGGGGCCCAAGCAACCGTCGCACAGCTCAGAATAGGCAGAAAAAGGAACAAGAACTTCCTGCACTTATTACTTACAGAACGCACATTCCTCATTGTTCACTTTGCCTTTAAAGTAAACAATGAGGAAAGTGCATACTTTTGCAATGACTAAATTATACACTGAATAGCTACAAGGTATGAATGAAGTCAGAAATGGAAGAAAATTTACAGTCAACGAAACAGCAGAAACAATGAATATTTCTATCAACAACTTATTAATCGCTAGAACAAGAAAGCAGGTAATAAGAAGCATAGGCAGATGCGATCTGCCTGACGGGGCCCAAGCAACCGGCAGTACAGATCACATTATAGTCAGGTAGTGCAGTTCATTCCAAGAAACGCCACTCCACAAAGCACTTCCGCCGGTGGCTGTGCTAAAGCGCCCAACGATCCCGGGACGCACACTTGCCCTCAGCCTCTCCCTTTCATCCACTATCATTTTTTTCCGGCAGCCCCGTGGTGTGTGGAGGTGATGGTGGTGCCGCGAATGTACAGGCGGGATTAAACTTACAGTGGCCTTCCGACAATTGCTCCGCCTGAGTTTCATTTAAATTACTGTGGCTCGGCCTCTGTTCCATAAGGCCAGCGTCCTCTAAAAACTTCAACAGTGACTGTGACACTGATCGCCGCTCAGTTCGAGAGCACGTTTCAGGGTGCACGTCTACAGCCATTACGTTTGTCACAGCACCAGCGACGGAATGAACGCCCGGAATATGTTCGTTGTTTAGTCACTTCCGTGTCGATGGGTGGAATCGCTGAAGCGTGCAATGCTGCATGATTGTTGGTCATGTGTCCCCCATCATAAGCCGTCGAAGTGACCCTACACGTCGCAGGGGGTTTTCCGGAAAGTCACCGTGTTTTAGCTCTGTTTACCCGTCTGTAGGAACGGGAAACATATCGTTTATCAAAGCAGTCTGGTATTTCTCGGGCAGCTTCTGTCATTACGCATACGCTAGGAGGGAACGGTCTACAATTGAAGCACCTCTGCAGTCATCACGTTTAGCACTAGCGGGGACAAGTGCCCAGTTTAGCATGCACTGCATTACGGTACTGCGCGTAACGTAAGATAAGCCGAGCACCACGCCAGGGAAAAGCTTATATCAATTGGAAAGTCGGTGGGTATCCGGTGGTACTGGGGATCCAACCCCCCCCCCCCCCCCCCCCCGCCCCCTTTTCCCGCATGCTCAAATCACAGCGGGTTACGGGATGTTTAGCGGGACCTGCTTGGTGATAATTTTTCCTACTTCGGAAATGGGGACTATTTCTGCGGGAATGTTTTTTCCAGAGACATTTCATCCGGGGACATTTTTTTCTGGGCCCTGGCCCTTACGTAGGCTAGGAGATTAGCGTTGACAAATGGCGGCGTCCAGCCGTCCACTTCAGAGCGAATTTCTCGTTGTTACTCTGTTCTTTTTTAGCGCGCTGATGCCCAAGTGCCGCATGAGGCTTTCGCATTGTCTCATACCAACTGCAGTACAAAGAATTACTAGGAATTTACCCTGTTTTTCATTTTGTTCCGCGGCTGCCGCGTTCCTAAGTCTAAAAAGAAGCGTTGTTTTCGAGTGGATCGCCTTGGTTTTGCTTCTTACACCCATGTGGTCATGAAGAGAAGTTGTACCCGCCTCACCGTCTCGATGGTTGCTGTTTAGTTGGTGTTCCCACTCAGCTTAGGACAGCTGGGTTTTTGCAAGATGACAACAGCGCAGAGTAATCCCGCTCCTCGCCTGTGGTTTGTATTCGCGGATGATTTAGCGCACCTTCGGGAGGGCAACGCGCAAACACTGCTAGGCTGAACTGGACACCGGCCCGGTACGACTTAGCTGGTCCTGGCTTACCCGTAAAAAAAAAAGTAGAAAATTTTTATTTTAATGACAGATGTCGTGATTGCGGTTGGCGTTCGCGTTTTCGTACGTTAAGATAAAAGCGGTGGTGTGACACATAGCATAACGTCCCGCAAAGTTCTTGCGTATAGCATACGCGAGAGCTTGCACGTTATACTAAGTAAAAATATCTAGCAGCGACAGGCTGCTGCCATTTGTGTCGAAGGCCGAGGTACGTGCTTTGCGAGCTTCTTTTTTGTACACTACAGGCCCAACGTAACTGCCTGGCTGAGACTTTTGTTTGTTCGACGAGTGTGCCACTGAGCATTGATTTTGAAGTGCGGTGGCGAAAAAAAAATAAGTTCCTGCTCGACAGGTGTGCGGAGCACCATGTGTTGTCTAAGTACTCTGGCTGCGGTGACCAAACTTTTCTGTCACCGAATGCCTCACGAGCGACCAGCCGCTCGACATAAGCATCGATTACGCGCTCCATTGGCGACGCGCCACATCGTATGCTGGTAACAACTTGGAGTGCTGGGATCTCTTTGTTTGCCGCCGTGAAAACGATTAGAGCCGCTTCGATAGAAATCACTGCTGTGGAGTGCGTCACGAATTGCTTCAATGGGGTAGGATTTATGGGCCCAGGAACGACAGAGGACGCAGTCGAACACCCGTGAGATCGGACGCGCTTGCAATTGCGGCAATGCGTCATTCATGCAAAGCTGGCCGGTATGAAGTCGTTTAGGATATCTTGGCTTGCGTGGGTGATGACGCCGATACCGCAGAGCTATACACCGACGAAGCTGCAGTACGTGAAGTTTAAGCACTCCCCAACTGCCAAGAATATTATGAAGACGATGACGAGGAGGCGGGCCTAGCATATGCGCAGTTGAAGGCCATGTGAAGTGTCCATGACCCTCCTGCGCTGCAGAATACCGTGACTGAATCTGTATGTCGATCACGCTTATCTCTGACCAACCTTTGTGAGTCTTGTGGCGAAATATAGTCAATAGATCACTTTTTCCTCTTCTGCCGGTGGTTCGCTTCCCTCCGTAGGACTTACTTGGAGATACCCCTCGCTCGACTGGGGCTACCTCTTTCTATTCCGATACTCCTCTCTTTTGGTGCAAGCGCCAAGGGATATGCCTTGAAACCAGTGTGCGATTTTATTCACGGATGTATTATCTCATCAAGAAGATTCCTTTGCGAGAATGTGATTTCACAGCTTTTTCATTTGTTTTTTTTTATATCTCCATTTTTAATCCAAATTCTAGTCTTGGTGACTAAATTATCCAATTACTCCACCCCTTGCTGATGTGTGCGTTTGTACCAGCAATGCACTCTGGCCAATCCCCCGCCGTGGGTATGTGCCATTAGGCCTGAGGACATCATCATCATCAGCTGCCGGGGGTGCTTCAACCGCGATTGGTTATATCGATCCCGGAAGGAGCTTGTTAGCAGCAAGTGTCTTTGCGAAGAGCACATGACCGCGCTGGCGAGCTTGGAAAGCGCTGTGATCGGGCCTACTTTGAAGGGGCAGAGGCACGTAAAATGCTCCTTAAAGAAATAAACAAACGCCACTTTTATCTCTCTGTTTTTTTGGCTGTAATATTGGAGTGCGCTTACTACGTATCTAGGATACAGCGAACGCGATCTGCGTGACCGTCTGGTTCGTTAAAAGTGGACTCGACTGTACCCGAAGTAGTTTGAAGAACGCGTCTGTGAATCTACTTTTACCCTGACCGTTGGATAATCGTGTAGAGTACAATTACTGGCTTCACAGCCACAGCGTAAAACTAACAAGAACGTCATCTTTTATCTGCACGCTTGTTAACCCCTCTAGTCTCTGGAATTACCTCCGAGGTGGCTGGTGGGTAAGCCACAGAAGCCGCATTTAGATGGAGGCGAAGTGAGGAAGCAAACACATCCGACAGCGCCAGATCGTGGGGCTCTTTTCCGCCGCCTTTGACTCGAACGTATACATGCATGTCATTTTTGAAAGACAACGACGCCTACACAACCGATGAACATGCCAAGTCAGCTTCATTGCAGCGCTTCGTGCCCACATAGTGACAGATACGTCAGCATGTAGAGAAGAATATACAGGACGTGTGTTGTATGACGTACACCGTGGCGAGAATTGTCCGGTGCTTAGTGCGTGCTTCGTTTGACTTGCGAACAGATGAGGAGCCATCAGCTCTTCCGAAGTGCATCGCAGGGAAATGCTATCGCGATAGAAAAAAACGCGAGCAACGCATCGCGGATGCACCATGGACGACTCTAGCGTCTTTTTGCTACCACCGAAGTAAAAGCGCCATGAAGAGAAATGCGAAGAGCGGAGCGTCTAGGCTCCGCTCTTTTTGCGTTTCTCTCCATCGCCCGTGTACTTTCACTTTTGTCAACAGCTTATTTCTCGTAAATTCCCGTCACCACAAAAATAAGAAAGAAATACGCTGCACGTTTTGGCGCTTCTCTGCACTTCAGTTTAGCACTCCCAGTGCTGTGGGGTGGTACTGTCTTCCTCACACGTTCAGAGCTTTCATGTGCCAGGGCTCTGCTACACGGCCTTACAACTTTCCCTTGGGCTGTCTCGCGTCCACTCCGCGTTGTGAGCCGAGGGCAGGGCTTCGCGTCGGTGAGCATTGCGACTCGTAGTGGGCCTACGTCTAAGTAGAGGACACTGGACGCCTCGCAGTCAGTGCGTACACGATATAGCCCACAAACCGCGTGTACGCTCAGTGGGTGCCCGCCACCTTTTAACGTGCTTCGCAAATCCCATCACAGGTTGGAAGCTCTGGGCAGTTGCGGATGCGGCCTCAAATTTCTGCTCCCCTCCGCCGGCAGTCGCCGCAGCGGCCTTCTGCCGAGCGTATACGGCAGGGACGGAGAGTGACACCTCCGTCTATCGGAGACAGGCAAAAGCAATGGCACTCGGTAAACCACGCCGGAGGCACTTGACGCGCTGCCAGCGTGGCGCGTTCTTCGCCCCTTCGTGAAGCTCGTATAAGGCGAGTTCGATCCTTTTATTAACTAGAAGGAGCTTGAAGTTGCCGACATGACCTCCGTGGTTCGAAAGGGTACAGAATAGCGGGGCCAGAGGAAACCCCGCATCTGAGCGGGGAAGCCGGGTCGGTATACGTTGCCACGAAGGCACTATCGATGAGGTCCCAAAGGCTGCGACATGAGAAAGCTTCATTAATACGAAACCAACTTGCTTCGGGTGGGCCCAGTGAGACAGCTGGGCAGCAGATCCGGGTTTTCGCTTGGCGAGAACCAAGATTGGAGCAGCATCGCATGCAAAGCTATACTAACGCCGGGCCAGGTGGCAGCGGCGGTAGCGCGAGCCGCCCGCGTAGTCGTGGCTGTTGTTTTGGGCAGAACGACTGGGGCACGGGGTTTGCACTACGTGTCTTCCAACCTCGCTCGCAGGGTTTCAGGGATAAGACGAACTTGTATGAAACCTAAGACTGGATTACTATCTGGAGAGTCCTTAAACGCAGCAATACTTGAGTCACAATGCAATTATGACATATGCGCGTTATTCTAAACTAATAAGCTGATTATTAAAAATAAGCGCGATGATCTCGGTACGCTAGAAAGTTCCCGAGCCTATTTATTAGATTATTTCACCGCTCACAACACAGGCCGTGCACGGAGAGCGCCACGTTAGCGAGGTTTTATGACTAAAAGTATACAGCATATGCATTAAGCTGACTTAGCACTGCGCACGGCCAACGCAATGCGGGCGCCGTCATCCCCAGTCGGCCCCAATTCTAAATCTTGGCTCTCACTAAGTACACCAGGTCGGTGGCCGGTGTGCATGACGCCGATTGGAACCCCGAAGTTTGGGTGCCCTTTGTAGGACCTTTTTTTTTTGTCGTCCAGTGCTGATCAGCTTTCGCAGTCGGCACTCCTGTGTATCTTGCTCCGCGACGTCTATTGGTGCTGGCATCGGCAGCCGCGAGTCGACGGCGTGCATAAGGATTACGCTCTCGGTAGACTGCGTAGGTCTACTGCTTGCTTTCCATTTATCCGCAGTCCGTGCGTTAGACAAAGGCCGCCGTTTTTGGGGTAAAACGAATCCGCCTTCCTTAATCACACTACTTCCGCATGAATTCCAGGCCTCGTTGCTGCTGGATTAAAAGAAAGAAGCAAGGAATGCGAGAGAAAAAAGAACACGTTTAAACCGATTAGCCCTCGAAGCGCAACCGTACACAGCGCGGCAGCCAAGAGGGCTGCCAGTTCCGTGGTCGGTATCACAGAGCGTTTTCACTGAAATAACTATGGAGGCCCTTCGAAGAACTTAGAGAGACTCGGAGCATAAACTGCTTTTATTTAAACATGCTAAGGTTTTCGCCTATACGAAACAATAACGACTGAGGTCTACTTCCATGGGCGCAGCTCTGTCAGAACGGGCGGATTTTCTCGTTTTAACTGCACGGTCCGCGTTCTATACCATGTGCCGTCGGGGTGAGCGCCGGTTTTCCAGTGGACACAAGGTTTCCCCCTGCCTGGTGCTTGTTTTTTCTGGCGTGAAATGGTTGGCAAAATCAGCCGTTTGCCCACCTTGTGTTAACGAGAAACATTTTACCTGGGCTGTCGTGCTATCTTCATGGTCGGTCGCCTCAAATCGACGTGGCGTTGAGCAGGTAGTCGCAATCGTTGCGGTGGTTCCAGGGATCCCGAATGAAGCGAGCACACAACGCTGTTTCTGCTGCGTATCCATTACCGACTTTGATCGCGGATGGGGCGTGCACTGTGCTCGAAAACTGCCGTGTCTGCCAAGTCAGTTTCGGTTGTGACATCATGTTAATCACCAGACAAGGAACTCGATATATAGCAAAGAGAATCATTGTCACAATTCAATCACCGCTGCCTCACAGTGTGCAAACCTCTAACATGTGGCACCGTATGTATCTCTTTTTCATGGGGATTTCACTTGATGTTATGCAAAGAGAAAAAGGGTATGGCAGCAGCTTATGCTTCTCAAAGCGAGCAACCCATATACAGTCGTGCCACTTAACACGGAACCTTTGGTTTCCGATCAAAAGTGTCCACAGATCGAGTTTTGCATAGCGAATTGTGAATGGCGAATTGTGATTTATATTCAGAAAACTCTTGTGATTCTTTTTGTTGTTGTTTTGCATAGCGATTTTTACTCAACATTAGGCAAATGCTTGGCAATATGAAGTTGATCGTGATGTTGAAGTGGGGTCGTGGTTTTCGTTGTGAACATAAAAATGCAGTGATCTTGAGGCGCCTCGTAGGCCATCACATTCTTTGTGCTGATCTACCTATTAGCTCTCAAACTGCCCCAATTTTATTTTCCTGTATTTGTTCTTGACGACCTTGCTGGCGGTTCCTTTGAATTGGGAGATCAACGGTACGAAACCAGATCAAGCGTTCGCGATGATATCGTAGCAGAGCTGCCTGCCAACTCAACCTAATAGCAGCAGCACTCCCTGGGTCAGCTGCACCAGTTTGACGGCACATTCTCGAAGCCGTGAGAAGGAAATGGCATCGGAGCGCATGCACTTGTTCGTTTGTTACCTTCTTTTGCCTGTGACTACCTGCTACGGACATGATTACTGGCCTGCGCAGTGACATTGATAGTGGCAACATAGAATGCTTCCCAGATTTCCTTAATCCTGCCTGCATTTTCTATATGCCTAAATATATTTGCTCACACATTGATGCATGTCTGCACCTTCCACACTTATAATCTAGGTTTCCTGTGGAACTTATGCATTCATATTTGTTCTGTGGTCACGACAGCGCCCCGCCTGGACGCATTCCCGAACGACATTAACAAGGCTTATTCCGATTCTTCGAAATGTAATAAGCACTATCGCATGGTGGTTGACTCTGCAATGCCGACGTTGAGCCGTTTCTGATAATCCTGTAGTGCCGATGCAACCGTAGACCTCTGGAGGCTGAGACCATGTTTAAATTGGATCTTTTCCTTACTGTTTGAAATGTTTGTTGCCGCTTGCATTCGCAGATTCCTCGCTTTGCATCAGCGCTGTTTCTTTTTCCTGCCTTCCATGCACGCGTGAAACCCGAGCATTCGTTTTTATTTTGTTCTGGCGGTATTCTGTGTTTGAAAAGTGCCAACTTAACATTTTGCGCCGCAGGAAGGCATCTGTGAGGCCATAATGTAAGCAAGCGGCTCTGTTCTTTTATTTTTAAGCAGCTTGATTCATTTTGTGCAATGAGCAAAGAGAAATGCTTTGGCAACAAGAAAATATGTGATCAGGAGGAGTCGGTGCGCCTGGCGGTCCGCAGGTTAAAGCAAAACTCTTTGCATTTAATGCATTTATTGCATTTAATTAGGCACTGTTGCCCTCGGCATTGATGAAGGGAACTCGATTCCCATAGCAATCGTCCATGAACGCGACAGCTCAAAATTTGCTAAATTATACTGGTGAACGAGAAAAGGTCTTCAAATCTTTTATTATTATTTTTCTGGTTGATTTAAATCTCAAACTGAAATTTTACCTTGTAGCTTTCTCTATTCTGATTAATATATTACATTTTTTCTATGCCATTATACCCTTTTGTAAGAATTGTGCTTATAAAACACTGTAACGAATATTCTGTAGACATTTTCAGAGATGAATCGCATCGATGTTATTTTTCCTTTTTAGCATTGTTATTTTATTACATACCATTATAGAAATGCATAACGTTGCCATGCCTCCTTGTTTGTTTTTCATTACATAATGATATTACAACTCGCATATTTTATTGCTTCCCCCTCCCCCTTTATGTAATGCCCAATCCGGGGTCCTTAAAGGAGTATAAACACCTATCTTTTGGGTTCGTGTTTTCTACTTTGTAATGATATGTAAGGCATTATTATACATCGATTACCCCGTGGAATTCTCCTACGACCGCAAAATAATTTAAAATCGAATTTCTTTCTCGTGCTGTTTTTAATTCGGCTTCAACACCCGAATGATGTCTGTGACGTCAAAGTGTGGTTGTAGGTCACGTGAGGCATGAAAAAACTGCGATATAATCGTTGCTTCTACATTCGTTGTCATTCCTGCTCTCCAGGAAGGCTGGCTTCAGCACAGTAGTGAATTAAAACGGTGAAGCAGCGATCATATCGCAGTTTTTCGATGCCTCACGTGACATATAACCACACCTTGACGCCACAGCCATCGATTGGCTGATGAAACCGAAACAGTGTAACAGAAAAATTCGAGTATAAATTATTTAGAGGTCGTAGGCGAATACCACATGTTGATTATTGCATAGTAGTGTCTTCGGCATCAATGTAGAGAGGAAAACAACACCAAAATTAGGTGTCTATACTCCTTTAAGTGACACTAATTAATTATGATAGCACAGTGCTCAATTATTGGGATGACGATTCTAACGTGCAAGAAATTTATATGATTCAGACAGTATTCGACTGATCTAATGAAATCCGAACAACTGTAACATTCTTAGCACTCCGCATATTAATGCGAAAAGAATACATGTGACAATGGGCTCTAGGCATTTTCTCTGTGCCCAGTGTCTGATCAGTGAGTTTCCATGTTAAAGAGGTGTAATTGCATTGAAAAAGTTGAGTCCCCATAAAACTTATCCATAATTAGAGTCCATATTAATCGCGTCTATACTAACGAAGCATGACTGTATACATGAAATATGGTTAAGGCTTTATTTCTGGTGATGACGCAATAAATTAATCTCGGTGTTATTTAACTATTTGACGCAGAAGCAGTTGTCTTTGCAAATTATGAAAGCTGATTAGAATAATGTGTCAAGTGGCACAGAATTTTGGTGGTTTTACCATAACAGCCGGCTTTACCTGAGGCTACTTTTAAAAAGCAGATTGGAAAAATGAGCCCTGTGGTGCTGCTAAAACTACACTAGGAACAAACACGATGGGAAATAACACACAACACCACTGCAAAGGGTAGCAATTCTTGCTATGTCGTCCTGGTTCCTTAGTGCAGCTTCAGCATGCCGTCTTGCCACCAGATGACTTGACAGTGCACTCAGATCAAGCGTTGTGAAACTTACAGAAAGCAACATCAGGACAGCAACATATTGTAAGGGAGCTGAATTCTGGGTGAAAACCAGAAGGCAGCGGCAAGGCAGGGATCAAGGCTGCATCAGCGCGAAGTCGACTCAGTTAAAAAGGCGGTTCAGCACATAGGTCTCGCGCACTGATCACAACCGTCTTTCCCCTCTTCGGCGGTTGCCTGCACTGGGTCCCCGTTGGGCTGCTATGTCACAATCACCCTTCGGCGAAGTAGGAGCCATCCTGGCGACTCAAGGCGAGCACACAACCTTGGGGTCGTAGTAAGGCTTCAGACAGTTGGCGTGGACAATTTCACGCCAACGGCGACGCAGATCCGATGAGGAGGCGAGTGGAGGGAGCGGTGTAGCGACCTTGTGAAGCCTGCGACAGATTTCTTCGCTAAGAACCGACACGGCAGCTGCGGTGTCAACGAGTGCAAAAGCGGTGATACCTGCTACATGTGCAGGGAGAATGGTGGCGGGGGAAAACGGAGGACTCGTAAAATTCGACGAAAGCTCAGTGGTTGCCCCCGGCACTGCGGCTCTTTGTTTTCCTCAGCAACTGGCGGGGGTCGACGGGCCATGGGACAAAGTGATCGGCGGGTTGCATAAGAGTCACGATCCAAGGACACCAACACTGGACGAGGTTCAGAGAAGGCTGGCGCGGGTGCACCGTAGCCGCATGGTCGTGCAGGAACCGGAAGTAGGGCATCGGCATCCGCTGGCGGCAGAGCCTGGCAACGTATTTTGGCAGACCGCATGCGTGGCATATAGGTCGGTTATACGAGGCGCACCGCGGGTTAGAGCGGGAAAGCGATGCCGAGGCACCGGTCGAAGAGGTGGCGGCGACAGTGCAGCGAAGGTAAGGGGATGAGGAAAAAAAGGCGTTGACAGAAGCGTAGGCGCCAGGGACGAGAGGGCGCCGCGGCTGTACCAGATCTTCTGCGGGCGTGAGCGGCACGCTCACCTGCGTGACAGGCGAATTAGGGGGCCTTGCCTCAGTGATCTGCTTTGGATGACACGGAAGATTGACGGAGCAACCGGATGTGAGTTTTGGGAGATCGAGAGCAATAAGGATAATTGGATGACAACCTCCTCATGAATGAAATCCTTGAGTTCAGTTAGCAATGACGACTGGTCGAGGCTACCACACGACAAACCAGCGAAGGAATCAACAGGGTTAGAAGGGCGGCAGGTAGAAGCGCGTTGCCGACGCAATTCGTCATAGCTGAGGCAAAGTGGGGCCACCTGGGCAATGGTCCGAGGATTTTTCACCATCAGCATCTAAAAGGCGTCGTCCTCGATGTCCTTCATGCTGTGGTGAATTCTGTAGGCTTCGGACATTGACGGATTGAGACGGTTGCAAAGGTCCACTTCGGCCTAGCTCAGTGTAGCTAGTGAATTTCTCGCCAGTTTGCTGGGCTCTACCACGGAGCCATTGTTCGGCGCGAAGCTTCCGACGGCAGGTCGGCCGAATGCGTCCACAAAGGCCGTTTTAAGGGCCGACAAAGTCGGAAGGATCACGGTTCCTGAACCTCTGAAGGGCAACATCCGCCAGGTAGGAATTGACGGTCAGCAGTTTGACGATGTCGTCGCAGTTGTTATGGCGGCTGACGCAGCCATACGTGGAGAGCGAGTCGTCGACGTCTTCATCGGCGTGGCCGTGGATGAGAGGGAAGTCGCGTTGCCGAGTGGCACCGGAACAGATGAAGGTAGTGTGATGACCCCCATAATGCGCAGGTCCACACGGGACGGAGAGGCAAAGAGACACCGTATGGCTCAGTTTAAACAAACAGGTATATTAAATAATTACACATGATTAAGGTTATACATCAGAGGCTGGGGCGTCCGAGCTTACGTGCCGACGACTTCATGGGGGCGATGGAGTGGCTCCGGAGTCGGGCTCGAGCGGTTGCTGGCAGAAGCTGCACGCCGTCGGGCTTCCGCGCTGAAGGCCCTCTTGGCGAACGATGTCGTCCTGAGCGTCTATGCAGTAGAATTTCAATAGTCGTCCGTTTCTTCGAGGATGGTTCACAAACCCTTCCTCTAGTGTCGTTCGGCTTGGAAGATGAACAGGAGGCGAGCTTGTAGATGATGACAGCAGAGCATAATTTTACAACAGAACAAACTTTGCACTACTTTACTCATCGACCGGGCAGGTTAGTGCCTAAGTAGCATCACATTACATGCTAAGCATGGAGCCCCAGCTCAGACTGGACTGCATCCGTTTACATGCGCTTTTAAGCACTTGATTAACAAAGGACTAAGGGCGGTCATTTCCAGTGGCCCGCCCAAAGCATCAATTCTCCAATCCAAAATAACATGCGAGATGGGGACAACCCCCTTGGGTTGGGCTTAGCCTCGAACCCAGAGTCTGTTAACAATACAAACTAAATAAACAACAAAAACGCCACCACTCTCTCTCAAGTGAGAGTATACACAGGCTCTCTCTTCGGAGCTAATTCACTAGCGCCTGTCTTTCCACATTCTTGGCGAGTACTGCCTGTCTGTCTGACAGGTGTCCGTCACGGCCCTTCTGGGAAGCTGTGGGTGCCTTCCCGGCGATAGCCCACGACAAAGGGGGGGGGGAGGGAAAGAATGTTGTCTTCGCGGTAGCGCATAGCGTCGGCTGTGGTACGGCGCGCTCTGGCCCGCTGACAGCTCCCTTGTCCTGGAATGTAACCGGAAATTGGGGAGGATAAAGCCTGTTTCCCCGGGGCGGCGGCGGGTCCGGTTTTTCTGGTCGTCACTCAAAGAGCATGGCTGGGTAATTGATGATGCCGCTGTCACGGGTCTCCGTCTACGCCGCGCCGTCGAACGTGGATCCTCGTAGCACACACGGAATGTCACACTCGCTCACCCTCCAGAAGAATGTTCTCCGAACATTTGAGTCCACGCAGCTCCCCTTGTCTTTCTGAATCGCCTCGCACAGTGCGTCCGACAAAACACTTTTCGCTGCACTCAACACCACTGCACAACACCATATGCCTCCGCTGTCAATACTGGCGTCTCCAGGGGCAGCACTGATCTTCTTTTACAGATAAACATGAAACTCAGCACCCAAGCCTCTCCTTTCTAGTCCAAACTGGACGAAATAAATTTACCACAGTTACAAAGGAGCTCCCACTTCTAGCACGATCACGGCACAGACAAAAATATAGATAACGAAAGGAAGTAGGGCAGGTTCTGCATGCGCTCCGCATGCTCTCCTGTGCAGGTGTTACTTAATGACAGAAAGGTTTAACTACCAACTCCGATAACTTAACACATAAGCACATAGCAATGTTATGAGCTGCGGCATTACACAATTCTAACCAGTTCACAACTCCGCTCTGTTTACGCCATTAGTCCGACTTAGCTTTCCGATTTCGCAGCGGATATCGGCCTTCATGAGTCATACTAAGTAAGTCTGTGCCCCTTTGTCTGCTTTGGGACTCGCGAGGGCTCGTGGCAGGAGCCTCTCCTGGCGTTATCTGCGCGGCAACCTCGCGCGCTTCTTCTTCTAGCAATGCATGAAGTAAATCCGGTGGCATTCCGGCCGTCACCTCGGGCGCCTGCCGAACAAATGCAGGAGAGGGCGTTTCTTGCGAACTCTCTGCGCGCTCCGCTTCACTTCTGTCCCCATCAAAATCCGCGCTTTCCCTTTCCTCATTTCGTGAATACTGAACCGGTGCCGACTTGAGGCGATTTGCGTGTATCCTTATCAAACGCCGGTTCACGTCTCGGACTCTGAAGTTTACCGGAGAAAGCTTCTCGACAACCTCGCACGGTCCTCTCCACTTCGTCTGGAACTTACGAGCTAGCCCAATCTGCCTTTGGCAGTTTTCAATGTACACGCTGTCCCCCACATCAAACGGCGCGTCTCTAGCACTGCGATCGTGCACCTCCTTCCTGCGCTTCGCCGCTTTCTTTAAGGACTCCTTTGCGATGTCCCTCGCCACTTGCAAGCGCGATTCTAGCTCAACCTTATAGTCGTCCAGTGAAGCGTATGGGACACGACGGGGGCCCTCTGGCACTTCACTAGGCTGGTCCGGGTCTCGGCCGTAGAGAAGAAAGAATGGCGATTCGCCCGTGCTCTCGTGTGCTGCGGAATTGTAGGCAAACATTGCATACGGGAGCCACAAGTCCCAGTCCCGCTGGTCGCGCGAAACAAAATGCGACAGGAACCCGGCCACGGTTTGGTTCAGTCGCTCCACCGCGCCGTTGCAAGCCGGATGGTACGGTGTTGTCTGCTTCTTAGCGATCTTAAGCAGCTCGCAAACTCTCCTCATTAGCTGCGACACGAAGTTCGTTCCCCGATCTGTCAAGAGTTGCCTCGGGGGTCCATGTCGGAGCACGATCTGTTCGACAAATGCTTTTGCAACCGTGTCTGCCTTCTGATCTGGGAGTGCTACCGCTTCCGCGTATTTTGAAAGGTGGTCGACAAATACTAAAATTACTTGTTTCCGGAAGTGGTCGTGGGCAATGGGCCCATTATGTCCATACCTGTCCGCTCGAAGGGAGCCGAAACCTCAGAGAACGGCTGAATTGGAGCTGGTCTTCGTCCCTTGGGTGTTTTTCTTTCGAGACAGGAATGACACTTCGCACAGTAGTCTCTAACATCCTGTCGCATGCCACTCCAAAAGTACAAACGCTCCACACGCCTGCGTGTCTTCGCTACGCCAAAATGACCGGCGCATGGCGCATCGTGAAACGCGCGAAGAACCCTTTCTGTCCACGACCGAGGTATGACGACTCTCTCCCAAGCGGTTTTCTCTGGTCTCCCTTTCCTGGTTGGCCTCGTGCGCCGACACAGGGTGCCGTCTTTGTCAATGAAATAACCTAGCTGTTCGGGATGAGACGGTGCGCCCTCTAAGCTTTCGATTATTCGCTTCAGGTCAGGATCTTTGCACTGCTCTGTGCGTAATTCGGCGGGGTCGACTACGGGGACAAACTCTTCTATAGCTGCCACGGCAGCTGTGCGGCTGAGTGCATCAGCATTCAGATGTGTCTTTCCTGACTTGTGCTCAACTTCAAAGCAGTATTCCTGCAGGTGTAGATTCCATCTAGCGAGTCGCGAGCTAGGGTCCCTGACACTCATCACCCATTTCAGAGGATGGCAGTCTGTGACTAGCTTGAATTTGCGGCCGTAAAGGTAGCATCTGAAGTGCTTTACTGCCCAGACAACGGCGAGGCACTCCCTTTCCGTAGCTCCGTACTTTTGCTCTGTGGGGCTCAACTGTCGGCTAGCAAAAGCAACGGGATGTTCTTTGCCCTCGATAACCTGAGATAGCACGGCACCAACTGCGAACTTTGACGCATCTGTGGCCATAACGAAGGGCAAACTAAAATCCGGGTGGCGTAACAGCGGTGCACTCATTAGCTTCCTTTTCAGGGCCCCAAAAGCATTCTCCGCGTTTTCGTCCCAACGAAAGGCGACATTTTTGGCTGTTAAGGCGGTGAGCGGCTTAGCGAGCTTGGCGAACTCCTCTATGTGCCTTCGGTAGTAACCGATCAGGCCGAGAAACTGCCGGACCTGGCGGACGCTAGTCGGGGATGGAAAATCCGAGACACACCTTAGTTTCTCAGGGTCCGGTCGCACGCCGTCAGCTGAAACAACGTGCCCGAGGTATTTCACCTCGTTTTTGAGGAATTGGCACTTAGAGGGCTTCAGTTTGAGACCCGCTGCTCTTAGTCGCACCAAAACCTGCTCAATATCGCGCAAATGGTTATCAAAACTGCCACTGTATATGATAATGTCATCCATATACACGAAGCACAGCCTCCCCAGAAGACCTGCCAGGATAACATCAGCGGTTCTCTGCCAGACAGCAGGGCTGTTGGCCAGACCCATCGGCATTCTTTTCCATTCATAGTGCCCTGAGGGCGTGTTGAATGCCGTTTTCTCGGCATCTGCCGGATCCATTGCTATCTGCCAGAATCCCGCCGCCATGTCCACTACCGTGAAGTACCTGGCAGAGCCCAGCTGAGAAAGCGTCTCCTGTATATTGGGGATGGGGTATGGATCGATGCGAGTTACGGCATTTAGTTTGCGGTAGTCCACTACCAATCGATACGAGCCATCTGGCTTTTCCACCAATAGTGCTGGTGCTCCCCAGGGTGACTTTGAGTGTTCGACAATGCCGCGATCAATCAGGTCCTGCACCTGCCGCTCCATCTCCTCACGTTGGGAGTAAGGAATCCTGTACGCACGCTGGTAAACGGGCGATGAAGTGCCGGTTTCTATCCTGTGCTTTATAACGCCACAGCAGCCCAAATCCAGGTTGGACGCGGCGAATACCTCCGAGTAGTCGTTCAGCAAACCAGCCAGAGCCTCCCTCTCCCTGGATTTTACGTGAGAAAGATCGAACGACACCTTTGGAGCAGCCGAAGGACTAGCATGCTCTACAGTTGCGAATACCGTATCGGTGGGCTCACGTTGCTCTATCGCAGAGGTGAAGAAAGCCAATGTTTTGTTCTTGGGAAGGCTCAGTGGCTGCTGGCTACAGTTAACCACCCGTAGGGGCACTCTGTGGGCGTCATTAACTGTCACGAGGCACGCGGCTGCCTTCAGGCCATTGCTGAGAGAGTCGACCGGCTCAAGCACTCCCACGGCGCCGCTCTCTACATCTGAAGGCACAAACGCGTACAAAATGTGCTCCGACCAAGGAAGGACGACCGCCTCCTCGACCAGCCGGACGGCAACCCGCGAATATACCTTCTCCAATGATCCCACTGTTTGACGGGTGTCAATATCGGTAATGCGAATCTCAGCCCCTCTCCTGTTCAAAAACGGAACTTTTGAGCCGCCCGCATTAACCTCTTCCTCAGAGAATGAGACTACTACCTTCCCTTTTCTCAAAAAATCCTGCCCTAATATACCTGACACTCCGTTTGGCAGAGACACCGTGTCCGGGCATACGTAGCAGGGGTGCTCCAATGCAATTCCGCCGAGAGAGAAGTGTAACCGGTAGAGTCCACTTATGCCAAGAGGATCCCCCGTTATGCCTACAAATTTGGTTGCCATACCACCAGACGCTTCCAACACCTCGCGGTCCCCCTTCCTTCGAAGCGTGTTAAAACTGCTCTCCTTAAGCAATGTCACCTTTGACCCCGTATCTATCAACAATTCCATACAACAACCATTTAACTTGCAACGCACAACAGGGCATGCCTCGTCGGCCACACAAACTACCACCACCTCATCATCTACTGCTCCCTCCCCACGCTCCTCAGGCTGGGGAGGACTAACTAGTTTTTTGACTCGGTATCTGGAGCCCCGCTGTAGGCTTGCTTAGGGCGTGTCTCGCCTGCTTCTCTTTGTGGCTCCCCACGGCGCACGTTTTGGCAGAACCTGGCGATGTGTCCGCGACCCTGGCAAGCGAAGCTTTGTGGCGGTCTCCGGTTTCCAGCGAATGGGCGCTGTTAAGCGCGCGCTTCAACCTGGCATTCTACCTGCTGAGATAGCAGCTGTTCTAAGCGATCTAACCGCTCTGTCAAGAAAGCAACCTCAGGGTTGAGCACCGCTCTCTCTATGACGCGTACTCTCGCTGCGGCTGTCGTTAACGCCTCATTTTGTTCCTCATCCAATGCGGCCTCCACGGCTTGGTCGAAATTGCTCGGCTTGCGCGAGAGCACGAACCGGCGCACGGGGTCTTGCAGACCAGCCACGAACAAAGCGGTCATTTCCTCTTTAAGTAGATCCTCCGCGTATTTCTTCCTTAGCTGGTCTCCTTCCTCCTCCCTGCTTAACGTATCGCGCGCTAAGCGCTGAAGCCGCGACGCAAACGTTCGCACGTCCTCCCCTACCATCTGTCCGGCGTCACGGAACCTTCGCACAGTATACGGGCGCCTTATGGTTTCGCCTCCATCGAAACGCAGCCGCCGCGGTCGGGTTCGAACTCGGGAACTCCTGATCAGCAGCCGAGCACTCTAACCACTGAGCCACACTGTGCTTCTATTTTCGTTACCCTAATGGCCTGAAAAAACGATAAAAATAAATTGCATTGCTACTGTTTTGTGAAATGCTGGACTGCGAGAGTTTTCTGTGATTTTGTATGCTCCAAAAGTTCGGAAGCGTCACAGTTTTCTCATGTGCATTTGCATTCGTGTTTGACAGCAATGGGCTGAAATGTAAAGTTTTAATGCATGCATAGCTCAGACATACACACCCCTTATATCAATGAATAGATACACATATCTCTTTTGCAATAACAGCCAGTAGGGAGCCATGGAGGAGGCCTGTTCACACATTTCAGTGACAAATACTGTTCATGGTTTGGGAAAGTCTGCAGGTGCAATTAATTTTTTTTCTCTTTCAAGCAACCTAAAACACTGCTGTGCGCTCTTTAGAATAACTGACTAAAAATATACGGACGCAATCTTAGCTATTTGAAAAAATGTGATTATTCCGGTTGTAATCACTGACGCTTGTTGTTCTAGTCATTGTACGTGACCCCGAGGGTTCGCAGCAAGAATCGCGTCGTCGTTTTGAAATCGTTATTGCACGACTGGCGGCAGCGTAACAATAAAAGGAGACACCCTTTGGCTATTTAGTGGCAGAAATCGTAGACCCGCGTGCACCCTAGCAGTGTGTACTACGCAGTCAAAAGTGCAATTGGAAAGGAGCCCATGGATTGCGGGAAAATTGCTTATGCCCAGCCTTGCTTGCAGGTTCATGTGTTTCTGCGTCCGTGCAAGCGCAGCCTTTGAAAGCTAGACGTTACCACAAGGTGTCGACTTTTATGCAGCGGAGGACACCGCTCGAGCGCTGTACACAAGGGTGGCGCGGACTGTACTGCCGTGCTCCATTAGACGGGAGACACGGCCGGTCGCGCCAATCGGTAGCAGCAAAGTGATCGTACAACACCTCTTCCGCCCGACGCCCGTATGCGGGATGAAAGCATCCAACCCGTACCCTTGCGCACCTGGTCAAAAAACGGTCGCACAACGATGTTCATCCAATTAGTGTGCGGTGCCTGGAGCATTCCACTTATGCCATGCAAGGACACAGTGAAACGGAAGCCATTGTGCGGCGAGTTTGCCAGAAGAAAGTGGCGTCGTTCGTTTGGGAATGTCCAAGCCTAATAGAAGCCAGCACAGACATCGGTTGCGCACAGCTCTTATAAGCGAGCGGATATTCAGGTGGCTGGTGGTATTTGAACGAACGAACGTAGGCCATGTTTCATTCAGAATAAAGGCCCCGGCGTTACGGGACATGTTCAATGAAAGACTATGCGAGAACTGCTAATTTCGAAGAAAAAAAAACCGACTTAATAAATTTTTGCTTACTTGCAGGATCGTTTACCGAGGGATATCTGACATTAGGCTAATGGTTGAGGGTGCAAACCGCGATGTTTGCACTCGGAGCGTTGGTGCCAGAGTGTCAGTAAGCTTAGTTGACGCTTATCACCGAGTGCACAACATTACGCCACAAAAGAGAACGTTAAGATGGAAACCATTAACAGCCACAGACCTAGTTCAAATTGGCATCCTCAGAAGCCACTGCCGCCAGCGCCGCGTTTTTTAGAGCGGAAGCTCTACTCCTCCCATGCAAAACCTCAAGGTCATGTCGCTCCGAAGAATGACCTTCAAGCGGCGCAGCGGGGGTGTGGCTGTGACGTCACACCATGTGACTCTCCACGCCTCGGCGCAGCTGCGGCGCTCGGAGCCGGCGGCGTTCGCCCGCCTTTGCAACTGCGTTGAACAACGCGATTCAGCGCTCACCTCTCTGAACCAAGTGACTCGCCGTTCATCTGATAAGATTATAAAAAGCTTGACGTTCGCAGATAGCCATGTAGGAGTCGCGCGCTGGAAGCAGTGCTTCGGCTGTGGATCGTAGACAGCTGAGTGAATCTAATGATCAAGAACGTCGACAGGGCGCGTTGGCGAAGGACAGAGCGAGGAAACGTTAAACGACACCAAACCGTGTCTGACCGTGTCTGACCGAGCTTCCGCTCTGTAAACTAGGTTCAGCCTTCGGTTCAGCCGAGCCAACCTCCTATTTTTTTACTCTTTCGTGGCCGCAAGCTTTCCAACAAACGAGTCACCGTCTCGTGACAATGTTTTAGGAGGGCACGGCAACTCTGTGAACACACAGCAAATGCTGCGCGGTAGCTCGGGAAGCTGGAACGGTCAGTTGAGCACGGTAATTGCGGCGCGTACGGCTATGGGAGCCCTCGTTGATGGCCGGATCGCTGGCGCTGGGTCTGCGACCCGACTCGAGCGGAGATAAGCGCGGTCGCTGTACCGAAAAGACAGCGAGGACCCGGCAAGAAGCCCTCGCGGGGCTCCGCGCGCGCGAGTAATTACGGGCCACTGTCAATGACACGAGGGCTTCACCAGATGTGTCCCGCAGGCGCCTTGCACAATCAATGCAGGGCTCATTCTATGCTGTGCCGCTGCCCCCGCCGTCTTTCCGCTCCTGTGTCTGGGCGCCGCACACTGAGCCCTTCAGATGTGCACTCACAAAAAAAAAGAGAGAGAAGGCGGATATTTATATTCACGTACGTATGCGCCAAAGTATAATAAATATGTGTGCTCTGCGAAGGCATAAAATTTTCGAAATTTTGGCTCTCATTAACATCGTGAAAAGGGGTATTTCTTTCAACCTTCGGCCTTTATGAAAATAAAACTTTCTAATTAAGTGAAAAAACCAGTGCTTAAAAACTTTCTTCAGAGTAGCAACCGGCCAGAGAGCCGCACTCATCCGCGCTTAATTACTGTACACATTTAGGGTCACGAAACTCCACCGCCGTTTTTTTCCCTCTCTGTTTGATAGTGTACTAGGTGAAGAAAGTCTAGAAAGCTTGCGGCAGAAGGAAAGGGCAGGGGAGCAGGAGGGAGGCGTGCACGATACCGAACAATGATTTCGATCCCTGCCGTAACCAGTATTCATTTCTATACGTGCCTGCTTAGTCTCCTCAGCGCCTGGGCATCGGGCTCGCCGGCACAACAGTCTAGGGGCGTTTGATTCCCACGCCTCCAACGTCCCTGCTCTGAGCGATGATGCAGCTGGACCATACGATGTTTACGTGCGACAATCCAGACAGCCATGCGCGTGGTCGCGCTGCGGGCGCGCTCTTTACTTCTCCTCCTCTTCTCCCTCGCAGCGGCACTTTAATAGAGAAAATGAAAAGTTATACAGACGCACGTCTCGTGTAAGAAAGTTTTGCAATATTTATGTTAGAATTAATAACAGGTAAACTGGTCAGTAGTCCTCGATGCGTCCTCGCTTGAATAGTGGCCTATGTATACAAGTTTTGAAATCATATTACAGCCTTTTCCTAAAACCCATTAACCAAAAGAACAGAATGTTTACATGAGCATGAAGATTCCGTGGTAGCAGTGAAGCGGCCTTATTAAGGCGAGAGCCTTTATAGGCTCATGACTCACCAGCGCAGATGTTCGCAGAAAAGTGTCACACTGTAGTTGTCAATGAAACGTGGTTTAGGTGTCCACCGAGATTTCGAGACCCGAGAGCTACTGTGTCCGTTCCTCAAAAACCTTTCCTTTCCTCAAACACATGCTTTCGCATTCTTCCACGTAAGCAGACAGATGTCCTCACAGTTAAATAGCAATTAGTAATTAGTAAATTAGTAATACTAGTGGTTGGTGTAGTATGTCGTGACTGGGAACTCAGTATACGATAATGCACTGCGCATGCGCAAGGCGCCAGCAGACAATGCACCTGCGCTTCAGCCTACTGCGCATGCGCGTGACCTCATGGAGTGGTGCCACCATCGTTCGAGAAGAGCGCTCCCCAGACAATCTTGCCAGGCGCCTCCTGAACGCCGATCTGTAAGGATGCCGCTTAAACGCTCTCCTGTGTCTCCAGCAACGAAGCGT
Source organism: Amblyomma americanum (assembly GCF_052857255.1). NCBI lineage: Eukaryota > Metazoa > Arthropoda > Arachnida > Ixodida > Ixodidae > Amblyomma > Amblyomma americanum. Next base: position 17,614,243 of record NC_135497.1, on the reverse strand, counting down.
GCGCGCGCTAATGAATGTGAGCGAAGGTGTCGTGAAGTGAACAGTTGTGTAGTGTTTAATCAACATCTTCACCACACGTCAGCGACACAAGCATCAACACAGCGCTATAGGCTTTCGCCTCACCGCACTTTAGGTAAACAAACTGCTCCCTTTGAATTTTTTCACCTTAGGCTGAGCGCTAACCTGGCAAGGTACTCATCAGGGGGCCTCGGAAGATATTTGAGAGCAAGTAAAAATGTTTTTATTGTGCACGTGATGTCGTGTTGAGTTACAGCCATTTCTGTCACAAGCCCGAAATATTGATTGAAATTACAAACTCTTTATGCAGAATCATTCAGCAAACCATCATTGGAAGGCGGCGACCTCTTTCTCCCTTGACTGGGGTTAATTTGTGACATCTTTCCAGGTATAGTTTCTCAGTTAATAATAACAGTAATAATAAGAGATGCTCCATATTCATCAAAAGAACTCACGTCTATGAAAGGCTTCGAAATACTTCAGACATAACTGCACCACAAGCACCCGCATTCACATGAAGTAACGCACACACACACACACAAAATAAATCCTCATGTGACAACACGAGAGAATCTCTATTGCACCCTTCATGTTCGTCACTAATCTCTCACCATCCCCGAACTACGCATTCTTCAGCGCATCCACTCACATACACCCGTTGCCTCTGCCCTTTTTTTCGTCAACCGTCATGCCCCATCTGCTCTGATCCCCATCATGCTAATCTGGAACACTCTCTTTTCTCCGGCCCCGCTGTGACAGCCTTACGCCTGCTTGCATAATGTGGGCTCCAAAACAAAAGCATCGACTGTCTTTGAATTTCGCTACTGCCAAATGCCAATGTCCCCCCCCCCCCCCCCAAAAAAAAAAAACGACAGCGGTTAAGCTCTTTTACACCAAATGATCAAACGATAGCCACTCTCACTTATACTGTGATTTTGCTGCTTCATTTCTCTTGGCTTAACTTGTTGCTCGCGGTTGCTATGTGTACTCGGATTAAGTACTCAGTTTAGAAGTTTTAATTATGTATGAAGTTATGCTTCTTGATTTGCGCCAATCCTTGCAAACACCGTCCTGTGATCCGTGAAGTAGTTGGCTGTAGTTTGCCGTTCGACTATGGTAATCTTTGCAGGGATAACTCACAATGCCAAAATTGGAGGCCAACACCCTACGAGCACGTTTATATTAGCCTGAACATCGATTTTGGTTCAAATCCGAGGTCAACTTTCGGGGGGGGGGGGGCCAAATTTTGGAAGTGGCCCGGGTCAAATACTGAGGTGGACCATCGTATTGGTTACATTCAAATTAGCCTGGAAATCAATGTTAGTCTAAATCCAAAAAGGTCAAATTTCGGAGGGGGTTGGGGGTGGGCCAAATTTAGAAATGGCAAGGGCCAAATTTGGAGCTCACTATCGCATTGGGTATATTCAGTTCAGGTTGGATATCGATTTTCGTCCTAATCCGGGAAGATCAAATTTCGGAGGCGGGAGTGGGCCAAATTTTGGATGACCCTGTCAAATTTGGAGGTCACCATTGTAATCGGTACATTAAAATTACATTGGATATCGAATTTGAGGTCCAATTTTGCGGTGGGGTGGGCCAATGTTGCTAATGACAAGGGCCAGATTTGAGGGCATCATCGCATTGGCCATAGAGCATACTTCGGCATCTGACTTAAGCCTGTTGCTATGAGATCTCAAAGTCCGAAGATCACTTCAGTGACAAATCTACATACCGACTGGAACTTGAGTTTCTGGGTTGAATAGAGCTTTAGCTCTAAACAGGAGCATGAGCGTAAAACTCGCTGCCAGTGAAAGACACTCAGGCTTTATTTTTGTTTTCTTTCACGAGATCCCAACTATCGGTCATTACTTTACTTTTGGTGTGCTTTGTTCACTTCAACATTTTCATATATATATATATATATATATATACATATATATATATATATATATATATATATATATATATATCATTTGCCAGTAATAATTTAGAGCCTTTTAAAAAGTAGATGATAAATATTATAGTTGCAATGTTTTACATAATCATTATACATTATGCGAGAGGAAAAAATTAGAACAACGGCACATTTGCAGCGAAATAAATATTGAGTTACACATGTTACAGTTTTGGAACATTTGCAAGTAAGATGCTAAATTTGCAAGCTCTGAACAGGTACAGTGAAGACACGTGCTAGTTGTAGCCGCCAGGCAGAATAATCCATCGTGTTTCTTGGTCCGAAATCGCTTATATGTGTCTCTTCAATGTGTTGGTCTCAAACGCCCATGACCTTCCTGGTAAACGGCGCTTTCACTGGGGGAGATATTCGAGCAGCTCAGGCTATCGATAAGCTGAGAGTGCGCAGCGGGCCTCCTCCCGAGTAATGTATGCGCATGCCAGTGAACTGCTTGACGGGCCGGAATGGAGTACAAAGTGGCCGTGACCTTTGTAATGCAAATGTGCTTCCGCTTCGCCGAGACGGGCGATCCATCAGCCGTCGGCCCGGGCTGCTCTGCGGAAGCGCGTCTTTTCTGCGTCGATGGTTACCAATTGCGTCTTCTCCGCACAAATGAGGAGCTTACTACGCGAGCAGACTAAAGAAGCGCTGACCACGCGCAGCCATTCATCGGACAAAAATAGAAGCAGCCTGGAGAGTGGCGCGCGCCATCGTAATAAAGGCTCGCAGAACGGTCGACATGCCTGTGCAAGCTGTTTCCGGTGGGGAATATAACATTGTTCATTATATTATGTGCCTTGGTCTCTGGTACAGGGACGTCATTATTCGGCCACTTGCAGCGCCACTGCGTTAAGAGCACGTTGTAAAGACCGCGCCACAATGACATCATGCGTGACATCCCTACATGCTGACCAATCAGCGCGACGCAATGAGCCCGCTCCGCTCCCCCTCTCTTCTCCTTCTCGCACTCATTCGCGTTACGCCGACGACGCCGCAGAACTGGGAAACGTGATACAGTTTTAGCTGACCGATTTTACAGTCGCTCTGCGGCTGTGCGGGTGCTGAAGTGCGCACGCGCAGTACGCTCACCCGCTAGCAGGGCGGCGGAGCGGCGCCTCCGATCTGCTGGCGCATGCACCGCTTAAAAATGTCACCGGATTTCCTGTTAGTTCAGGACGGCTGCCCCCAGCTCGACGGTCGCGTCTGAGAGCGCTTACAAATTTCACAGTCTCAAGGGGTTACCTCTCAGAACAGAGTTGTCGAAAGCACTTCAAAATCGACAAGGATCCCTATTTTCAATGCGACGTAGTTGAGGTGTATTCTCTCGAGCGTCTTTGTGCACATGTGGGCGCAGGTGCCAGAAGGAGTCGTGGTAGCAGTCAAGCGCGATATGGTGTTGCGCGCTGAGAGACACCGCATAGACCTCTCTACCAGCTATTTTCGACAGGAAGCAAGGCAAATTTACGAAAGTAAGTCGCTGCCTTCACACCTGTCTGAATTTATTTTGCTAATGAGGGGATATTCGTGCACTAATATGCAAAGGGGTTCAGCTGGACACACTGCAAACGTTTCCAGCTCGAGAGAGCGCTGATATATCTCTAATTTAGTCAAGAAGATAGACGGACACTGTTGGAGTCTGAATTTTTGTGCGCGCGTAGGAAGCAAGAAAAACACTGAAATAGCGGTCGGAAGCGGCCATTGGCAAGAAAAAAACAGTGCATCGTTGGTCTGGATGTATCAGACAACTCCCAATGCAATTCGCGTTTTCTTTAACACGCAGGTGTCCTTCAGCTAAACGTGTTCACTCAATAATTAGGTAGATATCAATATCAATAAAGTACTAGAGAACAACAAAGAGATGTGAACTAGAAAGATTTAAATTTTGAATCCGTCTTGTAAAAGCGATTCCATTTTCACCGCGAGATAGCGCCACAAGCCCAAACAGCTCCGCTTAGCCGTACCGGCGGAACGGTTCGCTAAAATATTTTCGCCGCACCTTTGCTCCGCTTATTCTGAGCGGGTCAGTGTAAGCGGAGCGAGCCACAAAACCAGTCAGCTAAAACTGTCTCATGTCTACTCGTCCACTCGCGGCGAAACGATTAACGGGTGGTCGAGTATCTCCGAGCCGTTTTCCTCGAGGAAGTTGTAGAAACCAATCGCTCCGCGAACACTTGTAACACATTCGAAGCAACGCCTTTATGCAAATTAGGCGTTAAAGGATACGAGAAAGGCTGAGCTAGATTCACATGATTTTTCTTATATAAATGCGGTTCAGTGACGGCCGTCACCTTTCTGCCTGCCTTTCCCGATTGGCTGTTTCTGTAGTTTCAAATGCGTCGAAACAGCACATTTTGCCAGCACAACAGCCTCTACAGAGTCCCACTCAACAAACACTTCCGAGCACCACGTCAGCCATCTCTCCTGCTCGTTCGTTGTGCGCCGTACAGTTCGGGAAAGACGCGGCCCTCTTGCCGTTGCGCCACAGTGACTAAATTGAAGTTGCTTGGCATTACCTACAGTCGAGAAATTCGGCATTGCTGCGGTGCCGTAGGCATTTCTAAGCAAGAGAATACGAGCAATTTGTAAGGCACGTGCCGAAGCTCAAATCAATATTTCCAACACTTCTCACTGTGCACGTTCCAGTGCATGCAGCCTTTAAACTAGGTCTCGAAGTGTCTTTATCTTGTGGCAGTTTGCATGGAGTCGGGGGAGCTTAAAGTGTGATATATAAAGAAAAGAGAACTTTTTCCTGGGAAGACGTTTATTTTGGACTGATCCGTATGATACTGAGCAGAGACAAGCCGAAGGAGAGACTCAGTGGCGGACATATAGGACGAATAGCGAAGGCTGTATTAGAGCGCAACTCGTAGACACCCTTTCCTGGCTTTCGCGCAGTCGTCGTAACCGGCAGAACTAGTGCACAGCAAAGAGCATGCAAACTGGCAGAGCTATAGCAAAGCGAAGAGCACGCCAGAGTATGAAAGCAGGACGATAACGAAGGGAGGACGATAATGAAAAGGCGGAGGAGGGGCTAGCAGTGGAAGAGAAAAAAGCGTAAGGTGGACAGAGTCGTGGAGGAGGGTATGGTGGGGGCTGGTGAGGCAGAGGTAGGCAAATGCACTCATTTTTACTTTTCCTCTCTTGCCCTCAATTTTGAATTCATGGCCCTCCCTCACCCTCGCCCTCACTTTGGAAAGTTATCTAGCCCTCCCTCACCCTCATCCTCACCTCCGAAAATTTGCTGGTCCTTTCTCGCCCTCGCCCTCACATCGTCGGCCCTTCCTCACCCTCATTAACAGTCGTCGCGAACTTCTGGCGATATTACTGAATAATAAACATATAAGACAAGCCCTCAAGGCACTATTGAACGAGACTCTACATGCTTATATTGTTTTGCGCGCGCGCGCGTGCGTGCGTGCGTGCGTGCGTGTGTGTGTGTGTGTGTGTGTGTGTGTGTGTGTGTGTGTGTGTGTGTGTGTGTGTGTGTGTGTGTGTGTGTGTGTGTGTGTGTGTGTGTGTGTGTGTGTGTGTGTGTGTGTGTGTGTGTGTGTGTGTGTGTGTGTGTGTGTGTGTGTGTGTGTGTGTGTGTGTGTGTGTGTGTGTGTGTGTGTGTGTGTGTGTGTGTGTTGTTTGAGCTAGTACGTGTGACAAAACCGAGACAGTTACGAATTGAGCCCCAAAATATCACTCTTCATACATACATGTGCCCCGCACATATAACTTTTCATTGCGTCTCTTTTACAAAAAAACTTACGCCAACAATATTTAGAAAACAATGCATTAGAGTTTACCACGACAATTACAATAAGCGCTAAGTACAGAATAGACTCAGAACAATGAAAGTTCGTAGGTCGCTTAATTACCATTACCCGATGACACTGCGATAGCACTGGGTCTTCTGAATTTCAGTGCTCCTAATGTCCCGCCATTTCGTGCGGTTTGCTGCATGTTCGTCTGATGACGCTTCCACGCGCACGGATGGAAGATGATGAAGACCACGCTTTCAAACTACAGTGTGAGAGACTGGCAGTTTAACACGCGTGAAAGCGGGTACGTGACAACGACGTCGACATTGCAAACAGAGCTCGAGAGCTTGGAAGTTCGTTCAGGCAGGATGTTAAGATTTCTACCCGCTGACTGTTCATCTGAGGGAAGTGTATGAACCGACCGACTTTAAACCGGAGTGGCACTCCCTCTTGGTGACGTGCTCAGCCTTACCGCGCATCTAGTGCTCTGTTGCTGTGTCTTTTTGCGATGTGTTTCGTGGCATTTTTAAACGCTTTGCAAATAATTTAGTTAATGTTAATGGAATATATTTTCAGTGTAATAAATACCAAGCTTTAAAAAAAGCTGCGGCGATGGCGCAGTGGTCTGAAGCAGCGGCCAATAATAATAATAATTGGTTTTTGGGGGAAAGGAAATGGCGCAGTATCTGTCTCATATATCGTTGGACACCTGAACCGCATCGTAAGAGAAGGGTAGCGTAACCGATTTTTTAGCGCCGCCGGGGTTTTGGATCCCGCTCCCATAGCTATGAAGTTTTTTTCTTTATTTCTTTAATGTCTTCCCCCAGTGTGATGCCGGCTTTCCGCTGCAGTGAGGCTCTTATGCTGTCGCTTAAAATAAAACCTTATTCAGGCCACTTCAAAATAAAAAGGGTCGCTAAAATACAGCATTTGGGCTGAACAATGGCAATCACTAACTCCCCGAGTCTGTAATGAACAATTCCTGCGGCCACCATTTTAATACCCCAGCGCTTCCACTCCACCAGGGAGCGGCTGTCTGTCTGTCCGAAGCCTGCTTATAGCACGTTGGCATGTGAAGTAGCGACGTCATCACAAGCTGCCCAACGGATTGTGAGCAAACTGCCCATCGTGGCAGTTCAGATAATGATTAAGCGCGAGACATTCCTCAGATACAAAATAGGTCTCACAAGCCCCACCGATGGCAGCACCTGCCATCGCAGGGCAGTGGCGCGTAGCTTAACTGTTGCACCTATGCGCCAGGAGCGGAATCAGGACTCCTAGGGATATGTGAATGTAGAGAATGATCAATTCTACCGCAGTACAAGTCTAAAATGATACAATATCACGCAAACTTAAATAATATGATATATCAGCCAAAGTAAGCAATTTCAGATCAAGCAAAAGCATAGAAATTCAAGATAAATCATGCAGAACCAGGCCTAATATGGTTCTAGAGAGCGAAAATTCGTGGTTAACCCCAAGCTAAACCACCTCTGATTTTTTTTGCTTCCACGTCTACGCATTATCCGAACACTGAGTGTAAAATACATGACATGCCTGCAAGAAATTTGGTTCCTAAAATCAGGCGCGCGATTATGTGACTACAGGTCTCACCAGGGACAGAAATAAACCAAGGCACGACGGATCTCCATGCGCCTGCCGCAGAAGGTCACGAGAGCGTGCAGCTGAACTACTCGTGAGTCGTGACGCTGGCCGGATCCCGAAGAGACTCTCACCGGTTACGCAGAGTTCCTTTTACCTCCGAGCTGGCGCTCTCGTCGCTGCTTCCGCTTCCCCCATGGGGGAGACTTCCCTCCTCGCCCAGCCGGTGCTGTCCTGATGCACGATCATGAAGGTCGTCGGCCGCGTTGAAACGGAGGGGGGAACAGGTTTTTCACATACTAAACACAAAAACACCACACTTTCTGACAACAAAGCTCTTGCGAGGTAGAAAAGGGACAAGAACTAAAATACAGGCATCACTGCCGCAGGCTAATCTCGCAAGTACAAGCGTGATGATGAAATAGGACAAAAGCCCACAGATATCTCAGGCTGACAAAGGTGCATGAAGGTTACGTATTTGATCAATATATAAGTATATAAGTTTTGTTCTGAATCCACTGCTGCAGTTTTATCGCACGAGAAAGTCCGGAAAAAAGAAAGCATGAATGGTGGAAGCCAAAACAATCCTGGAAGTGGCGGCGCAACAGGCGGCCAGCTGAGCTTCGGTATGTTTTGGGGTGTTTCACGGCTATGCGTTCAGCGTGCCCGCATGGTTTCGTTATGCGCCTGACAGCTTGTACTACAGGGCGGCAAGCATGACTTGGCTCTGTTGCACTCATTTCAAGCTTTCTCAGGGGCGATCAGCAGCGGTTTTGGGCCAAGTGGCGTGACTTCCACACCCGCCGGACGCCCTTCGACGGTGGCGTGTTCATTGAGCGCGCTTCGGTGTTGGCCGGCGCAGCCTGCACTCTAATAAGCATGAATAATGCCCCCCCCCCCCCTACTTGTGTACGCGCGCACGTCCACAATGCGCACAACTGCCAAAAGGGCGGCGGACGCGACTTGGGCGCTGCCTTCCGAGGGAGCGGCGGAGGAAGGCATGCTCCCAGAAGAGCGCCGCTGCGCCGAGGAAACGGCCGGGCGACGATGGCGTCTCAAGTGCTGGGCAGCCGAACGAGAGGAAGTAATCTGCCCTTGCTTTCCTTGGAATTTATTGCTTTTGCCCAAAGCAAGTTGGAGAAAGCGTGGCGGGTGAGCTTCCGTTCGTCAGACCCGGGAGAAAGAACCGGAATGCACTCGCCCCTTTGTAACAGGCTTGTGCGACTCCAAGTGGGGAGATCTAGATGGAATCAGTTGCTCGATACAGCGAAAAGGAGGACGGTGGCACCCACTTACCTCGTGTGGGAGTGCACACGACACTCTTCGTCAACGCAATCTGAGCTGATGTCCCAACACTTTTGCGTGATGGAAATTGATCGCTTCTATGTGTGCTTACCGTCAACAGTTTTAATGGAATATCGCCGCTGTAACAGCAGCAGTGTAAGAAAATTTTCGCATCACGCACAGCAGTCGTGGGCGCCGACGCGAACAGTTTTTCAGTAGTTAATATGTTAGTTTAAATACGCTCGGGATTAATATGCTGCTATAACTTTGGCCTCAGGAAGTTCCTCTTTCATTAGCAGTACTTTTGCTCAGAAGTTGACCCAGTCGTTCAAGATCTTCGCTAGCTAACTGATTGCGACGGCTACCGAGCACAGTTGCCCGTAAAAGGCAGTTTTCAGGCGAGCTGTGCTCAGCTGTTTCACCCTCGAAGTCTCTGGATATCAAGTCCCCATAAGTCCGCCGCACCAGCCAACTCAAGAAGCCACCGTACACAGGCTGACAGCCGAAATATCACAACACGCGAAACTGTTTTGAGAAACTCATACGGTGCGTCCGTACACTTGCCAAACATTACGTCGCAACATATTTACTAGATGGTATGAGAGTCAAAACCGACCCGATTGAAAAAAAATTAGGCACTGCCGCGGGAGGTGCAAAAGATTAGTAATTGAAAATTTATGAGAACGATTAATTTCTTGCAGAAGACTTCATTGATTATTACTTGGAAGCCTTCACAAAATCGCTGGGTGTAAACTGGCGGCATGCAACTTCGCATTGGTACAATGAAACCTTCTTATAGTAACTACAGGACACACGAAGATTTGTATGATATATCCTAAAGCCTAGAATTTCGTCGCGCTAGCATATAAAAGCATGTGTTCATAGTTCGTATAAAAGTCCACGAATGAAGCGAAAGTCTGGGCGTTTAGTTCCGCTCAGAGCATTAATACATCCTGAGCAGTTCGGAGTCCAACAAAATGAACTATGCGAAAGACTTCAATGCCCATATTTTTTCCCTTGTGCTGGAGGTTCCTCATACCTGCAGATTACGACGCATATTCCATGAATTTGGGCTTGAAAACAATGACAGCACACCCTAAGAAAAAAAAAGGACTACTAGGGGCCTATAGGTTCGTCCTTTTGGAGACTGACTGAATTGCCACATCCATCAGTCCTTTTTGGCACTAACTGCGAATTTCTAACTGTTGGTTCCTTAGGACAAACTGCAAAATGTCTAAATGTTGGTCCCCTAAAAAGGGGGTGCAACAATTAGTCCCCGGGAGCAGCCGTTTAAATATAAAATGCAAACGAAGCGTGATTTTAAGCGTAATTTAGAGCTCGATAGGTTCCGACAGAGCATAACGCACATGGTAACACTATAGGCAACAGACATGAACGCATGTGAAAATAGCAGGAGTCCAGCCAATAGCCTCTGTATTAGGAACCGAGCGCGGATATGACTCTCCACAGCAGTCAAGGCGAAACATAAAATAAAAGCCTTATATACGAAGCACGTATGTACATTCCTTGGATTTTCCGCTTGCATTTTTATCAAACGTATTTCTGTTTAAAGCAAAGTATGATGCTTTTGCTGTCATATACTTTTGCAACAAGCTGCGGTAAGCCTTAATGCATGCACACGGCGGTCTAAACAGTGTTTTTGGCCAAAAAAAGTGTTGAACTGTTGTTTTCGTTTTTCTATTTGCGGATAAGGTGGTCTTATTTCTAGCAACTGGAAGCTCCACATTACAGCCCGTTGAAAACAAATCTGGAAGGCCATGGTTCACCTCGTTTTTTGTTGCTGGCAGACAGCGGCTAGGGGAATTGACTGCTTTCCATTCACTGTTTCGCTAAGTGTCGTTGATACCTACACAGCATCACACAAGCTCATAAACAAGCAGCAATGTAATGGAACTACCTCTACTTACTTAACCCTAACACTTACAACTCGCATTCGGCTTGTATTGAAGCTCTTAGTACTTGTTTATGCAGTTGCTCAGTTGCCGGCCGCTTCGGTTCCACGAAGCCTTTTACTCACGCAAAGGAGTCTATCCGCCTCGTCACGGAGAGCGGCGGTGCTCTCACTGGCCTTAGACGACATCCTGCGCTTCAAAAGTCCAGTACTATTGTAGTCGAGGTCTCACGCGATTTTCGCCTGCTGCTATGCTGCGGTCCACCTCCCGTTCGTATCTTCCGCAGTCCGCTGAGTTTGCCGTTGAGAGGAGTGCCGTGTACAAGTTTAGGGACTAACGGGGAGATTTGAGGCCTGAAATTGTCTTTGCTTTTTCTGAGAGTGCAGGTGTGATGTTCGTGAATGTAATAATTGACTTGTACAAGCAGCCAGTTATAATTCTTAAAACGTTCTTTCTGGATGTCGGCACATGGAAGAAGCTTCCCAGACAAGCACCTGTTTACACGTTGAAATTTATTCGGTCACATCATTATCCGAATCAAAAGTTCCTCCTTATCCTTACATGCCTCGTGGTTAATACCCTGGCCTTCACACGCAGTGCCCATCAATGGGGTCTGATGTTCAGCCCCGGGGCGGCGACGCCCGCCCTCCGGCAGTGTTCCTTCTTTCAGTCGGAGATGGCCGCGAATCAGCATCGGACACGCACACACTCGCCACTCAGTTGACACCATCGCACAGCTGGTCCTCCTCGTATGCGCAGAGCGGGAAGAGTTGGTCGCTGCCGTCTCCACCATGCAAGGTCGGCCGCGAACCTCCGCGTGTCGCACCCGCGCAGGGACGCTAGCGATGAAGTCGACATCAATTTATGCCACATGGCGCAAACCGGGAGTAGCACAACCGCCTACCCAGCGGCCTTCCCGCACGAGACACGAGTTACCGAACTGCGCGACACAGCTCTAATCCCTTTAGACTCCGGCGAAGACTCGCCACTGTGCACTTAATTGCCGCCACCACGTGCAAGGTGGCTTGTCACTGCCTCCGAACGCTGCTGCTGCCTCCTCGTCCTCTGCTGACCGGCCGTACCCGAGGGGCAACGTTCTTCCATTGTACCGAGACTGGCTCGAGGAAACCGCTCATTTCCGGTCCCCAGGCGACCCTGCGGCAGGCGTCGAGCGTAACACAGCCGAAAGTGTTGCCTCAAATTCTCCGGAGCTGTGGATCGCAGTGTTGGTACAGGGGAAGGTTGGTGAGTGGGCAGTGCTTTTCTCAATAACCCAAACCTGTACCCGCACTTAATGTTTTTAATGGAGACTTCGTACCGAATGTGCTCCCCGTTGTCGGCTGTGCTGGAGAGCTTCCTTCTGCACTTCATGCGCCTGGCTTGAGCCAAATGTTATTGCACAAGACCGTTATTTAGGTATCATAAAAGACCAAAGCTGATGTGATATCAACTTGCATTAGCGGCCACCTTCCAGTGTTTATATAAATCAATCAATCAATCGACCAGTCAATCAATTAATTAATTAAATAATTAATCGTCTCTTCATTTTTTTCTAATAGAGAAGGAGACAGGACTAAAAGCTCGCAAGCTTGACAGAGGTCCTGGCCCCCTTCTCAACTGGGCTGTACAGCAAACGGCACGATATTTTTTCACACAAACAGAAAGTAGAGGGGAAAAAAGAAAATACTAAGTAAAAAGCAGCGCTACCTATTCCAACATAACAAGTAACCCGCTATTGGAAAAAGTAGAAGGGTGCCATTTTCAAATGCGTGCAATATCATCACATACCCTTGTTTTGATATTAAAATGTTTAATAACGTAATTGGAATGCTCAGAAGGATCAAACATTTCTTAGTATAATTTATTTAATAATACTGGCTAAGTATAACGGATAGACTGTTCGATGTAACATGGTGCAGGTGTCGGCACTAACATTTCTAGTTCACTAGTTTCAGAAATATGGGCGTTTTGCACACGTTTGCCAAATAACCAATATAATTTTCAACACTCCGTGAAGAACATTTTTAAGCTTAATAAAAGTATTTAATTGTATAAAGCAAAGACTGGCAGGATTTCATATTGTTACGTGGCTGCCAGCCGAAAGAATGGGGCGCGATGAACGCTGGCAAAGACGTGATTTAATGGCTGCCGGCCTAGCGCGACCGCTCCATCCCGCGCCACTGCCAGCTTCGCCTTCTTCGTCACAATATTTAAAGTGTGGAGGAACAACAAGGTATGCCAGCAGTTCATCTCACAGCTCTTTTTTTTCTTGAAGAAGCTGCAACTTGGAGAAATTAGTGACACCCGTAGTGCCCCAAATGATACAACAATATTGTAAGAGAGAAGTAACTTAGGAGTTATAAAGTAACGTCCTAGCAATGACAGGAAGAATACTGTGCAGACACTACATGATACCGACAGATGAAGATATTTTTGATCTGACACAACCAACATGATCATCTGCACTGACCGGCCTGGACACACAACAGTAACGATAGATCAGTGGACAAGGGAAGAGAAAAGACATGCTCGTTATGACATATGTGACGCAAGCCAACAGTCACAGAAACTGTCTGTCTGTCTGTCTGTCTGTCTGTCTGTCTGTCTGTCTGTCTGTCTGTCTGTCTGTCTGTCTGTCTGTCTGTCTGTCTGTCTGTCTGTCTGTCTGTCTGTCTGTCCGTCCGTCCGTCCGTCCGTCCGTCTAACTGTCTATCACATCCTAACACACGCACGCACGCGCACACACACGCACGTGCACACACACGCACACACACACACACACACACACACACACACACACACACACACACACACACACACACACACACACACACACACACACACACACACACACACACACACACACACACACACACACACACACACACACTTTGTTCTGCAGTGGGCCTAGTCAGGATGAGGATGATGAAATGATATCACTTCAAGCATTACCTCTACCATTTACTTATTTGCTGACGACTGTCTTGCTAACCCTGTAATAACAATCACGCCGATATCTGTGCTCTATTGAGCAATAAATCATGGCGCAGAACGTGGTTAATTTTTTTAAAATAAAAAACTAAGTAACTAAACAAATTTATGCCATGAATGTGCAGAAAAATTTGCTAACTTCTTCTCATCGCCGACATTCTTACTCAACGCTGGGCTAAAGATTATGTGGTGCCGCTATTTCTCTCACATCAGCATGGGAGTACCTAGGAATTTACATATCGCGTGATCTTTCTTGGCCTATCCATTCTACACCGGTTATTAACGAAGCTAATCGTGTGCTGTCCTACATACGACGCAGTTTTCTATTAGCTTCTTCTACTGTAAAGTATCTTGCCTACATAACGTCAGCTCGTCCAAAGCTGGAATATGCGTCCTTAGTATGGGATCCTCACATTGTGCACTTAACGAAAACACTTGAATCAGTACAAAGTCGCGCATTTAGATTCGTCTACTGAAATTATTCTTAACGTTCTAGCGTCACTGTCATGAAATCTATATGTAGTCTACCTGCCCTTATTATTGTTACGGTGTGGGATGCCACGGGGTGGCCACGGGCCCGCCCAGAGAAATATAGCAGCAGTACGGAGGAGAGCCGGCGAAGCACGACCGGCGGCGGCCAAGCTTTCTCGTTCTATCTCCCTCGTGCTAGAGCCGCGCGCTCACCGCTCGCGCTCGCTCTCCGCCTCTTCTTTTATTCCCGTATCACCTTTCCACCGGGGGGGGGGGGGGGGGGGGGGGGCGGAGAAGTCAGGCCGTGCTTTGATGCAGGGTTTCCTGGGGCGATGCAATGTGGGCTCGCGGATAGGAAACGGTCACACTCTTCGTTGAATTCGAAGTGTGTGAGCTGAGCGAAGGTGTCTGCAGTCGCCGAAGAAGGTCCCACACCGGTTAGGCTAACTTAGGGAGTTTTATGCATATTGAGCGGCGATCCGTTTATGGAACTGCATTGCGTGGGGAAGGCATGGAGCCAGCAGGCGACGACGGCACTGATGAGGACCCGGTAGCTAAGTCGGAGTCACCGCAGGCGCCGTAGACATATCGCTTCATGTTTGAAACATGCTCTGGGAAAATGTGGTGCACACCGCATGGTCGATGCTCTGGCAGGTCTTCGAGGCGGTAGGTCACGGGGCCGAGTCGGGCAACGACTCGGTAAGGGCCGCGGTATCGGGGCAAGAGCTTTGCGGCACGGCCAGTCGCACGGATGGTGCGGCGAACGAGGACCAAGTCACCGGGCCGGAAGGGGGGATGTGGTGGTGCTGCCGCGTTGGCCGCTTGCACACGCGCGTGAGCCGTGAGGAGGTTGCGCTGGGCGTCGAGGCGGGCGGAATGAAGTCGTTGAGCAGATTCAGTTGGTGACGCAGTAGGATGGGGAAGGCCCAACTGCGCGTCGAGAGGGATGGAGGGCGTTCTGCCATAGACGACTGAGAACGGCGTCACATGCGTTGTTTCTTGCGCTGCAGTGTTGACTGCAAAAGCTGCAGCAGAAACAAAACGATCCCAGTTTGTGTGGGACGGAGCGACGTAGGATGCGAGTATATCCGTGGGGGTACGGTTAACACGCTCCACGAGGCCATTGCACTGCGGATGATTGACGGATGTAGTGGAATGCGCAATGCCGAAGGAGCGGAGGGCTCGCTCGAATTCATGGGACATAAAGCAGCTCCCACGGTCCGTGATGAGGCGCCGGGGAACACCGTGCCGAAGAACGAGATGCTGTTCCACAAACGCGACGGCATGAGCGGACGACGTGTCTGGAACGGGCAGTGCTTCGACCCACTTGGAGAAGTAGTCGATGGCAACCAGAACATACCGGTTGCCGGCACGCGTCTTCGGAAACGGGCCCAAATGATCCAGTCCAACCAGCTCGAAAGGTGAACTTGGTGGCGAAGAAGCCTGCGGGGGTGGCTTGGTTACACCTGTGGACGGTTTTCTGTACTGGCATGTCTGGCAGGACGCCACGTGTTCCTTGACATCTCTGGACATATTAGGCCACCAAAACCGCTCCGACACTCGTGCGTAGGTCTTGCCGCGACCAAGGTGACCAGCCGTGGGAGCGTCGTGTAAGCCGCGCAAGATTTGCGACCGCAGTGTTGCCGGCACAACTGGCAACCAGACGGGTGGTCGACCACGGAGCCGCTTCACATGACACAAGAGGTCGTCCTTCATTCGATAGACCCGGCGTAGTTGGCGGAGGCCTGCGCCGGCGGCGGTGCCAAGGGAGTGGATTATGGCAGCAATGGCGGGATCTTGCGTTTGTGCAGTCCTCAGGTCCGTCAAAGCCGTCACGGAACAAGGGTGGCGAGAAAGGAAATCGGCATCTTGATGGGCAGAGCCGCGCCGATGCACTATTGTGAAATTGTACTCTTGAAGTTGCAGGGACCAGCGTGCAATCTTGGCATTCAAATGTTTGGCGGACTGCAGCCAAGTGAGAGCGCTATTGTCCGTGACTATGGTGAAGTGACAGCCGTACAGGTAGGGACGGAACTTCTCGACGGCCCAGACAACGGCGAGGCACTCGAGTTCTGAAGAGTGGCGGCGGCGCTCAACGTCGGAAAGCTGGCGGCTGGCATAAGCTAGGACTTTGTGGTCACCAGACTCGTCTTCTTGCAGGAGGACAGCGCCGAGCCCATCTTGGCTGGCATCCGTGTGGAGGACGATGGGGGCCGATTCGTCGTAATGGGCCAATGTAGGAGGCTCGAGGAGGGCGTGCTTGACGTCAAGAAACGCGAGCTGTTGGGCCTGCGTCCAACTCCACGGTGCATTCTTCTTCAGCAGGGCGGTCAATGGAGCGCTGCGCTTGGCAAAGTCCGGAATGAAACGACGGAAATACGAAGCAAATCCAAGGAAACTTTTGAGCTCCTTGTCGGTGGTGGGAGCTTCGTAAGCTGTAAGCGCTTTTAGCTTTTCAGGGTCGGGACGGATGCCATGCCGGCTCACAACGTGACCCAAGTACGTCACCTCCGCGAAACCGAAGAAACATTTTTTTGGTTTTAAGCGAAGCCCAGCAGAGGTAAGGGCTTCGAGGACGAGTTTGAGGCGTCTCTGGTGTTCTTCAAATGTAGCCGCGTAGACAATTACGTCATCCAGGTAGACCAACGCCATAGTCCACTTCAAATGGCCTAAGACTCGGTCCATGAGACGCTGGAAGGTGGCTGGAGCGTTCGAGAGACCGAAGGGCATACGGTTGAACTGGTAAAGGCCGTCGGGAGTCACGAAAGCCGTCTTTTCCGCATCATCGGGGTGAACAGGCACCTGCCAGTAGCCCGAGAGCAGATCTAGCGTGGAAAAATAACGGGCCCCCTTCAGGCGGTCAAGCGCATCGTCGAGGCGAGGCAGCGGGTACACGTCGCAATTAGTAATAGCATTTAGCTTCCGATAGTCAACGCAGAAGCGGAGTGTTCCATCCTTCTTGCGCACAAGGACGACAGGGGAGGACCAAGGGCTACAAGAAGGGGCAATGATTCCCTGGTCAAGCATGTCGCACACGTGCTGCTGGATGACTCTCCGTTCGGCTAGCGCTACACGGCGAGGTTGGTGATGAACGGGCCCGCGGTTTTCGGTGTTGATCCGGTGTTGAGCCCAGGAAGTGCACCCGAGTTCACCGGCGCTGAGAGCAAGGCAACTGCGATGCTCGAGCAGCAAGGTCTTCAGAGAGGCGAGCTCCGCGCAGGTCAGGCTGGGTCCAAAGTTAAATTCTTCCCATGATAGGGTCGCCGGCGCTGGAGGGTGGCAAGGCGGGGCTTCAGGTTGCAGAGACGCCACTGGTGACCCGGGGTCCAAAACTGAGGCTGTACCCAATTGCGTGCCGGGAGTCAGCGCGAGAGGTACGCTGCCGATCTTGAGTATAAATACGTGGGCCTCTCCTTTGAGCACAGGCAGAAGGCTTCGAGGGGAGGTCATCTGACGGGCTGGAGCTGAACACCGGATGGGTTCGAACAGCACGTCTGCTGTGACCGGACTGTCAAGCTTGGCATACACCCACGTTGCCGCACCCGGTGGCAGGGTCACGGCGAACGCCACAGTCACGGTAGTGACGTCGAACGGCTTGACTCGACACGGCCACTTCGTCGCGAGGTCACGCAGAGATGCTGAGGCACGCTTGGTCGCCGACACCAGGGACTGCCACAGGGCGACACCGAGGCTGGAAACCCGGCTAAGCCAGCCCGGCCCACAGAGAGTTCGGCTCGCCCGTGGTTTGGTTCTAGTAAAATTAAGGACGACTCCGGCTTGCTGGCACCACCCGCACCCGAGGACCACTGGCCAAATAGGGCTGTCTGCGACAACAAACTCGGTGGAGATGGTATTTCCGAGTGCTGTCAGGTTGACGACGACACGTCCGACTTGCTCCACAGGGATGCCGTTAAAAGCTAAGAGCCGGGTTTTGGCGGCTGGCAGAAGCAGGTGGGGCGCGTTAGCAACAAACGATTTGTGCAGTACATTGACAGCCGCTCCAGTGTCAACCAAGGCCTTTACGTGCCGGTCAAGCAGGGCGACGTCGACGAGCACGTAAGGAGCATCAGTGGTAATCGGAGCCGACGAAAGGAGGGGACGCGGAGAACGAAGGAGTGTGGGGACGGACTTCCCCCGGAGTTCCGCCAAATCGTTTCCCGACGTTGGAGGGCCGGCACAGTCCCTCGCGTAGTGTCCCCGCAGGCCGCAGCGGAAGCAGGTCATGCGGACGTCGTTACGCAGGCGTCGGATAGAGGCCGCAGTTGGGGCTGCGGACCGAGGAGCCTGCACCCGGACGCTGCGCTCGGCAGACGGTGGCGACCCCCGCGTGGCCAGCAAAGTCAATTCCGCCTCGATGGCGAGCGCCATGGCGGCGCGGACGGAATCAGGACGGCCAGAGCGGACCAAGCGCTGCACCTCGGGGAGTCGGATGGCGTCGACAAACGCCTCGGTGCCGACCAGGGCCACGGCGTTCTGAGGCGCTCCCGGCAGCGACTGCAGAGCCAGGCGCTCAATGGCGGCGGCGAGGTCCTGGTACGTCTCCCCGGGCTCTTGACGGCGGGCTCGCAGGCGGTGGTACTGCACACGGGGTTGACCTGAGGCACCATAGTGGTCGGCGAGGAGGCCCGCCAGAACAGTGTAAGAGCCCAGCTGGTCGGGCGGCACGTTCTGCAGCAGCTCGGTGGCGCGGCCCCTCAGTTTTGCAACGAGCATCCATGCCTTCATTTGCTAGTCCCAGCCTCTCGCCGCCGCAATACCGTCCAGCTGGATGCGGTAAGCATCCCACGAGATGGTGCCGTCAAATGCGGGCAATTCCACAACGTCCAACGAACACTGCGGCGAGGATGCACCCGCGCCGAGCACGCCATTGGCGGCCACGACCGCAGGCCCAACGACGGCAGAGCCGTAAACAGCGGCGGCGGGGACGCCCAAAGGCACCTGACCTGTGCTCGGCTCGGCTGGCACCAGGCGACGGAGTTCGCGCCGGAGAGCTTCCATCTCCCCAGCCTGGGCAGTCAGACAGGCCTCCCATGCGTCCATCCGTTGGGTGACTGTATCCAGGAGGCGCTCAACACCGGCGTCCGGCTGCTGCGAAGAGCCGAGCCTCTCCGAGCCTCTCCGAGCGCCTAGGTCTAGCGGCGCCGGCCGCCGCGTCGTCGGCGCTATCGGCTGGTGGTGGACTCCTGTCGTCTGGCACGTCGGGTGCTTGATTCTGGGAGCGGGTGAGCGGCATGATCCCACCGCTGCCACCAAAATGTTACGGTGTGGGATGCCACGGGGTGGCCACGGGCCCGCCCAGAGAAATATAGCAGCAGTACGGAGGAGAGCCGGCGAAGCGCGACCGGCGGCGGCCAAGCTTTCTCGTTGTATCTCCCTCGTGCTAGAGCCGCGCGCTCGCCGCTCGCGCTCGCTCTCCGCCTCTTCTTTTATTCCCGTATCAATATACGACGCAGAATCTACATAATGAGCCTTTTTCAGAAATTTTGTTACTTAACTCTCGCAGATTTTAAACCAGCTCACACGCCTCTCTTCGCGCCAGTCATGTTCATTATCCTCCTCGCCACCTACCACTGCGCACTGGCATTCTTTCTTTGTCAAGACCAAAATCGACTGGAACGGCCCGCCTGCCATTACAGCCATCATAGCAGCACTGCCCATTTTAAAAATTCTATCGAGAGTATGATTTCAACCCAGCGTCAGTCATTTCCGATTCTTTTACTACCCCTATAAAAGCCATTTGAGGAGTGCAATAAATAAATAACTTGATGACGTGGGTCCGAAGGCGAAAACAAATTTGGCGGTGCACTCTCATCAGAAGAGGAGCGGGCGAACGAATCTGCATGCCGAGCAGCAAAAGCAGCGAACTTTTCTTCATCTCGAAATGAAGCGGCTCGTGACGACGGCGATGCAAGTTTTTGGTACTTTTTATTCGGCTCTGTCTTTCAGTGTTCAGGTCCCATGATTGTTATGGGCGCGTTTAATAAACACTGACTGAATCATTTAATTTTCGTTGGATTTTTTTTTTCAAACAAGACTATGTATGGTAAAAGCCGCTCGAAAACCTGTCTTGACAAGGACATGCAGCCATCTTTAAGAAGCGATTTGATTATCTTCCAATTTACATATCGGGTTACATATAAAGCCTTGGTGGTGAAGGTGTTTGTGAGGTTCTTGGCTGTCAAGAAGGCCTTTTGTATGCTAATCACCACGAGAAATGCGTCCCTTTGGCAGCCGTTTGGAACACAGCTTCTTGAACATTCAATGTTCCTGACAGCCTCTCACTGTCACAAAGGTAGTGTTTGCTATACGTGCTTGCAAGCTTTTACCGGCTATTGCCTAATACGGAATATTCTTTATCACCTGAATGGGCGTCTTAATTATTTCAGGAAACAACAATCCCTTATGAAGTTCACGATCGCGCTTTAACGTGCATTTACTTTTTTAAACATGATGCTAAACCCGTCTGACACAATGCAGGCTTTAAAGGAGGAATGCATATTCATTTGCGTGTATTATACCGCTGAATTTCTATCATAGCTGCTGCCAGAAGATGCAGCTAAAAAAACAACCCTGTCATGCTGCAGGAGAATTGGTATATGCATCGTAAAAGAATAATTTACTTGACAGCGGCCTTTTATTTCATCAACAAGAGCGAAGAAAACTTCCCAAAATTGTGGACCCCCTCTTTTCAGTACCGGGCATGGTTCTTTTCAGAAAGGAAGCATGGATACTTGAGATGTGAAGCTTCCTCGCTGAAACCGTCAGAGCCAGCGCTATGAATTGTGCGCATGAATTTAATCCTCCAGAACATGGAAAAATAGGGCATAAGCCTTTTTTGCAGGGAAGAAAAGTTCGATACCTTCACTCCCACGAGCCAGTGCAGGAAAAGGCACATTGCTGTCGAGACCACGAGCGGAACACGGGCCGCCTGGTTTCTGCTGAACTTTTTGCTGGGCCAGTTGGTCCGTTCTAACATGAGTAAAGCAGCGCGAATGAAGGTGCCCGAGGGCGAAATGCCTTTCGTATACAGTGGGCCCTTCGTTGTGTTCAGCGCTCTTTCCTGTCCCTTCGTTTCGCCTTCGCGCACTTTAACTCGCACCGCTTCACTTATGTCAGAGAAACTACCACAGCAAAAAGCTCTGCTAGAATGCCTTTCTTATACAGTGGGTGTTCTTCATGGTTAATGTCCGTCAATGTATCCAAACCACAACTGATGTCTTTCACCCGCCGCTCCCGCATATCCACCAGTAATTCCCTTAATAACACTGGCCTTGGAATTACTACCTTAAATAAGTACGTTGGCACTCTCCGTCAGTCAGATTTGTTATGGAACCAACACATTAATCTAACTCTGGCTTCTGCTAACCGCTCGCTGGACTTCTTAAAGCATGCCCTTAAACAGGCCCCTATGGGGAACCTGCGCTGCCAAGGTGGCACTGCAATTGTTCCATTCGGTGACTCAAAACTGCTTTCGTCAGCCGCTTGGGCCGCAGCAAACCCGACAACAAATTCTGCGCGATTAGATACCGGCGTTTTGCTGACAGCATTCATTGCCTAGCTTCTCTCGGCGTAGCCCAAATAGCTGACGCACGGCACGCGCGCCTTCGACAGAGCGCGGAGGCTCACGCCAATAAGCGTCTGAAGGTTTGGTTTGGTTTTATGGGGGTTTAACGTCCCAAAGCGACTCAGGCTATGAGAGAAGCCGTAGTGAAGGTCTCCGGAAATTTCGACCACCTGGAGTTCTTTAACGTGCACTGACATCGTACAGTACACGGGCCTCTAGAATTTCGCCTGCATCGAAATTCGACCGCCGCGGCCGGGGCGTCTGAAGGTGGCGCGGAAAAGTACTAAGAGTACTACCCAAAGCTGCTTGCTCTTCTCGCTAGACAGTGTGTTATGGCGCTGCAATCAGCACCGCAAACTTCAGCGCAAGTTCCCCATTGACGTTAAAAGACTTGCATACGTAACGCTAATACGTCCGAAACTTGAATTTGCGCGAGCTATTTGGGATCCTGACCAAGCGTACTTAATAACATCGAAGCCTTGCAAAACCGTGCTGATCTTCTGATTATTGGTGCTACTCCAATGGGACGCGACTAAAAAACCGCGCCCAGTTTGAAGGCTTAGTGAACCGCAGCAAGATAGCCCGCTTAACATTCCTTCATAAGTTGTATCATCATCCACTTCTTCGTGGGGATTTTTTTTTGAGCCCACAACTGCCATTCATCCGCGTCATGACCATACATGCAAAGTTAAACCCGTCATCTCGGTCATACACTTATCATTCATTCCCCGCGCTATCAGAGATTAGGACGACTTACCTTCACACATTGCAACCGAAGATAAGTTATTTAAATTACAAGAGCTTTTTCGTTCATTCATTGCCAAGTAGGTTGTTTTTTATTTTTGCTTCGAAACCATATTGCTCGGCCTGTAAGGCGCTCTACAACCGTTGAGCCATTGAGGTATAATATTTCTTCTTGGCGTTTTTTAATCACTGTCCTTATTTGTATTTTTATTTTTGTCGTTTCATGTATCATTTCATGCCTTTTTTTCGCTCTTGATGCTTATCATTTCTTGTTTCTTTCCAAGATATCTATTCTTATTTCCTTTTATTATTATGCTTGCACTTTTATTTGTTTTGTGGAGTTTATCTCCATTTATGCTTGGCTTTTTGTATTTCCTCAAATGTATTTGTGTTTTACCCCTCATGTAAAAACCCTGGAACTGAGGGCCCTTGAAGGTATCCTGAATAAATAAGTAAGTAAATAAATAAATAAATAAATAAAAGAAATAACTAAAATATTTGCACAATATTCGTCCGTGATTCACAACGCGAGAAATTCAGGCTTCATTGAGACATGGTGAAGGACGCTGGCCGCTTCCGGTCAACGGAGCGCGCTGGACTAGGAATTGGCTTAGCGCGGCGTCCGGCCCCGTGCTAGAAAGGTAGCTCTTTGCTCTTTCTGATGCACACGTTTCCTTTTCAGAATAGCGCGACTGGACACGTGCTGCTAAAAAAGATGAAAAACGTGGAGTTTGAGAAATAGCGAATCCTCCTTGGCTGGACAAGCGGAACTCGAGCAGCGGCTGGTGCGAACGACAGCACGTGATCAAAGTTTTTTTCCCGCCACCAAGTTTTTCCGCCACTGTCTTTGCTTATGTCTTCCGATAGCCTTGCCTCTTCGAATGTATGTCCTTCTATCCTCAGGAAACGATATTAATGAAAAATGAGGCTCTCGAGACACTCTACAAACGGAAAGGCCATCGCTTCTCTAAGCTGAGATGCCAGCGTCGTAACTAGGGGCTCCCTGTAGGGCTGGCGCTATCTACCTGTTCGCTTTATTTTTTTTTGTTCAGCAATAAGGACATGCCGCAGCCTTACTGGCATGCGGTTCCGCCTCAAGGACGGACCCTTTAGAACTCTCCGCGGGGGATGTCACCCATGCTGCCTTCGAACGGAAGGCAGCTCTTCTGAACTAAAGTGAGCCATGCGGAAGTACGCAGAAAATCCTGAGTGGATATCGTTTTGTGAAGTTGTTAGCATCTCAAACAATGCCTTCTTTTTTTGTGCCCTGCATGGAAAGGAAGGCCGCTTTCTCTCTTTATGAAGCTGGCGCTTCAAGAAGGATACGGCCTGGTGTAATGCGAAAACAGCTAAAGCAGCGGCAGCCCTGGCTGTTTAGGAAACGGCCTTGACCCAAAGGGCATAAATAAGTTGCAGGAAAAGCTACACACTGCTCGCAAACGACCAGGAGCACAGAGAAAACCAGGACGGCATGCTTGTCCCCAGCATGAGCACATACATTGAGTTGTCAAAAACTGCCAAGAACCACAAGCTTGCCGTCGCCTTCAAGCTACACAAAAGCACAGCATACTGGAACCGCTTCGTGAGGACATGGCTGCAGTTGACGACCAAATTGCACGCCTTTTAGCCAAGGTCTCTAAGCTACGGCAACGCCGTGAACTGCTTGCTCGTCGTAGACAACCAGCGGAATCCCTGTCCACGCCAATCAATGCTGCAGCGCCTTCTACTACGTCCAGCCCTCATGCGTTTTTCGCAGACTCTACCAGGTCTTTTGCAGCACTGCAGGATAACTCAACAACATCCCTCCTCCAATTTATGATAAACCAGTTATCTAACCTGACATCAGTTCTATTGCAACGCTTGGAAGCCTAATCGAAAATGGCGAGTACACGTTGTTGTGGTGTGCTCCAATGGAACTGCAGAGGCCTCTCCACAAAGCTGGGAGAGCTCAAATCTCGACTTCGCGTGAACAAGCTCCAGGTGTGGGCCTTGCTACTGCAGGAGACCAATGCTTTGTCATCCATTCCGGGCTTTAATGGATACATGCATCTTTCAATGAACGACCGTCGTGTGCACACTGCTGCCCCTCCGGGAAAGGCGGCGGTGTACGTTGAAGCGCGTTTTCCTCAAGTTCGCCTCTCTCTAGAAAACTGGTGCACCTCATATCAAGAGGTAGTCGCAGTGGATGTGAAGCTTTCCAAGGCAACTGTTGTGGTCGTGTCATACTATGTAAGACCCGCCGGTGGAGCTCCCTCCCGCATTAATCTGGGGTGGTTATTAACTCTGCGATGACAGCACCCAGGGTGGCCTGTTTTAGTCGGTGGTGACTTTAACGCCCCTCATCCGGACTAGGGGTACCCCACATCAAGCCCCCGTGGTAGGAGTGTGCGGGACGCATTCACGGATGCGCTGTTTGTTTTACTCAACCATCCAGATTCAGCAACGCGGACAGTGCGCCATGCCCGCAGTCCAACATAAGCTCCGGACCTTACGTGGTGGTCAGGACCCGGGACTCTATCGTAGCACCTGGAGCCAGACTGCTAGGGTAGTGACCACCATCTTATCATCATCGGTCTCCATCCATCAAGAGTCCGCCGATTACGCCGTAGGTGTTCTGTGGTCAATTGGGACACGTTTCGCACCACCATCGAAGATTTCTCTCTGAAATCATCTATACTACTTGTGGACTGCATACAAACTGCGCTGAATAAGGCTACTGCTGTCACCTGGACGGACGTGAATCGCCCGGCGCCGGATGTCGGTCTGCTTAGCCTGTGGGCTGCTCGCCGACAAGCGGAGATGGCAGCTTCCCGAGATCCGACTTCTGCGCAAGCACGGACAGGGCTGAATTGCCTTACTGCCAAGGCTCGCAGATATGCACGCTATCTCTCGCGACGGCAGTGGCATGAGTGGTGTGAGCAGTTTTCGACAAAGTCATCGAATGCTGCTCTCTGGCGAACGTTTCATGCAATGGAACATGGTTCCCATCGTCCTGACGCAGCGGCCACAAAATGCTTCGCAGCTAACTTAGCTCCGGATGATTTCGCCAGAGAGGCAGCGCGGAAGTTTTTCCCCCAAGTATTATGTGTCGCCTCCAAAGGTCATAGGAGCCCCCTTGGCTTTCATTCCATCATATGTCGATAAGCTCCCATCTACAGCCGACGCCGAGGGAATTGCAAGCCGTTTTCAATGCCCGAGTTGCTTTCAGCAATAGACGAGGCCCGTCGGAAGACGGCGCCCGGTCCAGGCTCCATCCCGTACGGAGTTTACAAGAACTTATGCTCCGCTGTACTGCCTCAACTCCTCGCCACCATTAACAAGGTATGGATAGCAGGCGTCTTACCAGAAACCTGGAAATCGGCTATTGTGATCCCCATATCAAAGCCGGGGAAGCCGCCGACAGACCTCGGAAATTTCTGGCCTATATCGCTTACGCCAACATTATGCAAGCTTACTGAAGAAATGCTTGCCACATGACTGTCGTGGTGGCTTGAGCACCATCGTTTCTACCATCCCGCCCAAATTTGTTTTCGTACGTCCATAGGTACAGAAGATGGACTGGCTGTCTTGTCGTCAGCAGTTCTGACCTCAAATCGCAGCCGCACTGTACGTACTGTACTGGCCATGTACGTTGAAAAGCCGTACGATAATATCAGCCATGCTGCCATCCAGGAATCGCTTGACATGCTGCATTTCCCCGTTTGAGTGCGCAATTTTGTGAAATCGTTCCTTGAAGGCCGACACTTTGCCATACGCCTCAGTGGTGAGGCCGTCGGATCATTTGTGTCTTTTCGCGGCGTTCCCCAGGGATCGGTGTTATCGCCAACATAATTTAATATTGCTTTTATGCCTCTTGCTTGGCGCTTACATGATGTCCCTGAGGCTAAGTTCTTATTGTATGCTGATGACATAACGGTGTGGAGCACTCACAACGACCTGATGACTCAAGCAGCAGGCCTGCAATCAGCCATAGATATTACGTCGAGTTTTGCTTCTTCAATTGGTCTGCAGCTTTCAGTGAACAAAACCACGTTCGTGTCAGTCGCCAACTGCTGGGGGTGCCGTAAACTGGCTGCAACACCAATTCGTCTCCATCTATCCGGAACTCCAATTCAAGAAAGTTCGACCGTAAAAATCTTGGGCTTGACAATACACGAGTCAGGAATAGGTACTGCTTGGCTTTCTCGGGCTAAAAAGCAAGCAATTCAGGCTTTGGGTCTAATTAGACGCATTGCTCCTAAAGCAGGCGGAGCCCGCTCTCATGTTGAACGACAGTTGGTGCGGGCGGTTGTGCAACCGCGCCTCGTTTACCAAGCCCAATTCCAGCATTTGACGAGGGCTCAATGGGATCGTCTAGAAGCTGTTAATCGAGAAGCAATGAGGGTCATCACTTGCCTTCCACGCATTACCCCGATCGTGGCACTCCAAGAACATGCGCAGCTGAATACGCTAGATGAGCTGGTGCAGCAACGACACGATGCTCGCCGCCTAAAGTCAAGCCTTACACACACAGCGTGTGCACTCAGGGCATATTCTTCATCACACTCCATTCTACAGCCGCCCCCGCCAGTTCTTCCTCCCTGGCTTTTGTGCAGCTAAGCGAAATCAAGCCAACTGATCTATGCCGGCCATCATCTACCCGCGCGGCATCGTCGTTCCGCGACCCAATCACAAAGCAAGACGCCAATCTGCCGCGTGGCTTCATCGTTATGTACGTTGACGCAAGCATCCAGGCCTGCGAAACAACAACGGCAGTTTACTGTCCTTGCAAGCCTGCTCTGAACAAAACGTCAAGGTTCCGCCTCTCAGAGCCTCCTTCCTCCTTCTGTGCGGAGATGATTGCGGTTCAAGAGGCACTTTGCTCTGTGGCCGCCGTTCCCATGCTACCCACGGCCCGCATTGTCATTCGCACCAACGCCCTTCACGTCACACGCCTACTACGACAAGTCAGTCTCACCTCAGAAATCTGCAAAGACATCCATCGTGTAGCGGCACGCATCCCGCAGCAAATCCGTATTGAGTGGGTCCCGCGAGACGTCCTGAGCGCACAAAGCCGCTCAGATTCTGCGACCCGCCTTTCGACCCCAACCTCGTCTTTGCCTCGAGTCCTCACTCTGGATGACACCACCCTCCTTTTAACAAGAAAGGAACACCTCCGGCGGTGCGCACGTGATCTAATCCCTCTGTGTGCGCTAACCCTCCCCCGTGGTCTTACCCGTGCAGTGGAGGTTGCGCTTCGGAGGATACGGGTCGGGGTTGCCCTAACTCCAGCTGTGACACGCAAGTGGCCGCCCTTCAGAAATTTATATCCCCGCCCCAGGTTTCCAGTCTGCAAGATCAGAGACTGCGAGGCGGATATCCACCACCTGTTGTGGGACTGCCCGGCGCTGAAGCCGGCGAGAATTCGGCACCTGGTGGCAGTGGGTCTCTCACCGGACAATCCGGATTCCTATATTGCTTGGACACAGGGTCCTTATCATCGTTCCCTTCTTGATTTCATCAGATCAGCCCACCTTTTTTCATTTATTTAAGCATCTTACTCTTGTCTCACTTCATAGTTTTTATGCCGTAAGGCAATAAACATCGCTTCAAAAAACAAAAAACACACAAGCTTAGTGCCGTTGTTGCTGAACAGCGCCGTGTGGACGAAAAAGGTCCAAACCATGATTCTGCGCACTTCTTTGGACACGTTGCCCCATACAAATCAACCATGGTCTGTTTAAAACTTTGCGTGCAGTTTTCCCACTTTGTTTTTCTTGCAAGTTGGGTTCTTAGGAAAACAATGGTTTCTATGAGGCCGCAAATATGCCTCCAGTGGGCCTCTACTGGCGCATTTTTTATTACATCATTATTATTATATTTATTATTATGTTTTATTATTATATTTATTACCCCAGAGCCATTGAAATTAGACGGGGGAATGGCTAGAGTTCAAATGGAAAGTAATCAATGCACAAGCAGTTATTGATGAAAATACGGTTAGACTCCTCCTCATACAATGTTAATATCTAAAAGTGACTACAGCATTCAACTGTTGCAATTTGTGCAGGATGGTGAATCCGTAATTCGTATTTTCGAGGGGGAAAACAGCTTCAAGAAAGCATGTTTTCTACATAACGGAATCCCCGCTTTGAGACAAAAATCTTCTCGGGAGGATATATAGAAAAGATAAAATTAGTTGGCCATGCACTGAATGATGCTAAAAAACTTTGTGCAACGAAGACGAGTCAGTTTACGACAAAATGCAAGATCTGGAAGATTAAGGATGAATTTAATGGCGGTTGCATGAGCGGTTCTGTTGTAGTATGAAAGGATGAAACGAACGGAATTGTTCTGGGCCATTCCTAATGAGTGTTTTAAGATATTATGTAAGTATCCCAACATTCGGTTAGCATAGTTCGGTATAATGACACACAATGTGAAAGTTGCAAGTAAGATTTCTAGTGACGTAAACGCCGAGGTATTTGTAAGCAGGTACAGAAGCTAAACAACATTAAGGTGGTAAGCAGATAAGATGTTAGATGACTTGGATACGCGGAAAAACTCGCATTTTTTGGTGTTAAGCTTCATTAACCATAGCTAGCATCATGCAGAAATAAAGTTAAGGAGTCATCACGAAAGGTTATTTTGCTGTAAATTGCGCAGTCATCTGCAAATAAATGAGTACTAGAGGTCACAAACGAAGGTAAGTAATTAATGGAGATATAAAAAAGAACGAGGCGGAACACAGAAGATTTCCGAACGCTGGATTGAACGTCAGTTTCCTGCGAGTTGGAATTGTTAGCCGAATCACATCAACGGTTTTTGCACTGTGATTTGCGTTATCAAGGGGACTGTGTAAAACTTTTGCTCTTTCTCTTTTCCGGTTTTTGCATGAAGCTGATCCAGAAACACAGCATGCCATGCTTTTTTGGCACTCCTGGCGTCTGTCGAGCTGCAGACCACTGCCCCCTGAGGTCCTTTATAAATAATCGCAGCTTCGCTCGGTCGTTTCGCGTCCTCCATCGGTGGCAGCGATGCTATCCTGGCAAGGTCCACGCCAGGGACACTGTCGATACTGTATGTTCCCGATATGTCTTTTCTTTTCGGCGAATAACACGGGGGAAGGCGCATCTATTTGGGATCTCGAGACTTAATAATGCATAGCCACCTCCCTGAGCGGCGTTGCCGATATAATAGGAGCGTCGATGTTGTAACCCGGGGTCCGCTCCACGGACAGCGCGAAAGAGTGCACAGAACAGTTGTTGCGCAGGAGTAGCCTAAAACACCATGCCCACAGGCACTTACAATCGTTTCGTTGTTGTCCACTGGTGCCGTAGAGGCCCGCGCTACAGATTAAACGGCCTGTACTATGCACTGGGTGTGGGCTTTTCTGTGGATGATATGATATATGAGAAATAGCCTAAAATATATCTTATAGCCTAAAAGATATCTTAACATTTTACTTCATAGAAAGGCATCAGTCCTGGTGATCGCGCCTCTGTATCTTTTATAGAGCTCTCCGTGGAAGCTCGCGCACTTAACGCAGTGTTTCTGTGGCTATTCCAAGCATACTGCTGAGTCGTCTTTTCGGCCAACTTCTGAATGTGTAGATAAGGGAATAAAAGGGGAAAGAGTAGCCGTGGCCGTGTTTTCAGGTGGAAGTGAGCTTTCTTGTCATGTTGTCCTTTATCTCTGTGGCGATGTGATATCACTCGTCTTCGCGCCGAACCTTTTTGAATGACCAAAAATCACAAGGAAACGTATCCAAGCCATAGGGGGCTGTAAGTCTGCTTCTGCAAGTATTCAGCAATACCCCGTAGAGACGAGATGAATGAAGGAAGGAATAACTGCAGTGTAGCATTTATTGTTTATTGTCTGCCTAGGAACAGTGTACTCATGTGGAAGAATGCCTTCGATAAAAAAAGAAGAGACCTTCCACATAAACACGTTGCGCCGAATTTGCCATACTTCCTTGATTCCTGGGGACGCGTATACCCGAGTGACTTACACTTGCTTAACAGTGTTTTTGTTTCAAAAATGCAGCATAACACTCACCATGCAATTATTAAATTGTTATAATCTATTTAAAAAATATTGGCTCATTACTGGAACCTAAGAGCACGACCACTGCAACTACAGCAAAAATTAATTCTGGTCTAGCGCTTGTACCGAAATGCTACGTTAAAATATCGGCAGCAGTCGTGCGCTCACTGCAAAGATCAGCGCCAAGTCGTTATTTTTAATGCGAAAGCATTTCTAGGCTATGTCGACGATATCGTGTCATCAAAGCGTGTCCCCGAAACGTGTCCGCAACGGTTGTAACGTTCCCAGAAGAGATAGCATCAAAAAAATGGTTGTGATCTATAGAGGACGATGTGAGTATGATGCACAAAACATTTGAGGTCCTTAAGGTTAATAGTTAATTAATTAGAGCTAATAATTTAAAAAAGCGCCGAAATAGCGTGAACGTCGATATTGTGAGAGGAGGTCGATATTGTGAGTGGACGGGGAAACAGCCGTGGACGACAAATTAGTGGGAAAATACGCAAAGAAGTGAAAATAAAGTTTGAAATGAATTGAAAGGTGTTTGATGAGTTATAATTAATCGAACAAAAAGTTTGATTGACATAGAATAATGAATTAATTACAAGCAAACGTCAATGGACTCAAAGAGGGGCAAAGAGAGGCAACAAGTGTCGAGAAGGCGTCAATGCTTTCGCAATCCTCCAGTGCGGGCAGCAGCAGTGATCTCTAACGTTTTTTGTTGAATCTCGATCTGAGCCATTGCACATTTTCGGTCGTTGTAGGGACCCCTAACTGAGCGCCTCGCTTTCGCCGCAGCTGCGGCTATGTGTGTTCAAATGCATTTCATGCCACGTGCTTTAACTGTATGGACATGACATTCTCTGCCACTGAATCGTTACTAAGATGGAATGGTATTGAGGTGCACTGATTCTTTTATACAGCATGAGAGGGTTTGATCTGTGCGTTTTAAAAAAAGTTTGTTTTTTTGTTCGGCCATTCAACTCTCTAGTGCGGTGAGCGATTCTTGAATCGTGCGTTTTCTTGTTGCATGAGTGCTTATTTCTGGTAGAGCAAGGCACGCTACATCCTTGAAATAAATCTGGGCCGTGTTTTGTAAAAGGTTTATTCCGTTATTTGTTCTTTTAGCCTTTAATCAATGGCATCTGCCGCCTGTTACGTTATCTGGAGAGGCACGGTCAACTCTCATCGCAACGCGTTTCCGCGTTTTTCAATTCGTGTTCACTGTTTCGAACTCCTGAATTTTCCATTTTATATTCCTCTGCTCCACTAAAAAGCATCCCGTGCTTACCTCGTACATACTAGAAAGTAGGCTTCGGGTTAGCACCAGCTATAATGCATAGGTGCAGGAGCACCAACACTGTGTCCCGCAATAGCCCGACGCCCGCTGACTGCTCGGATTCAATTCTGTGAGAGCTCTTGGCGGCAGCCAGTGGGGGCTCAGCAGCAGTGGAAACTGCGCGCGAACTGCTCGATGCTCGATTGACAGCTGAGGAATGAAAGAAATGGTTTACCACGCCTACGTCTGTCTTCGCTTTCGTGCCCTGGTGATGAAGAAATGAACCGTGATAGTACATTCCTGCGTCCAACTATAGCGCCGAAGAAATTTATCTCATGTTCTCCGCTCTGCGAAACAGTAAAATCTGCGATATTGACCTGCAAAGCTGCGCCGTAAAATTGGTTTTAGATATGCCCAGTACTTGAACATGTGACTAACTTGTTTTGTAAAAGGCATATTTCCTGAGCTAATGCAGCTCGCAAGGATTAAAGTCCTTTTGAAATCTGGTGATTAAAACAACCTCTCTAATCACAGACCAATAACCATTTTGCCTGTTTTTTCAAAATGCCCAGAAAACTGAATAACACTGTGAATGACTATTTTCTGTGAAAAACAATATTATTACTGACTGCCAGTTCGGTTTCTGAAAGGGCCACTCGAAGAGTTGGCTGCCATTTAGTCTGGAGCACGCTGTCTAACATCACAAATATTTTTTTACCGCATAAGAAAGCAGTTGCGTGTTATTACTAATTGACCCACATACGCAGCCTCTTTCCAGCGCCCTTAACTTACAACCGGTCTCCGCCATCTATATAGTATTTTACTCAAACGCCTCATTAATGCGAAAAACAGAACAAAATTTTTTAGCAATTATCGCTATTTACAACCAGTTCAAACAATTACAGAACATGTCACAGAGAAACATGGTACGTGCCTAACGCACCTTCTAACTACGGTTATCAAATGTTGCGCCACGCACAGCCATCTTTGTTGCTCATAAGAAACTCGATAGAAAACGATGCATTCTTTTCAACGAACTTATTGCGCATCCTTTTTACATGTGTTACTTTGTGCTACTGCCGTATTCAATGACCCCATGGAATGTTCAACCAGTTTTCGTTGCTATACTTGTAAATTCCTTGTTCCTTATGCGAGGCAGTATTGTTTCATTTATATTATTTTGTACCATAAATAATCTTTCTGTAACTTCATTTTTGCTGTATTCTACAGTGTTCTCTTTCACCAGCATGCATTTTTGTATTACAATGTTTAACAGCGCCTTTTCTTCTGTTTATCCCTCACTGTACCTCTGTATTCTCTTCATTGAATATAGGGCCAATTCTGTAGGGAGTACAGGGCCATGAATGAATGAACCGTTACTGCGCACAACAAAGACTAGGACTACGCACGAATTGAAAAGGACAGACTGAAACTCGCAACTAGTTAAATCGCAAAAAAAACACCTAGTCCTAGTCTTTGTTTTGTGCAGTAACAGTTTATTCAGTCATGAGGCTGCACCAACTTGCCCATCTTGCTGCTCTATTACAGTACAGGTCTAGTCAAGCCGAATTCGTTTGGATTTGTCTGTACTCCTCTCATCCGTACATGTATAGACGCAAATAATCTTGAACTGGATTGAAAAAAAAAATGTGGGAAGAGATAACCTGTGTTGTCAGAAAATGTAGACATCACTTGCACCGGGCTGATAACTAAGTCACGGCGTAGAGTTTTCGACAGTCTGCTACTGCTTAGTCTCTTGATTTTATTTTTATGCGCATCTCTACTGCATGCACTTCGAAAGAGCTTTCTGACGCTGCTAAGGTGCGCTGAAGGTGCACCCTCAAGGCATGCAAAGGTCTCAGGGTGTTTTTTTGCGCAGGCCGCATGATTCCGTTCCTGGAGCTGGTGGTAGCGCACGTCTCCATCCTGACTATCTTGGCTATCAGCTTCGAGCGCTATTACGCCATCTGCCAGCCGCTGAAGGCCGGCTACACCTGCACTAAGATGCGGGCGCTGGCCATCATCGGTGCCATCTGGTTGCTGGCGCTGGCGGTGACCAGCCCCATGCTGTTCGTCTCCCAGTACGGCTGGGTCGAGTACTACGACGGCAGCGCGGTGCCCTCGTGCGGCACGTCCTTCGGTCGGCCCTGGCGGCGGCTCTACATCTTGGCCAGCATGGCGCTCCTCTTCGTGCTGCCCTTCTTCGTGCTGCTCCTCGTGTACGCGTGCATCGCGCGCCAACTGGTGCGCCACCGCGCTCTCAGCAGCGCCCCCTCGGCACAGGCGCAGCTACGCGCTCGCCGACAGGTGGTGCTCATGCTCGCCGCCGTTGTGGTCAGCTTCTTCGTGTGTCTGTTGCCCTACCGCGTCTTCATCCTGTGGATCATCGCCGCGCCGGGGCCCGTCGAGGCACAGGTACGCCTCTCGGGTGGGAACGGCTTATCTGCGCTGCCCGATGATGCTTACCTGAGAACGTGCGTACGCCTGCCTAGTTTGGCCAAAAGCGACGCCACTGACAACTACGTCCTCTGGCAAAAGCCTTGCAAGCCACTTCTACGTAACCTGTCCCGACATGAACATACCAGCTGTGGAGTTGCAATCGCGACGAAGACGTTTTGCTCTTAAAACCAGGCACAAAAAGGAGCTTACTAGGCTGCAAGTGTGAGATAGCTGGTCGTTCATGGTTGCAGAATAGCGGAAATGACACGGGCGGAGACGTATAGTCCCCAGCGCCTTATGTATACAACTCTGTGCCTTTGTCCTAGTCATATGCACTGTTTTCTAACCATAGAAACAAAATTCGGCGCCTTTTCGCCACCAGAGAGCGTACAAGTGACCGCTCTAGCTGCCTCATCATCGCTTAATGCGGGCGTGACGTTTTCACTATTTGATACTATGACAGCCCTTTGGTGTCGTGATACCATTTGGCTTCAGGGGGTTGGGACGTCATGGGCATGTGTATGATTGCCGGCCTCAAAAGTCGTGTGATGTGAAGTCAAAGCCTTTTTGGGCCTTTTATTTTACGCCGTGAACACCAAAAAAAAAAGAACAGATAAAAGCAGCATTTTAAAGCTTGATTTTTCGGCGTATCGATCAGTGTCTATACACGCTGATAGATACGCCGAAAAATCAAATAGCCCATTGTGGACTAAATATACACACTAAGCCGTCAGTGGCACCTGCAGTGGTGTACCGCTTCGGGTACCACTGACGGCTTAGTGTGTCAATTTAGTCCACTATGGTCTATTTAAAATGCTTCAAAACGGGAGTGCATGAGAGTTTCCGCACTCACCTCCGTCGAAACGCTGGTTCTAACTGCGGGATCGACCGCATACCGACTGAGGAAATGCAACGGCTATTGTGGCCAATAGTGGCAGCTCTGCCGAACAATACGGGCTGCTTCATCTAAGCAGTGACGAGGTTTAAAAAAATGAGGACGTGCTGTGTACGAAGATTCGACTGCACAAGCTTCTTGGCAGTCATCTTGATTTGTTAAGTAGTTAACATTCGTCGTTAACTTTAGCGCATATTTTGAATGTAAAACTTGTAGGGTATGCCGAGAAATGTGTCTTCCCAACTGGTCTCACCTGGCCGTAATCCAAAATTTACGAAACAATGTGCCACTCCAAACAGGCCGCATTAGTGTTCCAAGTCTGCACTTAACAAAACAGTACACATGCAATGATTACGCCGAAATGCTGCAAGCTGAATCACTTTTTTCCCCCGTCTGCATTATGTGAACAGTTAGAACGTCACTTAATATGACGAGCAAGCCGACGCAGATCTGACTGCGCCTTAACCAGTTACCTGCCATAGTTGCTCCTGTCTATAGGGAACGTCAACAGAAGGGAGCGCTTCGAGGTAGCCATACACGCGCTTTCGCCCGGTATTTTGTTCCACCCTCTCGTTTCATTATCGCCCTCGCTGGATTCGTAGTGTCCCACACAACGAGTTAAACCATATCTGGCACATGCCGACCAAAATAAACTGGCGCAGTATTCGTGGCTTTCACATGGAACACGTTTTACTTCACCATACCGAGAAATTTTGGACAAGCACATTTTTTCAGTTGGAAGTGGTTTATGAACGCAATTTTGGCATTACATAAAACTACACCATAGCAAACAATATATCTGCATACCCCTCCTCGGAACGCTTGTATTTTTCTGGTATTTATTGTAAAAACGCGCCCGATTGGTTTTCTGTGGCACTCTCAACTACTCGGTGTGAGCGCAGGAAAAAAAAAACAACTTTAAAAGCACGATGTATGGGAAGATTGAACCGTATCTATCAACACATTCCATATCTTTCAAGGTTCAGCAGTTGCCCGACAATTAAAAGCGGTGTCCACGAAAGGTAGACTTCGTTAGACTAGTCTGCTCGCTGGGTAACATTATTAACATTCAAAATTTGAATCATTAAAGATGTGGAAACCATTAATTGTAAGGTAGTTGACTGTCAAAGAAAAATAAAAGAATATAATATACTTGCAATATGATGGCGCCATTTCGAAGGCTCACTTCCAGGGAGGGCAATATTGAGACTACGTCCGTGCTAACTCAGGGGCTTCATTTCTACGGCCAGTAGGGGAGGCGCATAACGTTCGCTCCCACTGCAGTTATGTCGAATACCGCACGCTGTCGTCAGAGTGCAGAAAAAGCACTTTCGCATTAGAGCTGCAACGTTGCCATAATTACGCTTCCAGGAGTTTATTCTTACATGCTGCGAAGCTTTTCAGCTGACATTGTTCGTTCCACCTGTAATAGCAATAAAGTTGCTGATTATTTAAAATAATACGAGGTAAAAGCTGCTGCTTTGTGTTCTACGCGTTAGCCATGGGAGAATTTCACTCAACAAGCTACCTAATATTCACCAACACCATAACATAACATGGGCCCCGTAAACCTTCTGATGCAGTAAATGGTCTAATTCGAGAATTCAAGCGTATATACACGCTTACTTCACCCTCATCAATGCCTCGTACAGCGACCGCCGCGAATACATTTGATTTGAAAGAAGAGTCGTCCCACAAGCACATACGCACACACAAAAACTAGACAATTCAGAAGCTATTGTCTGGAGGCTAATACGAAAGAAACACCTTTCCTTTGGAATAAGCTTAGCCAAACCCAATACCCCGCGCTTTGTCCTTGGTGTGGTGCTTGTCACGGATATTCCACAATAGATCATATTCACACTATCAATCAAGTGATAGAGAAATGTGCAGAATTAACCAATCCCTATATATAGCCTTCATTGATCACGAGAAAGCATTTGACTCAGTGGAAACCTCAGCAGTCATACAGGCATCGCGCAATCAGGGTGTGCAGAAGAGCCGTATGTCAAAATGCTGGAAGATATATATAGGAACTGCACAGCTACCATAGTCCTCCATAAAGTAAGCAATAAAATTCCAATAAGGAAGGGCGAGGCAAGGAGGCACGATCTCGCCAATGCTATCCACCGCCTGTTTACAGGAGGTATTCCGAGGCCTGAATTGGGAACAATCGGGGATAAGAGTAAATGGAGAATACCTAAATAACCTAACCTGTGATTCGCTGATGACATTGCCTTGCTGAGTCACTCAGGAGGTGAACTGCAAATCACGATGAATGAGTTACACAGACAGAGAAGAAAGGTGGGTCTAGAAATTAACATGCAGAAAACCCAAGTAATGTTCAACAGTCTAGCAAGGGAACAGCGGTTCACAATTGGCAGCGAGGGGCTGGAAGTGGTAAATGAATACATCTACTTAGGGCAGGTAGTGACAGCTGATCCGGATCATGAGAGGGAAATAACTAGGATAAGAATGGGATGGAGCGCATATGGCAAGTTCTCTCAGATCATGAATAGCAGGTTACCAATATCCCTCAAGAGAAAAGTGTACAACAGCTGTATCTTACCGGTACTCACCTTCCGGGCGGAAACGTGAAGGCTAACGAAAAGGGTTCAGCTTAAGTTAAGGACAACGCAGCGAGCCATGGAACGAAAAATGATGGGTGTAAGGTTAAGAGGCCGGAAGCAGGGCAGAGTGGGTGAGGGAACAAACGCGTGTTAATGGCATCCTAGTCGAAATCAAGAGAAAGAAATGGGCTTGGGCAGGGCATGTAATGCGAAGGCAAGATAACCGCTGGTCCTTAAGGGTAACGAACTGGGTTCCAAGAGAAGGCAAGCGTAGCAGGAGGCGGCAGAAGGTTAGGCGGGCGAATGAGATGAAGTTTGCAGGCATAGGGTGGGCGCAGCTGGCGAAGGACAGGGTTACTTGGAGAGACAGGGGAGAGGCCTTTGCCCTGCAGTCGGTGTAATCACGCTGATGATTATGATGATGACGTAGTACGATGTAATGGGTACCAGTCTTATAATTCAGTCCTCCAGTGGCAGACTTCCGGCTCATTCTTACTTCCAGTCGTGTGCTTTCTAACACAAAGATGATTCATTTTCATAAACATGGCACAGTACGGCAAACCACCCTTGAATTTTTCGATGCCTCCTTCAGAAGCGACAGTACAAGCAACCAGTATTATTTCCGCAGTCGATACCGCAGTCGCCGCGTTTCGCGGCTGTCCTTCCCACCCTGCCAGCTTTTCTTCCAGGTTTGGCCAATCTAGTGTCCTCCACCTCCGTGCTTTCTTCCGCGCAGGCATTTCCCTCAGATGGGGAAGCAGTCAGCATTCGTGCGCTTTTTTCGCCGACTTGAAATTTTTTCGCCGCTGCTCGGTCCGACTTTAGGGCTTGCCCACACTCGACTGCACTTAACTTGAATGCTGCGGTGAATTCTGTTCTTTTTGAGGCCATTGCCCCTGGCATTATTCGTCAAAGCATGCCCTCACAAATCGAAGCACTAACAAGCAGCCATCGCCAGCAGCATTCGCTTGCAAATCAAAGGTGATTGTATATCGCAGCAGATTTCGTGCGTGCAAAAATGTCGCACGCGCAGTCAGGCCACGTTTTTTATTCTTACTTTTACAGTTACGCAGGCTTCTGCGGCTCTGACAGATGATCTTAAAAACCAAGTCATGTATTGTCCGCACACACAGATACTCCGCATCACGCAAAATTTCAGGTTCTGAACATGTTTTGTCCGCGGACTGTAATCCGGAAAATACGGCAGGTGCATAGTCGTGCGTACAGGTGGAAAGAGACAACAATGAGCTCGCGTTTTCCCGGCCACAGTCTTCTCGAAGCAATTAAGCGTGTTTTGCACTCTCAGTTTGGTCGTAAGCAGCGCATGAAAAGCAGCAATTAGTAAGGCCGCAATGATACGATGCTTTCATTCAATTCTATTCGTGTTTTCCGCCAGTCTGTCTGACTGATTCTAGCGGCAGCGAGGGCATGGGAAATTAAATCACAGGAAGAAACAGAATAAAATTAAATCAGAATGATATCATTATATCAACCTGCCCCCACTCTCCGTGGATAGCAAAGCTCTGTATCACCACATATCATGCCGGAAAATTCTTGTATTTACACAGATATTCGGGCAAAAACCTTTTCGCGCTCAAAATTTGCGCATTAGTCATATGTGCTCTGTGATGTTTCATAATCGATAGCAACGCATATTTACGTAGGTGCTTATGCTCCAGGCAAGTCATCTTTTTAGAAATATAGGCTGGGCGCCTGTGAAAAACTGTGCCGCCATAGCCCAGCATACGTTTCACTTCAGCGTGGAAACACCCCGTTCCCATGGTCTCTGTGTTGCATTTCTGGCCCTAGAAAGCTTACGCAATGACGCTTAGCGGTTTTTCTACCTCGTCAGCGTACAAAGACATGTAAAATCACTTCGAAGGAATATTTTTACAGCAAAACTCTGAGAATACCTTGTGAATGTGGCGGCGAACCACTCCGGCAACGGAGCAGGCGACGCTGCTCAGCGCTTGCCGATCTCTTTTAGAATAGTTCGTGGCGCCGCCGCAGCGTGGCGTCCATATCAAATCAAATCAAATTTATTCCGCAACAAAAAAAGGTTACGAAGAGGGCAGGTAAAAGCTGTGAGAAACAGCTTGAGGAGCCCTCACCCCCTACCACACGGGCAGAATAGAAGCGTGCGGCTAAGGAAGTACACTTGGACAAAACACATACATGAGTTAAGCAACATCATACAAAGAGGAAAGCACCAGGAAAAGAGAAAAAGAAAAGAAAAAAGGTCAGTGTATGGCATCATTATACAAACATTTCACGCAGTTCTTTTGGTGATATACCGGATATGTCAATGTTAGTTTATTTTAATACGTGATTTAGAAGTGTGGGAAGTAGAAATTTCAGCATTTGATGTCCATAATTGGTTCTACATTTGGCGACGTACCACAATTCGGAATGGCGAACATTAAAAATAGGGAAGTTTTCCGTTAGCTGTGCTAAGCTTGTTATGGCATCAATACTTTTTAGTCAACAGAATTTATACAAACGACATAGCTAGTAGTCATACATGGATGAAACCTAAATTATGTGGTGTTTCTTGAATAAACCTGCAGTTTGAGAGCGATAACGGACTTTACAGGCTAGGCGTAAAGCTCTTTCTTGTAAGACGGAAAGTTTACTAATATTTCCAGCTGTTGTTGTTGACCACACAAGAAACGCGTAACTTAATAAAGAAGGAAATAAAGAATTATATATGAGTATGTTAACAGACGCAGGGAAGAAGTAGCAGTGTCGGCGCAAAAGGCCGGTTGTCCTAGATAGTTTATTAATAATATAGTTCACGTGATGATCCCATGTCATGTTGTGTGAGAAGTGTATGTCCAGTGGTTTAAAGTTTTTGACCACTTCAATTTCGGAGTTATTTAACAAAATAGGGAGTAAATGCACATATGTATGGCGGCGGTGAAGTAAAACAGCCTTCGTTTTATTACTGTTAACCTTAAAGCAGTTCATTTGTGCCCATGCATTAATTTTGGACAGTGCGTTAAAGTCTCCAATAGCTGTAATGGGGATTCAGCCTCAAGCCTGACGCTGGTATCAGTCTGCAGTGTTTTTTTCGCGTTATGTGCTACGCACACAGAGTAGAAAAATAAAGCGCATGTAATTACAATTACACTATAGAACGGCGGAGAGAAAACGAACCGCCGAGCGCTGCGTGCCTAACGGCTGCGCGGCTTCACGCCCGGAAAGAAATCGCTATCCGGAATACTTTCTCTGTTGCTCTCGTATCTTCCTCCTCCGTTCTTAAAGGCAAATATTAGAAATGACGAATGGATTCTTTAGGATGGCCTCTTGACCAGGCACCCTGGCGCCTTCCACATGTTCCGTCGCGACTGGCGCTCGGACCATTTCTATTCTGTGTTCGTGACCTGAATAGCCTGTGAAGAGCGAAAGACTAGTTTTTCATACGTGTGTTCAAACCCATCTATTTACAAACATTTCAAATACAGAGCTAGGGTGTGTACTAACGGCCGCTTTCTGTCCACTATTGGAGCTCAAATAAAACAAAAAGTTTTCAAAAGCCGCAAGTAGCCTGAATGTGCAATGGTACCGATTACGCAACCGAACATGCATTTACTTAAGAATTTTGTAATGAGATGTCCCAAGTCCCGGTATACTCCTCAGCCAAGAACTCTTTAAAAATTTATTGCGTCTTTCCTTGTGCAGTTCAAGTGCCA
The DNA here is from genome assembly GCF_052857255.1 of Amblyomma americanum. Lineage (NCBI taxonomy): Eukaryota > Metazoa > Arthropoda > Arachnida > Ixodida > Ixodidae > Amblyomma > Amblyomma americanum. The sequence continues at coordinate 17,573,056 of NC_135497.1, read as the reverse complement.
AACAACACGAAAAAAGACTGAAATTTTGTTAATTACGATTTTCACGTGGTCTTTTCTAAATATGTTAATTCTGCTTCTCTGTTTTTCCTTCTGCGCGGTGGTTGCGGCATCCGCTGGCCTCTGATGAACCGCTTTTTTCTTATCCACAAACATGCGAGTTTGCCTGCAATTCTTGTGCTTTAATTTCTGGATACACTAGAGTTAATTACGCCTCATTTGCTGATCTTGTAGCCATCTGCTACCGCCGCTGAAAGTGGCGCATTGAACGCGTGAGGCACCGCTTTTGTGGAACTAAATTTGTGGCCGACTATCGTTGTGCAGGTGAGCCTGGAGGTGTTTTACAGCCTGCTGTACGTGTGCCGCGTCATGCTGTACCTCAACTCGGCCATAAACCCCATCCTGTATAACGCCATATCGTCCAAGTTCCGGGACGCCTTCTGCCGCCTGCTGGGCCTGCGTCGCCGCCGGCTGCTGCGCCAGTCAACCACCACCACGCACACGAGCACCTCGCTCACCTTCCAGAGCAGCCTCAAGAGTGCTTCGAGCCTCAACAACGGCGCCACAGTGCACAGCGTCGTCAGCGTTGGCGCGTCTGGAGCCCCTGTGAAGCCTGTCTGACGAGTCCTGGCGGCCAGACCGTCCTCGGCTGGACTCGCAGCGAGAAAACCAGTCCGCTGTTCCACGCAATAACAGCACTGAGCTGGGATTTTGTGAGCGTGGCAAGCGCCGAGCAGCTGAATGCTGCAGTGACACTGAGCTGCATGTTTAAACTGAGCCGCTGACTTGCAGACCATCCTGAATGCAGAGGTCTTCAAAACAGTGGTTCTCATCAGCGGCCGCACCGCGCTGCGGTTAAAACTCTGAGGCCTCTCTCTTCCCAGGTGCGCTGGTGCGCGCTGAAGGAATTAAGCTGCGATGTCTCACTCGCTTCGCGGCAGCTGACCCGTTGTGACATATGTACTGCTATTGTAGAGAGTAATATCTCCAACGTAGTTACTGTTTTCCCAACTCGCACTTGCGCATGGGACTGTGGCATGTCATCAAGCAAGCAACCCATGTTAGTTTCTGGAAAGCACTTCTTATTAGTGCAGTCCTCAGAATAAGGCTGTCTTATTTTTCTCCCGGGATATCTCCTTGTAGCTCATGTGTCACATGCGTGCTATTCGTTAGTTTACTCGACATGCGAACACCGCATGGACTCCATCAGTGCTCAGTCGGCGAGAGCACATGTGCTGTGAAGATCTAAGCGTTTTACGGGTGTTCAACAAGTGTTCTGCCATCGTTAGAGATCTGTGCATGTCTGCGCAGGTTACGACCATGTCTAACATTCTCGGACAGAAATTTTGAATATTGAAAGATTGTAAGATACTGTTATGGAAATATTGAAGGCACTGGCCCATTATTCTGATGTAGCCGCCGCGGTGGCTCAGTGGTTATGGCACTCAGCTGCTGGCCCGAAAGACGAGGGTTCGATCCTGGCTGTGGCGGTCGAATTTCGATGGAGGCGAAATTCTAGAGGCCCGTCTACTGGGCGATGTCAGTGCACGTTAATGAACCCCAGATAGTCGGAATTATTCCGGAGCCCTTCACTACGGTGTCCCTCATAGCATGAGTCGCTTTGGGACGTTAAACCCCAATAAAGCCAAAAGCAATCTTCCGATGCGTAAAAAAATCATTCTTTTAACGTATTTCCATCGATCGAATCGAGCAGTGAAGACTGTCATAGAAAACAAAAAGGAAACGCTTCTGACGATAGGAAAAACGTTAACAGCAAAAAAATTCAAGACTTTCGTCGGGTGGTCTGCCAATATACTGGTTCTTATACTGAAATCTTGCATTATTTGAGAAATTGCGTCCGCAGACTGTTTCCATTCAAAACTGCTTTTGTCCAGAATTATTAGGTATGATATCTGAAACTCAACACGCAAAGTAGCATTCCAGTCTGATGAAAGCCCTGGAAATGACAAAATGGCAAGTGGAGCACCCGGTCGGACGAGAAGAAAAGTGATGTATTTGGAGTTTTGTTCTATGATTGAACACCTTACAAAGGAAGAAGAGAATATTAAAGAAATACATGAAAGGGTGATTACTGTACGTGGTTACGATGCGCCTTCCTGCTACCAACTAGTTTTGGGCCAAGCAGTTTCAATGGGGGTAGGGAATCAATTGAAAATGACCCCCATTCAGTCTGACGTGCCTCTCAATGAGCTGTAAAATGGAGGTCGTGATCCGGGAGGGTTATTGGCTGAAAGTCAGCGTTGTAGCTCATGTATTATACACTTCAGTTGGCATGGTTCTCAGTGTCATTTATGATATTTTATCAGGTTAAACATGGACACCCTCTGAGCGCCGTGAGTGTTGATACCTGTGCGAAAAACATGCCGCCAGCAATTCGGCCGACAAAATTTAGACATGCTTAGACAGAGTTCAAGCGGCTTCTATTTTCCAATTCTTCGGGTGATGAAACAAGGTCCCACAACCATGATCCGGAGACCAATCAAGATCCCATGCAATAGAAGCACGAAAGGTCACCAATTTCAAAGGTATTTTTTGTGCAGAAGTCAGCTGAAAAGGCCACGGCAAGTTATTTGGAACACAGGAGTTTTATCACTAGTATTCATGTCACACATGGGAGAAATTACCGAAGACACATGTGCTTTAATAATGGCGCGTTACGGGGAGGCAGTCAAGGAGAGCGGCGTGGGAGGTGGTCGGCAGGTGTGTTGCTGCTGCACTCCATGCGCCAGCTCACAAGTCCCAGAAATCACAAGCTGCTATCGCGGAATGCAGCTTAATGGAACTGAACCATCTACCCTGTACGGTCCAAATCTGGCTGACAGTGATTTCTTCCTTTTAGGTGACCTAAAAAATTTGTTCGTGAGCAACAATTTCCTTCCCTGGTGACAATGCTGTCAAAAAGGCGACAACAGGCTTCGTGCAAGAGTGTGAGGTCTGTATGAGTAGAAGAAACAGAAACCCGAGAAGGTAATCGACAAAGGTGTTCCGGTTTGCTTCGCGCTCTACTAATATCGATTCCTGCCTACTCGCATTCACATTAATTGAGCAACGAGCCTCCTCCTGTACTGAGTGCATCCAATCATTGCAGCCGACACGCGTTGAAGTCAAAAGATTTGTTTTCGTAGATAAGTTACTGAACACCCTTCGTTTATCAGAACCTTGTGGACAAACGTGGCGCTAATTCACCGGCGACCGTGGATATGCCAGTTCAACAACCATGCTTAGAGTGTAGTCAGTTGTCATGAATCTTCAAAAAAGTTGCCTTGTAAAGTAGTGCCCATATTTAGCTTGTTGTAGGTTCGATGTCACACTAGGGACAGTATTTCTTGTGAAAAACTATTTTCATTGACTCTGTAACCGCGAACTTTTAGTTTTCCTAGAAATGAAGTTCTTGCCTGTAAATATTAGAAAGATGGCTCCTACGCTGAATGGCGCGGCAAAATATTTCACAGATAAAGGAACATATGCGTGTGCGCAATTGTGGTCTATTGGGAAAGTCGTACAATCACCTGATGAGCTTAATTAGTTTAATTAGTTCAGTCCTGCAGAAGTTTTGCAGTAACGAGAAAAGTTGCCCCCATTATTCAACATGAAATTATATTTAGCGTTGCATGGCTGCCCGCAGCAACTACGACGGCAACAAAAATGTCTCACCATCTCCCTGTCCTGGCACTTGCCAGTCTCGTTGATATGGTGGCAATGAACACCGCTAGACGGAGACATGTTGCTGAAGGAGCCTGCCATAAATTCGCGCATTCGGAAGAGCCTATATAGACAGTACTTCGTTACGTTTCCTATTCCTCTCCCATCACTCTGACTCCAAATTTCACGAGTGCTCAGTCATAAGAAGCCGGCAAGCATACGTACCGCTTGGTGAGGCGTTAAGTGTATTATTAACGCTGAACTTCCTCGCGTCCCTCTATAGGAGCAGCACTGCGGCGTTAGCAGAACCAGAAGTAGAAGTTATGCCACCGCTCTCGATGCCCGCTGATGTGCGGAAATGCTCGCCGCGAGCCGGAGACCGCTCTAATGTACAGCCCCTGTTGTTCTCGGCAAAGGAAACCACTTCAAGGCTGAGATTCTTCCTGTAATAGATACTGAATACTTTTCTCTCATCGGATTAAAAGTAAAAGCATAAAAGCTCGGATGCATCGAAAGGAATGCACTCTACGCTGGCCTGTCGGTGCTCCCTCCGATGTATTGAACCTTTTGGAAAATTTCGTGAGCAGAAGGCAAGGCGAGACTGAACTGTCCTGCGTAAAAACCACGGATCAAGTATACGTTTCCTCTAAGCTCAAAATTCTCGAGTCAGGCGACGTTTGGTTCAGAGAGCGGGTCTCATCGGGTCTCATCGGCTCATGGGGTCTCATAGGAGAAGCGCAGTGAAGGCATGGCTTGGTTTATGAGCGTTTAAAGTCCCAAAGCGACTCGGGCAACGAGGGACGCCGTAGTGGAGGGCTCCGGAAATTTCGACCGCCTGGGGTTCTTTAACGTGTACTGACATCGCACAGTACACGGGCTTCTAAAATTTCGCCTCGATAGAAATTTGACCGCCGCGGTCGGGATCAAACCCGCTTTCAGTGAAGGCATGAGCTAATCAATTATCTTAGTCGAGTGTGAGGAACCGGAGGCATTCCGCAGTCGTGGTAAGAAGCAAAGAGCTTATTGGCATTCATGAAGCCCGCAAAGGTGTCACCAAACCTGGTCATTTACCCACCTACATGACGGACATCGTCACGAAGGTGTTCAAGAAGGCAGCGTTCTTGATCGCACATGCTGAGCAGGGATGAAGGCCTGGGTGACTACGTACCAGGGGAGATTTACAGCTGAACTCTTGAGCCACACAGAAGATGTGTTTTCGACGCTATGGCGCGGTTATAATCGTGCACCATAATACAGCTGCTCTCATATGTCGTCTATAAGCTCCTCAGCGACTGTTGACTGCCCGTTTGGGTGAACAAGAGTAGAAAGGCAAGTTGACAGGTAAGCATTCATCTTGAGAATAAAAAGAACACTAGTGGGACGCTGACTTATTCCTTTGTTTTCTGCTCGCCACCAGCGCTGTTTTTTGCTCTTCGAGAGGGATTTCGCTGGATAATACTGGGGAGGAAAATGTATCTCCCGCGATCCTCCGCACTGGAGCGAAAACTCTCCTTTCGAGTTCAATATTGGCGTCAATATCCTCCCAAGCATACTGGCTGTGGTTGAGGACAGTTCACGCGCCGTAATGTATGCGTGCTAATTTCGAGGTGTCAGCGCGAACGCATTGCATGGGATGCACAGAATACTTCATCTGCAGTCCATGTTTGTCAGCATTTGATCCCTGTAATCGAAAAAGCAATTCTTCATTCCTTCTATCGCGGTGAGGCTGAGGCCAAGATCGCTGCGCCTGCAAGTGAAATAAGGACCAGAAGTCCGGTGTGGATTCTGAATTCAAATAAAGTGTCGTGTTAAAACAAAACTGGGCGCGTGGTGAACTCTTGGATACAGTTGTGGTCACAATGTTGGAGGCTGCCGTGACAAAGCGCTGTAGTATATGGCGTTGCCTTTGTAGGAATGTATTCACTGGGACGCATTGCCATCATACTGTTTGGTGCCTAACCCATGTCCATGTCAAGGCGGCAGGAAGTTCATACCAAGTTGGGCCCTCTTTACAAACTGCTTCTGATATGATCTTCTGATGTACATTACGAGCATTTAGCCACAGTCCGTACGTAGGATTCTCATTTCGCCGGAGGCGTTCCTCAGCTAACTTTAAAGGGGAAATCAAAGTGAACAAAGGTTCAGTTGGGAGGCACAGTCAGCTACCCAATGTTTCAGCAAGTCCTCTTTTTGAAACGCTGGCTAGCGGACAAAGGATCGCACTCAACCCTTGTTCAGCTTGTTTTGTGTTGTCAGAGATACCATCTTCCTACCTTCTGTTTACCGTACATACCCTTTATCTAGTCTGTCCCCGAGCTAGGGACTTCTAACCGCCAGCCCCACACCCAGCATTTCACGCGACATTGAGTTTGAATGCATTAAAGGGACACTGACGACCACTGCATGCAACTGCAGTATTCAGAAAAAAATTAATTCCTGGGGTCTTTCTGAGTATGGTGGCGTTTTGTTTAGGCGCAAAATACGCATTTATCACCGAGAAATTTCGACTTAAAAATCCGCCCGCTCGTCGATTGAAACTTATTACTTCCTCACTGAAAGGGACAGTTTGCCACCGTTTTCAAGGGAACGGCGGTGCAGCATGACCTCTGGGATCAGCGTCTAAAACCTCTTTCTAGGCACGTATTTTACCTGCGAAGTGGGCCGCTGGTGGCGACAACTGTGTTTCGTTTTTTTTTGGCATTTTCTATATTCTAAACCTTCTGTTTCCGTTGACCCGCCGTGGTGGCTCAGTGGTTAGGGCGCTCGACTACTGATCCGGAGTTCCCGAGTTCGAACCCGACCGCGGCTGCTGCGTTTTTATGGAGGAAAAACGCTGAAGCGCCCGTGTGCTGTGCGATGTCAGTGCACGTTAAAGATCCCCAGGTGGTCGAAATTATTCCAGAGCCCTCCACTACGGCAGCTCCTTTTTCCTTTCTTCTTTCACTCCCTCCCTTATCCCTTCCCTTGCGGCGCGGTTCAGGTGCCCAACGATATATGAGACAGATACTGCGCCATTTCCTTTCCAAAAACCAATTATTAACTGTTTCCGTTGAGAGCTCCCACTCGGCGTAAGCAATAGTGTGTCATCGTCAGAGGTGGGCAAATGCCCTCATTTTTGCTTTTCCTCCCTCACCCTCAGTTTTGAATCCATGGTCCTCACTCACCCTCACTCTCACTCTGAAAAATTATCTGGCCCTCCCTCACCCTTACCCTCACTTTAAAAAACTAGCTGGCCTTCCCTCGCCCTCATCCTCACATCGTCGGCCCTCCCTCACCTTCACCCTCATAACAGTTGTTATAAAACTCGGGTTGTTTTTTGTAGTCTGCTACTTCTGGCGATATTACTGAGTAATAAACATATAAGACAAGGCCGCAAGGTACAACTAGACAACATGCTAGATGCTTATATTGTTATGTGTGTGCGTGTGGGCGTGTTGTTTGAGATAATAGGTGATACAAAAGTGAGACAGTAACGAGTTCAGTCCCAAATTACCACTCCGACTTTATTCCTGGCATGAACTGCTTGTATAGATGTGTTCTGCACTTATAACATTTCATTATTATCGAAATTCATTGCTAAAATCAAATCAGCGTGTGGTTTTGTCTGTGTGCAAAAAAGTGTGCCAGGAATATTCAGGAAACAATGCAGTAGCATTTACTGCGACAATTGCAATAAGATCTAAGCACAGAATAGACTCAGAATATGGAAAGTTTGTAGGTCGCCTAATTACCACTACCCGATGACGCTGCGATGAAATTCAGAAGACCGAATGCGCATTCGGTCTTCTGAATTTCATTGCTTCTAATCTCCCGCCATTTTTTGCGGTTTGCTGCATGATGTCTGATGACGCTTCCACGAGCACGAATGGAAGATGATCAAGACCACGTTTTCAAAACACAGCCAGAGAGACTGGCCGCTTAAATGCGGGTACGTGACGAGAGGACATTTCAAGCACCGCTCGAGAGCTTGGCAGTTCGTACAGGCAGGATGTTGTCTTCCCCAGGTGCGATGCCTGCTTTTTGCTGCAGTGGGGCTCTTATGCTGTAGCTTAAAACAAAACGTTGTTCAGATCTCTTGAAGATATAACGGGTCGCCTAAAATGCATCATTTGGGATGAATTACGGTAATCACTAACTCCCCCAGTCTCGAGTGAAAGATTCGTTTGGTTGCCATTTTAGTGCCCTAGCGCTAGGGCTTCCACTCCGCTGAAAGCGGTTGTCTGTCTGTCTGTCTTTCTCAAGCCTGCTTCTGGCACGTGGGCCACCTAGGTCACATCACGTTGTGACGTCATTACTAGCTGCCCATCGGACTGTTAGTAAGCTGCTCATCGTGGAAGTTCAATTAATAATTAGTCGCGAGAGATTCCTCAGGAACAACAATCTGCGTCTCGGAAGCCCCACCGATAACAGCAGCTGTCATCGCAGGGCAGTGGCGTGTAGCTTAACCGCTGCACCACTGCGCCAGGAGAGAAATCGGGACTCCTATGGACTTTTGGATGTAGAGAATGCCCGATTCTGCCGCAGTACATATCTAAAATGATCAATATCCTGCAAACTTACTTCATACGATATATCAATCAAGGTAAACCCGTTCATGTCGAACAAAAGCATGTAAAGTCAGGATAAACCAAGAGAAACCAGGGCTAATGCTGGTAGCGCAGGATACTTCGGGGTCAACCCCAAGCTACACCGCCCGTGATTTTTTTTTCTTGCCAGTCTACGCATTATCCAAACGCTGAGTATCAATTCCCGATTATGCCTGCAAGCAATTTGACTCATAAAATCGCGCACGCAACTAAGTGGTCATACGTCTCACTAGGAACATAAATAAAGCCACGGACGTTCCTGTTATTTGGAGATCACTATAGCTGTTTGCTCCTCGTACAATGCAAGGCGGAGCGAGCGATGAATCAGACCAAGGCATTTAGGCTGCTGCTTTATTTCCATGGTAAGACTACAATGGATGGCTTCGTCCACCATAATTTCGTTTGGTTTATTCTATTTTATTTGTTTTATTTGGGAGTTACTGCAGTCTCGGAAGAGCAAGCAGGTGGGAGCATACAGATACAAATTTTAACATAGCAGTGCTTTCAGAAGAATACCTGCAACGTGAGCTTGCTTCAAGCGAAGCAGGCACTTAAAAATGGCATGCGCAACGGCTTATCAAGAGCCCAGAAAAACAGTGGACTCCGGAAATTCCTACCACCTAGTGCTCTTTAACGTGCACCGACATCGCACAGTACACTGGCCTCTAGAATTTCGCCTCCATCGAAATGCAACCGCCGCGGCCGGCATCGAACCCGCTTCTTTAGGGTCACCAGACGGGCGCCATAACCACTGAGCCACCGCAGCGGCTACCCACCTCACTTTGCGGCACCGGCTTGCTATAAGGCAGTTCCAGCGAAAACAGAAAGGTTTAGCATATTGCAGACTGACTAGCGCGGACGTGTAGTGGACTACCGACTGTGCACTCACAGAAGCAGGTGCACGCCCCGCCCAGCCCGGCACCCGCTAGTGCGGATGCGCCCAAAAACTCGGCTTGTACGTGCAGGAATAAATCGACTATACCTTGTCGCGGCACTCGGACGGGACACATTCAAAAGGTTTCAAACTTTATCTGATTCAGTCGTCTTGACTGCGTTCGACTGCGCGCAATTCATCGCGGCTGAGCAAGAACACGCCACATAGAGCTCATGGTAAGTTGCTCTCCCTTTTTTTATGATTTTATTCTCGCCTACGAAAGTGTGCGCTTCGAGTGCGAGGCCTTGGTGGCAGTGCATGGTAATATTTCGCAGCTCCAAGGACTTAGCGGCCTGTTCCAGGAACTGCGCTGTGAGTACTCTACAGCTCCGATGCAAGGTTGGAAAGATTCCCTTCATAACCAGTAACGAAAAACGTATTTCTATAGTAAGTGGGTCACAGCGTAGCACAGACGAGTTTGGCTAACCAGTGAGCTGAGTGAGATTGGCTTGAATGAGCTGTACGACAAGCACTAAAAATATCTTTTCAGAACTCTTGGGGAATGTAAAAACCACCGCTTAGATTTATGTAGTGTAAAGACATACAACGGTTTCTTTTTATATTTATGAAAATCTTTATTGGTCATATGCATAATGAGCGGCAGTGAGCCGCATCGTTCACTCTTTGGTGCTGTTCTTGAGGCGGTACTCTCTGTACACAAGCATCTGAGCCAATCTGTCAGTTTTCAGTCTCGACCTCCGCGCCCTTTGAATAGCGCCTGCTGTGGAAAAGAGTATTTCAGTATCGCCGGAAGATGCTGGTATTGCCAAGACCTTCTTTGCCAGACGGCTTAGAATTGGATATTTTTCTTGGTTTGCTATCCAGTACTTCAGGGCGTCTTCTTCACAGATCGGTTCGAGGAGGTAAATCTCCACCTCGATCTCTTGGCTTTCTCCCTGCGAAGAATTGTCTCCTCCGAGCTGGTCTTCGAGGAACTCGAACACCGAGCTGCTGTGCCAACGTTTTGGCATTAATGCAGACTCTTCGCCTCCTGTACAGAACAGAAACATTTGACCATAAGTTTTATGGCGACTTCAATTGGAGCTATATCTATATAGAATAAATGCTTTTCACCGCCCCCATCACCAACTGGAGCTGGTAAGATTTCACAGCACTAATTGTGTGCTGTACAGGCCACAACAAATAACTGCGCCATATTTTTAAAGAAAAGAAAGAGAAATGATTCAGAGCCTTATTCATGACGCAGAAAGGAAATATGCATTCTAAGCAACTGTGTGGAATGGGGACGGGCACATGCTAAGTTTTCAAAAGCCCGAAAGAGCAACTGTGCATGAGGCGCCGTGCTTTTTTTTTTTTGACAAATATTAACTCCCGGAGCGGCCTTGAGGCGTTGTGCGGCGTTTCCAGCTACTTTCTTTTTTTTTTTTGGATCAAATTTTTGTCGCACAAGGAGCCGCAGGATCACGCATGTCGCTATTTACATCCACAGAGGTATGATTAGGAGTGCCCAACGGTTGCCTAAATAATAATGCATCATTCTAGTATAATGAGCACAACAATGGTTCAAAAGGAACAGTTTCAAGGACAAGGCAGTGCTCATTTCTTTGGGACTTTACCTGCTCCTTCTAGCTTCTGAGTGGGCAGTATTCAATCGATAAATACAGATTTACAGCGTTAGATTTACACGATAAGTAGGTAATAAGGAGCAGCAACTTGCGAATTTTCCCAGTCCATTTACAGAAACTTGGAACCGCGTTACGAAACTCAGGTGAAAGAGCAGTTCTACACTCGGCATAAACGCTAAGTTCAGGAAGTAATCGGGTCATGGAAAGTGGCGAGTTCTTTGATGCTGTCTGTATGCATTACAGAATCAAAACCGAAATATGTGGAGCCCCGAAAGAAGCATATAGCTATTATTGCTTCCGTGCAATGTGATAGGCAGGACTTTGCATGTACTGAACATCAAAATGCAATTTTCATTAAGGCGGTTCCTACCTTGCGTCTCTGTAAGCATCGACAGTGTGGCCCTCGTCACTTCTTGGATTAAGAGGCTTTTTGGCAGTGAAGGCGTGCTACGCAGGAATCCTTCTGGGAAGAACTTTTCATTGAATATGCGCGTTTTGATCTTCGGGTGGAGGACAGCAGCGAGTATGAATGGCGTTTCGTGCACAATGGAAGAGAAACGCGCCTTCGGTTGAATGAGCGGCTCCCGGCGAAGGACTGGAAATGTTCTCTCCTCGCTTGCTTGAATTCTGCGGTAGGCTAAAGTCACAAAGGTATACCGTCGTGAGCAATGTGAGAGGGAACTTCTTTTACAAAAGTGAAAATATTTTCGTTATTTCTCTAAATTTTGAGAATAATTTTTGGATATACTCCAAGAGGACAACTATTTGCAAAGGAGAAAAAATTGCGCTTGTCACACAAAATTAAGGAGTAATCCATAAACGAATGCTCAGATTTTCTTCCCTCTCATATATCTGTACAACCGGCGTGTAAATGCCTCTGTGCTACTTCGTTATGACAACAGACAGCATGTTAAAGCCGAAAAACCCGCTGTATTTAATTTAATTTATTTACTCTCAGGGCCGATCGGTGTTGCAGAGAGGAAAGTACGATTGGCGCCATGGTGAAACAGCAATTTCACATTATTTCCTGTATCGCTGATCATCGAAAAACAATAGCTCGCATTTTGTGTACCATATGCGCCACTTGTTGAATGCTATCTGAACGCGATTTTTTGGGATTGGGGCAGTTAAATGTCTACAAAATATGTTTCATAAAGCTAGCCTGAAAGAGCCACAAACGCAAACGTCAAGGAAAGAAAGGCGAGACATGCATTGACACTGTTAGATGGAGTTGCGAATGGCCATGAAAAAAACTACTGATGCCAGCGAGCGATCGGCGGGTAACAAAGCTTGATACTTGTCGCTATCTCGCTAGCTGGTCGCACACTGTAGCAACATAAGCAAAACTCCGGTTGTAGCGACACTTTGGCTTCAATGGCTTCCATTTTTTTTTACATACGGTAAGAACACATTACGGATATAAAGCGCAAAGAAACTTCACCAGTCTCAACAAGGTTCTGAAAGCAATCCCAATGCACAACAGACATGCCACTGACGATCGTAACAATGGCCAAAAACGATGCTACTCCTTGGGCCTGCACAGCGTTCGTAGCGTCGGCCATTGGCCTCAGCAAGGCAACAAAACCATTCAGGTTTTCTAGGGTGAAGAGAGCATCGGGAGTAACGTTGTCCGTCTTATATTGGTTGCGCCATCGCAGAATGTCCATGACAGCTCCAAAAATATCAGCCTAGAAAATGGAAAGGTTTCTTTATGAACAATGTGGGGCCAGGACGCGAACTACACGGTGAATTGAAGCTAAACCACAGAATTAAGTTACCAGTGCTTTAGCATTTGTTATAGGCGTTATAGAGAAGCGATTCCTGAGACCAATAGATATTTGATTTACTTATTAAACAACGTATTGCATTTAGTGAGCAGTCCAGAGAAGACCTTTTCCTCAAGCGGCTCTGTTGTAATGTCTAACGAAACGCACCTTAGCTGGGCTGACGCTCAATCGTATATCACACACTGCGACAAATAAATGATTCAAGGCGAATGCAGTACTTGAAATTTTCTTCTTAATTTTGGTCCAAATTTCATTCCAGTCACCAGTCTTAGTAAGTTTTTTATGTCGGCCTCAAAACTATAAACAGGATTTTCATAGCTACCCTGGTTCAAGAAATAATAATATTTAAACAATAAACTATACGATATATCTTGCGGAGCCTTTCGAAAATTTCACCTTGGCAAACACAAAAAGTGTGTGACATCAATGCCAAAGACATGCTCCATGACGTGAAGCTTTTATTCGTCTGAAAGCAATTTATACGTAAGAAATGGGCCTGACATTGACATTTTTGTTTAACTTTTTACTTTTGTTTAAGTTAACTTTGTTTAACTTCCAGCCAAAATATTATTATAGCTTACAGTACATCTATTCACACGTCTACCTGCTTTTAAGCATCTTTGGACATTTTTCAGTTCAGTACTGTTTAGACCGACAGCATAGTGCACTTAGTTTTTTGGTTCCTGTTCCTGAAAGCTGATCGTAATTCTTTCAGTCTGTAAGCCCTATGTATATATTTTGTATGGTGCGTTCTTGTTTGTATAACTTACAGCAAAACTATTTATAGCTTACAGTATATCAATTCACATGTCTGCCTCCTTGTATGCATATTTGGACATTCTTCAGTTCAGTACTGTTCAGTACGACAGCATATTCACTTAGTTTTACATTAGCAATAAAAGTTTTCGCAGTATTCGCTACAGACTGAATTTACTTGAAATACTCGCACGTAGTTGGCTGTGGGTACTAATGTTATGCCTGCTGTGAATAGAGTCTGTTAATGCTTCGGTATATGCTGCAAATACTTATCAATCAATCAATCAGGTTTATTTCACATCAAGGATGTGGGGAGCGGGGACAAAAAGCCTATAGAGGCTTGACGGAGGTCCCCGCCCCCTACAGCAACTACATTGTGCACAAAAACCCACAATCACACAACGGTACATTATATGTTATGCCTGTGACATATTTAAAACAAAAGCACATTGCATCGAAAATAAAACACGTTCAGGGCATCAAAAAACACATAACCATCAAACATATCACGTAAAGAGGGAAGGCATAAAAGCAGGCTGAGTTAGTACACTAAAGAAAGAAACTATATGCTGTTACTCTTCACTAATTACAGTTTTTCACAAATTGTTTAAAATAAACGGGATATTATAGGACAGCATTTGTCTGCCGTAGTTAGTTCGCGTTCGCGGTAAATACCAGTTGTCTCCGATGCGCGTATTGTAGGGGCGTTCTCTGCATGTTAGTCGAGACAAATCAGCGAGAAATGCAGTTCCTTGATTAATATTTGATGTGTACTTTTTGCGGAGCATGACAGAGTACAATTGCACAATAGGTACAATGTGTAATGCCTCAAAGACAGGTTTGGTGTGTACATCATTTTGGATGTTGTTAATTGCACGAACTGCTTTTTTCTGTAGTGCATGGAGTTTTGTAATATTGGAGACAGTGGTTGTACCCCAGACTAAGAAACAATAAGTTATAACACTGGTGAACAAAGAGTCGTACAAAAGTTTTTTTATGCATTGTGGAAAGTAGTACCGAAACTTGGACAGGATACCTACTACTCTTGAAATTTTGGCAACTGTATTATCAACATGAACATCCCAAGATAAGTTCTCGTGGAATGTGACACCAAGGCTTTTAACGGAAGAGGAGACGTGTATCTTTGATGAACCGATCGATAACGTTAACTCAGAAACAGACTTATTACGGGGTCTAAAAAGCACAGCTTTTGTTTTGCTTATATTGATATTCAGCGAATTGGAAAGTGACCAGTGGTGTAGCGAACGTAGGCACCTCGTAGCATTTACTTCCAGACTCGATACACATGGTGCCCTGAAAAATAGGCTGGTGTCATCAGCGTAGATAACAAAAGTTGTGTTAGGGTCAATGTTTACAATATCATTAATGTAGAGATTAAAAAGTAGCGGTCCGAGTATGCTACCCTGGGGTACGCCGGCAGCAATATGCTTGGGGTCAGATAGTGTGTTATCAATCACAACCTGCTGAAAACGGGCCTCTAAATATGATTTAATGATACTATAAAAACAACCTCGGAAGCCATATCTGTCTAGTTTTAGTAATAAGGTTTCGTGATTAACGCGATCGAACGCCTTAGAAAAATCTATAAAAATGCCTAGTGTTAGTTCTTTGTGTTCGAAAGATTCTAAAATCAGCTCCTTCTGTGTAAGAAGAGCGGTCTCAGTGGAGTGTAATTTCCTAAATCCATGCTGACTGGATGTGATCAACTTATGCTTTTCGCAAAAACCTAGAATCCTGCTATGTAACAGCTTTTCTAAACATTTGGAAAATAACGGGAGTATAGATATCGGACGGTAATTGGATAAATTGTTAGTATCCCCTCCTTTATGAATTACGATGACCCTTGCAGTTTGCATCCTACTAGGAAAGGTGCCCTGGGCGAAACAGCAGTTAAAGACATGGTCTAAGATAGGACAAAGGACATCAATTGCATGTTTGAACGGTAGGATCTGGAACCCATCCACGTCCTTCGACTTGCTATTTTTGAGGCTATTAAAGCATCGCATAATCTCGTTTTGGTCTGTTGGAGCCAGGAAAGCGGTAAACGAGTTTGATTGACCAAGATATCTCATGCAGGTAGGGTCATGAATAGTATGCGCAACAGACACAAAGAAATCGTTAAAAGAATCAGCCAGCTTTTTTCCTGATAACGTCTCATCATCTATCATGACTTCCTGTTCATTAATGCTCTTGGATGGGTTAATAATGGTATTAAGTTGTTTCCATACCTTATCACTTCGCTTCAGAACATCCTTGTTGAATAGATTATGGAAGTACTCTTTCTTTGCCTGACGCAGAAATGATGTCACCTTGTTTCTGTACGCCTTAAATATAAGAAAGTCATCAGTGCTTCTATTCTTAATGAAACAATTATAAAGGTAGTTTTTGTGTTTTATCATCTTTAAGCATTCTTTGTTTATCCATGGCTTACGAGCACTCTGTGGTTTTCTGGTGCTTCGATATGGGAAGCATTCAATATATACCGGTTTTATGATGTTTATAAATATATCATATGCTTTGTCAGGATCTGTAACCTCATAAACTGGACTCCAGTCTATTTGCTCAAGTCTAGACCGAAAGCGTGTCAAGGTATCCTTATTCACTAACTGTCGCTGTTGCGGAATAGTTTTATTGGACTTTGTTATACGACTATCTATGAAGTAAAAAATCGGTAGGTGATCACTAACCTGGCCAGAGATAACGCCAGACACGATTGACTTGTCATGCAAATTTGTAATGTGTGGAAATACGGGGGAAACAAAGCCTTTCGCCCCGCCCGCACTCCCACTCCGCGGATGCAGCGTTCCCGCTCGCTAACCGCGGAGGGGTTCGTGCTCGAGGGACAAATGGAAGGGACGACACAGCGTTAACACTCATATGCTATTTATTACACTTGCAATTAATACACAGAGCGGGCCAGCTAGCTACAAAACATCAACGAGGCATTCCTCGGAAGTAGAAGGCTACGTAAGAAGGACTTCCGACTTACCGGCTGGGGTGGGGGCGCGACTTCGGAGGTATCGGCGCGAACGTTTGTATGCGCCGATAATGGCGGCCGGGTTCTCCCGTGCGCGCCGCATTCTTGAGGCAAAGCCATTCCCTAGGATTTGCTGGGGAAGGCGACCAGAGCGCGCGTTTGCTGCGCTCGCTTCGCTGCCTGGAACCAGAAGTCCAGCGGCATGGCACAACGGATCCCCGTGCGCCTGCCGCGGAAGGTGACGAGAGCGTGCTGCTCCAACCGCTCACGACGCTGGCCGGATCCCGAAGGGCCTCTCTCCGGTTCCGCAGAATTCCGCGTAACCTACGAGGTGGCGCTCCCGTCGCCGTTCCCTTTCCCCCATGAGGGAGACTTCCCTCCTCGCCCAGCCGGGGGCTGTCCGTCCCGACGGCCGACGATGAAGATGGGCCGCATCGAAACGGAGGGGGGAAACAGGTTCTCCACATCCCTCCCTCCTTAAATGTCGGCCTACAGTTGAACCCGTCCATGGATGCCATCGACGAAGGGGCCACGAGCGTTGCGATGATGACTGCAAGACAGCTCATACAGGTGGGGTGCCGGGGTCATCCGATGAGCAGCAAGGTCACCGGGCACCCGTCCTTTGTTGGAAGGTAGAGGGGCTGGCCCCCCCTCTCGTAGCCGCTGCAAACTGCTCGCCGGAGACTCTGCAGCTCGATGACTCATGGCCGCAAGGCAGCAGGCAGAGACCCATACAATGGACAGCAGGCCGGGGCAGCTTCTCTTCAACTCTGCATATCGCTCCTAGGATCTCCAAAAGTTTGCAGCAAAAACAATGGAGACCCCGTAAAGTCACCATTTGGTAAAATGCGGAGTAATGCAAGTGCCAAACAATCCTATCCGGCACCGCCCAAACGCTCGGTTCATTTGAACGTAGCTGGCTCTCTTCGGACGAAGCACATTCGCGGTTCGCTTTCCGGCATGGTGATGTTAAGCTCACTTGAGCTGCGTTAGCGTCTCTGGTTCCGCGAAATTATAAATTCGCTTCGCAGCCCAAAAAAGTAAGTTCGTTCGAACAAAGTCAGCTTTCTGTAGTTGAGCGAGACCTCTCGGCTCTAGCGAGGTTAAATATACAAGCAAGCCCGTTTGCGCGTGCTTGTGCCACGGTACGACTGTGTCCTCCCAAAAGCGACAGGCAGCTCCCGAAGAGCCTTAGGCCTACTCGCTCTTACACTTCCGGGTGCCAACAAAGGGCCAAGGACAATAGCTAGAACACAACGCCACGAGGAGATACGTTTCTGCCAAGGTGACCCTAACGCGAACGGCGCCTACCGCTTCCCGCGGTGTCGCAGCGCCCCAGGTGCTTTTCCTGTAATCACGACTGCAATCCAAAACAGCTGACTACGACACCCGGCTCCCAGAGCCAAAGAGACAGAACAGAGAATATTTACAACTATGTACAAGAAAAATCGGGCCACCCTCCAGGCTTCCGCATTCACTCGCTTCTGGCTTGCTGTTCTCCGTGGGCGTCTCGGTCTCGCTCTCCATGAGCGGACCTCGTAGGTTCACCTTCCACAGGTGTACCGATGAAGTGCTCATCAAAAGCTTAGCATGCACGGCAATCCTCCCATGCTGCTATTACGCTCATCTCGCTGTCAAGAAAGCATCTTCGCCTTGCTAGCAACTCCGAATTCGGTTCAGGCCTAACGCTGTTCCAAATCCGGGCGGGCATTCCACGAACCGAACTGACTGCCGTCCCTCGTCCCAAGAGCTTGCCACACGTTGGGACGCCATTGTGGAAATACGGGGGAAACAAAGCCTTTCGCCCCGCCCGCACTCCCACTCCGCGGATGCAGCGTTCCCGCTCGCTAACCGCGGAGGGGTTCGTGCTCGAGGGACAAAGGGAAGGGACGACACAGCGTTAACACTCATATGCTATTTATTACACTTGCAATTAATACACAGAGCGGGCCAGCTAGCTACAAAACATCAACGAGGCATTCCTCGGAAGTAGAAGGCTACGTAAGAAGGACTTCCGACTTACCGGCTGGGGTGGGGGCGCGACTTCGGAGGTATCGGCGCGAACGTTTGTATGCGCCGATAATGGCGGCCGGGTTCTCCCGTGCGCGCCGCATTCTTGAGGCAAAGCCATTCCCTAGGATTTGCTGGGGAAGGCGACCAGAGCGCGCGTTTGCTGCGCTCGCTTCGCTGCCTGGAACCAGATGTCCA
This sequence comes from Amblyomma americanum, assembly GCF_052857255.1. NCBI lineage: Eukaryota > Metazoa > Arthropoda > Arachnida > Ixodida > Ixodidae > Amblyomma > Amblyomma americanum. Next base: position 17,554,541 of record NC_135497.1, on the reverse strand, counting down.
GCGGCATGGCACAACGGATCCCCGTGCGCCTGCCGCGGAAGGTGACGAGAGCGTGCTGCTCCAACCGCTCACGACGCTGGCCGGATCCCGAAGGGCCTCTCTCCGGTTCCGCAGAATTCCGCGTAACCTACGAGGTGGCGCTCCCGTCGCCGTTCCCTTTCCCCCATGAGGGAGACTTCCCTCCTCGCCCAGCCGGGGGCTGTCCGTCCCGACGGCCGACGATGAAGATGGGCCGCATCGAAACGGAGGGGGGAAACAGGTTCTCCACAAATGAAAGCATCTATTGAAGTTGCAGTCGATGTGGACAGGCGTGTTGGATCAATGATGGCATTAATGAAACCGTTACAGTCTAACAGGTTATTTATTTGACGCTGCTGAGTTGAGGGTGTAGAAAAGTCTATGTTGATGTCGCCGCCAAGGACTAGGTAAAATCTGTTTTCTGTTATCCATGTTAAAAAAGTGTCAAGAAATGAAAGAAAGTTTGGGATGCTACCACATGGAGGTCTGTACAAAACAGAAAAAATGTTCTGCCCAGCCTTTAGAGAAAGTATTTCAAAATCTTCACATGATTTAGTAAAGTCAGGAAGAACTGAACACCGAACGGATTCCTTTGCAGCTATCATTACTCCACCGCCTTTTTTGTTTGGGCGGTTTAGCACGTATGAGTTATAATGCGGCATGATAAGGGCTTCATGATCAGTTCGGTACCAGGTCTCAGTGAAAAATATTATGTCAAACTCGAAATCAAACAAGCCAAGAAATGCGATTATTTCATCCTCTTTACTGCGCAGAGATTGTGCGTTAAGATGAAAGAATGACGTTACTTTTTTGTTTTTTGCAAAAAGGCTATTGATATCTGCAGGTAGAAAGAACTGGGAAGCCATGCCTAATCAAAAGGAAAATCTCAGTAGGCGCACGAAATCTTTAGACTATCTTTTCCAGGTCATTGACGCAATCGATCCGGACCACTGACGAAGTTACATCCTTCTTAGCAAAGATGCGGCCATTCCTCTATTATGGAAGCCCTCCAATTGTTCGTAGGTACGCTGTTAGTCAGAACATAGCATCAAATATTACTGCATTGAAATTATGCAACGGGCATGCTTATATGCCATGCTCAATTTGCATGCCAGAGAACTATAAACTCAACACCGCAGTGCATGATGTCTTTGTCCGATTAATATAGCACTGCTTACGTTGATCTTGATAGGTTTCCAACATTGCACAGTTTGTTAAGTGTTTCACTAATATTTTTTTAGTGTTTAGGGAAAACTTCATAGGCGTTTTGGGTAAGTAGTGCGACTGTTTCTCGACTGTTTATTAAGCGTTCATTCATTACATTAGCGTAACGTTCTCCTCACATTACACATACGTAGCAAAAATGTACCTGAGTTATTGGGGAAACGTTATAGCAAAGCTTATTAGTAACGTTACAGGAACGCTGAAAAAAATGCAATTACCATCTTGTGGTAACGTTAGGCTCGAACAAAAATGCAACGTTGTGAGAACGTTTCTGTGCCACCTGGGTTGCTCTTGCGTTCCGTTTTGAACGTCCATGCAGTCAGCGAAACAAGAAGCCGGGGGTTTCGTTCCATGAAATTCCTGCCGACTTACTACTCCGGGAAAGACGGCTCAAGGTAATTCGAAAAAAAAAAACAGGCAGCCAAACACAACATCAAATTATTCTGCAGTTGTAGCTTGCATTTCCAGCCAAGGAAATGCTACTGTAGACAGTTTGACTGCCCATTAAGACAGGGGTGGACTCTTTTACCCGACGTCAGCGCTCCGAAGAGTGTTGCACGGCCTGAAGAAGTTCGTCGATGTCACGCTCAAAGACCGAACGCATCTCAATTCAAAGGCCACTGGACACATGCTTGCTCTACAGTGAGGATAAAATCGCGGGTTTGCCTGTGCTGACCTTTGAGAACAAGGATAGCGGTATATTATATGCAATAAGTTCATCAAAACGTTGCTAACAAACGATGCACTTGACATAACAGACAAGAACGAAGTTGCGAAGATGTACATCAAGAAACCGCTTTCCCGTAAATTCTTGAAACTGCATGTAGTAAGAAAAGAATTCCGCCGCCTTTTTCGCACCGACGCATGCCATTTTTCCTTGTAAGTGCGCCCGTACCTGTGCCTTCAAGCGCAGTTTTTTTTTTAATATTCACACGTCGCTCGCCATGTCAGGTACCCCCTTGTTCCGCTTGTCATTTCATCAACGCACGGGCTTGTCATTTGGAGAATTCCGGTCAGAGGCATGCTGTGTTACTCCCGACGTCACTGTGCGCGTGTGCATCACACAGGAGCCTAGTGAGCTGTGTTTCTAGCGAAAAGAATAGAGAAGAGAGGCACGGGTTTATTTGAAATTCGCTAACGGTATTTAAGGAGGTACCGTTCGGCGAAAGCTCGTCGGAAAAATGACCATAAACAGCGCAGCTATATATAGGCTGCCATCCAAGATCTGCTTCACCCGATCGAAACATCTCTCGCAATGCTCCGCAGCAAGACTGTAACAGACGCGCGCTTCGCAAAATTATAAGAACATTAGATACGGGGGATGTGCCCCCTCGACTCCCCAGGCAAGTTACTGCGATGTCTCCGGCTTCCAACCATTGGGCGCCATATGCAGTCCTGCCACGGGTCACATGGCTTCGGTTGAGAGCTCAGGTCATTCCGGACTTCCTCCTGTCCTTGTTCTATCTCATGGATTATTTTCCCTTTTTGCTTGTCCGAAGTAGTTTATTTCTTGCCATTGGCAACATTACAATATATAAAACCATTCACCACACAGTGTAAATACTTATTTTGTGGCATTTCTAGCCATTTCAAGCACTTGCTACAATATGGATGTTGCGAACATGTTCCTTTTATTGTAAACCGTCCAAAAGTTACTGGTTATGAAGCAGACAAAAGGCCCTAACGGCATGATAGAACGCGATGCACAGCACGCTTATAGATTTCGAAATCGAAACTGACGATCCTCTATCAGTAATATGTGGAAGTCTGCTTAGACTTTTTAAGCATTTTCTGCACACTGAGACTTCCAAAAACATGTTTCTTGTCGTTAACGAACTAGAAGTTGTTGCTAAAATCCCGAAAAAAAGGATGAAACAGCACATGATCGGGCGCCGCGCATCAGTCTCCCAGCCATTGAAACCGAAATTGAGGGTCATCTTTTGGCGCCGCCTAGCGGCAAGTCTGCGCAATGTTGAGGCGATCTCGGGGCCCCTTGAAATCGAGGAGACGCTTCAGGCATGTTCTTCAGGAGGTATTGCACCGAGCCACAGGTGTTCCGCCGCTGCGCAGCGCCGGGCCTTTCCTCAAAATGCAACTTTCAATTTCCAGCCTTCTCTTTATTCTTTCCCTCCCTCTTTTATCCCTTTCTTTACGGCGCGCTTCGGGTGTCCACCGAGATATGTGAGCCGCTTACTGTGCTTTGCGCGCTCGCCGCGCCATCTGGCATGACATCACACCGCGCGGCTCGCCGCCGCCGCCGTTTGGTATGACGTCACACCGCGTTCCTCATCCTTGCGCTCGCCTCCGCTCGCTTCGCCAGCTGGGTCACATGCCTGATAACATGTCGGAGGATTGAAAAGGAGATCTGGCGTGCGCCGCAACCACAGTTGTGTCGCCTTTAATGCGACAACAAAATAGCTAGACAACCAGACTAATCTGGACTTGCAATCAAGATTAACCAAGGCTAACCATGCAATGCCATAGCTTTCGCTACGTATATCCTGGCATAGCCGAGCTAAGCCACTGCCAATTTTGGGGAAAGGAAATGGCGCCGTATCTGTGTTACATATCGGCAGACACCTGAACCGCGCTGTAAGCGAAGGGATAGTGGAGGCAGTGATAGAAGAAAGGAAGAAAGAGGTGCCGTAGTGGCAGGCTCCGGAATAATTTCGACCACCTGGGGATATTTAACGTGCACTGACATCGTACAGCACACGGGCGCATTAGCGTTTCTCCTCCATCGAAACGCAGCTGCTACGGTCGGGTTCGAACCCGGGAACTCCGGATCAGTCACCAGATACACTACAGCTTTCGCTCTCTAACCAGGCTCAACAGTAGTTGAACCGTTTTTTTTTAAGCGACAGCTTTACTGGCCGCGAACTTGTGATTTCGCCGTGGCGGTGCTCAGAGGAGGCACATGACGTCACAACGCGCGCCTCGCCGCGGAGCCGAACCGGTCTGGCCGGGCCGGCGGCGGCTAGCCCAGTCGGTGCGAAATAGACATGCTTCATGTCTCCGCCAGTGCGGCCAGAGTGCGCCGAACGCGTCGACGGTCAAGCGCAGTTGGAGTATAGAGGGCCTCGCTTTGGCCGACGTGACGTCGCCGTGCATCTCTGGGAGCCACCAAAACCTCCCGCACATTCACTGAATAAAAAAACCTGTGCCGAGGCTCGGAATCGAACCAGGGTCTTTGGCGTTTGACCCGCCGCGGTGGCTTAGTGGTTAATGCGCTCGGCTACTGATCCGGATTTCCTGGGTTCGAACCCGACCGCGGCGGCTGCGTTTCGGTGGAGGCGAAAGGCTAAGGCGCCCGTGTGCTGTGCGATGTAAGTGCACGTAAAGATCCCCAAGTGGTCGAAATTATTCCGGAGCCCTCCACTATGTCACCTCTTTCGACCTTTCTTCTCTCACTCTCTTTTATCCTTTCAGTTACGGCGCGGTTCAGGTGTCCGTCGAGATGTGAGACAGATACTGCGCCGTTTCCTTTCCCCAAAAATCGACTTCCATTTTTTTTCCCTACAAAGCCGTGTCCACGTTGGACGTTCAGGTGGTCGCTGGAGAGCATCCTCTCCCACTGCACCTCATTCGGGTTTTCTATGCTAGGGGGGCACGCCACCGCAACGATGCAGGTCACGAGAACGCCCATCTTTATGCAGGCCGCACTGATATGGATCGCCACGTCAACGCATTTGTGCTATCAAGGCAGCCGTTGCAGCCTGGACCACTATTCTGACATTTGGCGGGATACCGTCAACACGCCCAACGAAAGCAACGCCGTGCCTCACCCGCCGCCTTCAAACCCGGACTGTTTCCACATCTGGCAACCAAGTGCTACGCTCAGCGTGGCACCTTCGAATGGACTACAAATACCGCCCTCTTACTGGAGTCATTCTGAGTACGCCACCGCAACGATGCAGGTCACGAGAATGCCCTTCTTTATGCAGATTCGTTACTTACCTGATTCAATTTGCATCCGCTCTGATAATTCATTTTTACTAGCGGTGTCGTGCCCCATCGACCCTACGCATTGCTTTCGAAGAGTACAGTGCATATCATGTTACCAGTGTATCAACACCTATGTCACTAGCCTTCTGTTAGTGTTGGCTGGAGACGTCGAACTGAACCCCGGACCCACAGTGGATCGTAACCCACAACCGTACCTCTAATCAATTTCCGTGGCCATATCCCGCATTGAACTTTCTCAAAATACTGTGTTAAGTGAACTAACTCTGATCCGCGCCGCTCAGTCGAAAGTTGAGGATTCCATTTCCATCCTTTCCTCTCCAGTTGATGCCCTTGAAAAACCCGCCGAAACAAATCAGCTAGGCAACCCAGGTTCTGTAGCCGATTCAGATATGGCTATACTTTCCTCGGATAAGCTACTTTCGCACAAATGTGACGACGCCGAGAATCGTCTCCGACGGTATAATTTGCTGTTTTTCGGAATCGAAGATGAACAAGAGGAAACGTGGTCCCAATCTGAATCGCGCATCATTTCATTCTGCTCTCAGGAGCTTCATATCACAATGGAGAGCCAAGATATTGAGCGCGCTCACAAACTCGGCCGTTTCCAGTCAGGAAAACCGCCCCATCATTGTCAAGTTCACGAGGTTTAAAGACAAAGCGCGAATACTTTCCTCCGGCTGATGCTTAAAGACACGTCATTCGCAGTCCGAGAGGACTACTCTGCACGTGTACGCTTGGCAAGGAAAAAAATTTGTTCATATGGTCAGTAGAGTTTTAACTCATTCAAAATTCGTTTTGATAAGCTTATTATGAACAAGAAAGAGTTTGTGTACGATGCTGGAACCGACTCCGTGATCGAACAAAGTTCATAGCACTCACTGCAGTCACAGAAGCCGTTGTTTCGCCTACCATTGCGAACTTCTAAGCGTGCCACCCCTGCCCCAAGAGATAAATCAGCATCAGTTTTACTAACCAATATACGAAGCTACTTCCAAAAGAAATATGCCGTTGAAGCTATATTGGATGACAACAGCACCGATATCGCGATTTTTACCGAAACATGGCTCGCGCCTGATATAGAGAATAAAGAGCTATTGCAAGATAAGCAATCTTTTGATTTTTTCCGGCGCGATAGACATGGGCGCAGGGGAGGCGGCGTGATGGTCCTCGTTAAGCGCACCCTGCTTTCCTCTGCTGTTGAAATCACTAGCAATAGCGAAATCCTTTGTGTGAACATTTCACTTGCTCATCGCACTAATATTATCATCGCCTGCTACCCAGCTCCTGATTCTGATCATTCCTTCATTGAAGACTTAGGTACCATTCCATTTCAGATGAAAAACCAGTTTCCCTCTGGAAACCTTATAGTTTTTGGTGATTTTAACTTTACAGACATCGACTGGGTGAACCTAAGTGCAGATCCACGCCAGATATTTTTTGGATTTTATTCTCTCGTTTAACCTCTCTCAAACAGTTAGTTTTCCAACTCGTGGTAGTAACACCATAGATCTTGCTCTTGTCTCAAATCCAGATGTAATCCAGTCACTGTCATCCTGCGATGGTCTAAGCGATCATAACATAGTGCTGTTCAACCTATCGATTCCAATCCCTCCACAACGTCCAGTGAAATACATTCGTGATTACAGCAAAACTGATTTTTCCAAAATCAATGATGAACTGGCTGAATTTCTTCTTCACTTTGCAGAGTCCGCTCCTGATAGGTCTGTTGATGAAAACTGGCGTTCGTATAAAGAAAAAATTATCCCTCTAATTGATTCATATGTACCCCTCGTCTGCATTCGTGGTGATGCCGGCAAACCATGGTTTACCAATTCATTAAGAAAATTATGTAGCAAGAAAAAAACGGTTATTCAGGGCAGCTAAGAGCTCGAACTCAGCTCTTAAATGGAAAAAGTACTTTAGCTGTCTGCATAATTACACTAGGTTGCTGAAGATCACCAAACCTGAATTTTACGACAAGGACCTACTTGACATCTTCCGAAATAATCGAAAAAAGTTTTGGTCTTTGTTAACTCCCAACCGTAGCGGATCGCATAATATCACTTTATTAGATGCCGATGGCTCTCACGTTCTAAAGGAGCTCCGTTCAGACGTAATGAATGAGTACTTCTCGTCTGTTTTCGCACAGGAACCAGTTACAAACATTCCTATAGCGCCCAGCTTAAATTTCTCTCAAATGCCACCAGTTGATATCTCATTTGATGGATATGTAAATTAATAGATAACCTAAAGGTATCCAGTGCCCCTGGGCCCGACAACATATCCGCCTAAATTCTTAAAGGTACCAAGTTAGTATCCAGCCGTATCCTAAAAATTATTTTCACTCAGTCTATCCCCAGTGGCCAAATCCCGTCCGAGTGGAAGTTAAGTACACTTGTACCCACCTTTAAAGCAGGGAACCGCTCCGATCCGTCCAATTATCGACCTGTCTCGCTAACGTACATAGCATGCAAGCTCATCGAACATATAATTTACTCTCACATTGCAACGCACCTAGATAATAATTCATTTTTCTTCTCAAACCAACACAGATTCCGTTATGGTCATTCATGCGAAACTCAGCTTTTCGAATTCACGACTGACCTCCACTCAAACCTGTACTCATCATTTCAAACAGACATAATTTACTTCGATTTTTCTCCGCGTTCCCCACCGTTCCCCACCAGTGCCTCGTGACCAAACTTTCCTGCCTGTCTCTGGACCCACTAGTATTATTATGGATTCACTGTTTTCTAACTAATCGTTCGCAATACGCCGTCATTGATAGTCATCCTTTCGCCGCTACAAATGTTACCTCTGGAGTCCCTCAGGGATCAGTTCTTGGTCCACTTCTGTTTTTAATCTTTATTAATGACCTTCCTGCTGGAATTTCGTCATCCATTCGTCTGTTCGCAGACGATTGTGTTCTCTACCGTCGTAGTTTATGCACGTGTCCCGGAAACGATCTAACTTGCTCTACTCATATTCGCTAAACACGACCGCGCTATCGAAAAGTTGAATCTTACAGGTATCTTGGCTTCGAAATAACCAGTAATCTGAACTGGTCAAAGCACATCAAGTCACTTGCTGCACGCGTTTCCAAATCACTAGGTTTCATCAGACGATTTCTAACATTTTCTCCGCCCACGGTTAGGCTAATTGCATATGAAACATTCATTCCTACCAAACTTGAATATGCATCGACTGTTTGAAACCCGCATCAAGAATACCTAATCCAGGCGTTAGAAGCAATCCAAAACCAAGGTGCTCGTTTCATAACATCCAAATATGATTTTTTCGGCTGACCGTTATGAATATCAAATCTTCCATAGGTCTAACTCCCCTAGCATCACGGCGTAAGATAGCAGGACTTTGTCTATTTCACAAACTTTATTATAATTTCCCCCAATTACGTGAGAGCCTTATTATGCCCCCCTTGAGATCCTCCCGACGTTTGTTTAATTGCAACAGTGTTCTGCGTATTCATGGTAGCACTAACGCTTTGAATAATTCCTTTTTGCCAACTGTTATATCCGAGTGGAATGTACTCCCTGACGGTATTGTCAATGAAACCAACTCAGTAAAATTTAAACTCGACTACTGATCCGGAGTTCCCAGGTTCGAACCCGACCGCGGCGGCTGCGTTTTTATGGAGGAAAAACGCTAAGGCGCCCGTGTGCTGTGCGATGTCAGTGACGTTAAAGATCCCCAGGTGGTCGAAATTATTCCGGAGCCCTCCACTACGGCACCTCTTCCTTCCTTTCTGCTTTCACTCCCTCCTTTATCCCTTCCCTTACGGCGCGGTTTAGGTGTCCAACGATACATGAGAAAGATACTGCGCCATTTCCTTTCCCCAAAACCAATTATTATTATAAAATTTAAAAACTTATTGACTGCTTATTTCTCTCCACAATTTCTGTAAAAACTTTTTTATTTACCTATTTATTGCCTTGTTAATTTCAATGCGTTTACTGCGTTTATTTGTGCTTTCATTTGTATTTGTGTTCTACCTTTCTGAGCCGTTATTACCATTTGTTCCCCCCCCCCTTATGTAATGCCCTATTGTGGCCTTTAAGGGAAAATAAATAAATGATGATGATGATGGGGATGATGATGACGATGATGAATTGTCATTTTTCTGACATGCCCATGTTATATGATCTATTGAGTTCGCTTTTCTCCACACCACGCGCATGTGTCGCCGTATTGTGTGGGATAGGTTTTACTATGTTCAGATTTGGGAACGCGCCCGTTTGCAGCAATCGCCATGCTACTGCATATTCTCTGCTCAATTCCTTACGTGGTGATAATAATAATAATAATAATTGGTTTTTTGGGGAAAGGAAATGGCGCAGTATCTGTCTCATATATCGTTGGACACCTGAACCGCGCCGTAAGGGAAGGGATAAGAGAGGGGGTGAAAGAAGAAAGGAAGAATTAGGTGCCGTAGTGGATATTTCATTTTCACTCCTCTGTAGTAGTTCAATATTTCTGAATACCTCTGGAGTACCGGACTGGGTTTCTCGAGGTCGGGTGAGTTGGACGCTCGGTTAGTGTGTCCTCGAGCTATCCTATCGGCCTCTTGGTTACCCTGTATCTCGGTATGTCCTGGTATCCATTCTATAACGTGCTGTATTTGCTTTTTGTTCCTTTGCTGCGTGTCGCGTGAGCAGAGAATGCGGAGTGCCCTGCAACTGACTCTGCCATTTGTGTAGTTACGGCATGCTGTTTGCGAGTCAGTATTGTTAAGGACCTATTGGTTCGGTAGCCCTCTGCCACCGCTAAAGCTACGGCTGCCTCTTCGGCCTCGACTACCGTGGAGTCAGTCCTTGATCGATGCGCTGGTGATTTCTTCTAGGTCCGAGTTGATCACCGTTGCTACGGCCATGTTTTCCGCTTGTCTCCTGGTTCTGGTATATACGGCAGCGTACGTGTATACCGTATTGCCCCTGGTTGCCAATGTTTGTTGTACGTATACTTAGCTTTAGCTTCTCTGCGTGCTTTATGCAGATTTGGGTCCATATTCTTGGGTATCGGTGCTACCTTCAGTGTACTACGTTACTCGTCCGGTATCGTTCCATTTCTTTGTATCTCCTGGATTGCGTATTCGTAGCCACATCTCTTTAGGAGCTCTCTACCCGTTGGGGTTTGCCTCAGCCTTTGTAGCTGGGAGTTTAGTTGGGCTTCTCTCAGCTCTTCAAAGGTGTTGTGCAGCCCTAAGGCGAGCAGTTTTTCTGTCGATGCTGTTTGGGTAGGTGAAGCACTATTTTGTACGCTTTAGGATCGTGTCCGCTCGCTGCAGCTCACTTTTGCTGCAATTATAGCAGTGGAGGCTATACACTATTCTGCTAACCACTAGACTTCTGACCAGCGTTAGTGTATCTCCCTCCCGCATGCCATGCATTTTGGTCGAGACTCTGGTGATCATGCGGACCACTTGGGCCGTTGCAGTTTTCAGCACGTTTAAGGTGTGGGAACTGCGTTGGTTGGACTGTGTCCACATTCCTAATATCCTGATGAGTGTTCTCTCTGGTATGGGTTGTCCCTAGAGGTAAAAGTTGAGCCTCAGCTCAGCGCTAGTGGGGACTGTACGATTCTGCTTGCCTTTCCATTAAGAGCTCGGACTTCTCCGTTGAGCAGGCGAGGCCTCTAGCCCTGACGTAGTTTTTTTAAAGCGATGTTTACTGCCTCAGGGCATAAAAACTATGAAGTGAGAGATGAGTAAGATGCACAAATAAATGAAAAGAGGTCTGCTGATTTGATGAAATCAAGAAGTGAACGATGATATGGACCCTGTGTCCAGGCAATATAGGAATCCGGATTGTCAGGTGACTGACGTAGTTTTCTACGCAGGTGGCCGCTTTGTGCAGCTTTTCTTCCTTTTCACTGAGCGAGCCTTCGTTCACCCATACAGTGATACCGACGGCGTACATGGCGTGTTGTACGCCGTCAATCACTTTCAGCTGTTTAAAGAGGATGGAGAATTACCGATCCTTGCGGAGCTCCTTTGTTTGGTGTGTGGAACTTTTCGGATCGGATTTCTCCCAGGCCTATATGGTTACGGTGCGGTTCGAAAGGAAGGCTTTAACGCAGCCGTGGATCCTTCTTCCACAGTTCAGGTCGTCCATTCCTGTGAAGATGGCTTTGTGGCGGACGTTGTCAAAGGCTCCCTGTATGTCTAATGCCATTATCGTGTGTTCCCTGTTGTGGGGAATATTACTAAGCACTTCGTCCTTGTTTTGGAAAAGTACGTCTTGCGTTGATAGTTAGGTCCTGATGCGCCGAACATGCTGTGGGGATACATGCTGCTGGGTTGCTATCTCCGAAGCAATTGATTCTCACCTTTTCCAAGAGTTCCGAGTCTGGTCCTTAGAATTGGTGGACCAATCTGTATATGGCCTTGTTGTTGTTTTTCGACTTAGTTTTGGTCGGGTTGAGGAGGGCCTTGAGTATACGCCATGTTTTTGCGGTGCTCAGGGTTCCGCTCAGGGGGGTGCTAAATTGTTCCCATTTCGATCTTGCCATATGGGTAACGTACTCTTCCGCTTTCCTCGTAATTTCCGCGATCTTTATTTTGAGTTTCTATTATCGCTGCCTCTTCCGCCTTCTGGTTACACCCCTTCTTGCCTCCCATAGCTTGAGCAGTCTGGGAGAAATGAAAATTGATTTTTGAGGAAAGGGAATGGCGCAGTAACTGTCTCATATTTCTCGATGGACACCCGAACCGCGCCGTAAGGGAAGGGATAATGGAAGGAGTGCAAAAGAAAGAAAGAGGTGCCGTAATGGAGAACTCCGGAATAATTTCGACCACCTGGGACTTCAACGTGCACTGACATCGCACAACACATGGGCGCCTTTTGCGTTTCGCCTCCATCGAAACGCGGCCGCCGCGGTCAGGTTCGAACCCGCGTACTTTGGCTCAGTAGACGAGCGTCTTAACCACTACGCCGTGATTTTGAAAATGCGTCAGCCTCAAATGCGCGTTTGAAAAACATCAAACCTCGACAATAGCTGCCCGGGCCGTGACTATTCTTGACATCTTTCACAGATTAAGAGATACAAGTGCTAGGCTAAGCTGTATGATCAGTGCATGCCGCTGGCGGTCAAATTATTATATATAATACATTCTCTTTATCTCATAATAAATATTGCCATTTAATTGGCCAACAACCGACACACACCTAAATTATACCTAATCCTGAACTAAGTACTGCGTGTCGTAGGAAGCGTTTGATATAAAGATCACTCGGATCACGTATATTTTAACACACTTAAGATGTACGCCTCTTGTAAAAATGTATGCTATTGAGAAAATTTTTATTTTCACATTTGGTACAATGATGTAATGGTAGCAAATATAATAAAAATGTTCTAATGTATGTTACCCCGTTTTGAGGATTCTATGATTCCCTATCTAAATATGGCTACCATGCAGGTGCTTTTCATAATTAATCAATTTATACATCCCACAAAGTATAAATATTTTTATACTTCGACAGTCCAAGAATCTTTAAAATCGTGCTCCTATCTCTGGATGTCCTACTTTTTCTGATTGTACATGCGTTTGTTTGCATCTTAAGCAGAACCGATAGGTGGAAAAGTGTTAGAATATGTCTATAATCGGAGAAATTTATGCCTTAAGTATTGTTACTAGTACGTAGTTGTATTTATGGGTTCATGTATTTATTTTGTACCGCCAGCCGCGGTGACTTAGTGGCTATGCGCATTCATTTGCTGAGCGAGAGGCAGGACTGAATCCCGGCCGCGGCAGCCATTTGGACGGAGGCGAGATAGAAATGCACCCGTGTGCTGTGCGATTTCGATCAAACAACGTACGTCAAAGAATCCCTGGTGGTCTAAATTAATCCGAAGCTTTCCACTAGGCCTCTCTCATATCTCATATGGGCTGTGTTGGTGCGTTAAACACCACACATCGTGCCATACTTTATTTTGCACTACGGTATGTGTAAAACTGTGTAACAGGTTTGGTTTCATTTGGTGTATGGGGGTTTAACGTCCCAAAGCGACTCAGGCTACGAGAGACGCCATAGTGAAGGCCTTCAGAAATTTCGACCACCTGGGGTTCTTTAACGTGCACTGACATCGCACAGTACACGGGCCTCTCGAAATTCGACCACCGCGGCCGGTATCGAACCCGCGTCTTTCGGGCCAGCAGCCGAGCGCCGTAATCACTCAGCCACCGCGGCGGCTAAACTGTGTAACAGAACAATAACTCTTTAGTATCATCCCAAGCGCAGCCATACGCGGCTACTAGAGAAAGCTATACAGCTTTCACAGAAACTTCTGAAGAATTCCTCCATGGATCGGAGATCGAACCTGGGACCACCGCCTGACCACTAACAGCTAGCTATAAACGCTAGCGGATGTATAGGACGAAGCCGAATTGATCAACAGCTCAAAGTGGGAACGTTTATTATTGGCCCAATGTTCCCCAAGGTGGCGTAGATTTGAAATAAGGGAATAAAGTAATCACTAGCTAAAGTAATCACTATTTATACTCCCAATACACATATAGCCAACTAAACTGAAGCTATAAGACTGCGCCTGTTTACATGGAAGGCACACATGTTGATATACATTTAATTGGAGCAACCATAAGGTATAACCTCGCGCTATAAGCGTGTCGTTCAAATTTTATGGTTACATGACACTCTCTGATTTAATATCTGCTGCGGGTCCTTGGACCCAAGGTATTAATCTTATTTTTGGATTATGGCAGAGTGCTTGAAGCACTCTGGCTAGGGTCGGCCCGGTATTGCACTGCCTCCGGGATCGGCACGGGGCATAATAGCGCGCGTCTTTTCTTTCTATCTTTGCTCTCCTATCCTTTCACTCTCCTACTTTCAGCACGCGGCAGCGAGCGTGGTTCGACTTGAGCCAGTAGGTAGGCCCCTGCACTTTCCTTTTCTTTCTTCCTATCAGCAACAACAGCTCTTGTGCATATGCTGCACACTCGCATTTTCAAGCGCATAGGCATAGAATGTTCAGCACTTGTATTTATAACCTGAGTTGCAAAAATTTTCATCTGCATAAATTGCATGTGTCCAGCGCTAACACCCCCGCTAAGTGCCGCCCAGCTGACATTTCAGTAATCTTTCTGTATTCATTGTCAAATAAAAACATTGGCAATTAAATTATTTTCTTTCCTTGTGAGGTTGAGGTTGAAATCTGCGGACAAATGAAAATTTTCGTTCAAAACACGTGAACACTCGAGCAGCAGCTCTCAAATGTATTTAAAAAAAGGGGGGGGGGGGGGCTCACACATGTAACAGCAAAACTGATCAGGTATGCATTGCGTATGGACCTCCTGCATGTTTGTAAACAAACAAGGTGGCGCTGCAGTCGCTAGCGAGCTCGTGGTAGGCAAAAGGTCGGGGAGTGGCGTCGCGGATAGGTGTTGTGCGCAGGTTTTCAAGGCTTGTAGGCGCGTTTCCAGTTTCTGCGAATCATAGCAATGGTCGATGCTTCCAACTTAGTAATTTGTCGAAGTACACGAGCTCGCGTTGTCCACGTGCGGCCTATAAAGAGAAATAGTTTGCCACTGTGTATTGTATATATGGTTAGTAGTAAGCATGTAGAAAGCGTTCCTGCCGTTTATTTATGCGCTAGGCATTGAATAAAACAAGTTTTGACACTCTGCACTAGCCGGAATGATTTTACTTCGGGACAGTAGTGAGGGGAAGTGCTGGCGTTGTTTCGTCGGAGCAGACATGCGCTTATCGTCTGCTGACATACGTACGTGTCGCGCTGCGCGAAAAGTGGGGACAGCGTCGTGTCCCCGATCTCCTGTCTCGCTTAGCGCTGTTTTTAGCCGCATGACCACGCACCAGCCAGGCTGACTTGTCCTCTTGTTAAGCTGGTCGATTTGGTGAAAATTTTTGATTTCTAGAATTATTTTCTTTCCTAGCCCTGAAGTCTAGTTTCGTGACGAAAAATTATACCAAAATATTGAGTACAAATTTATAAATTACGCTTTTTAGAAGTGTGGTCGTCAAAAATTGTGAGGTAATTTCTTTGATTTCAGTGCCGCATTTTGACCAAAGCGAAAGCGAAGATGCCATAAACGAGGGAATATACTTTAAGGTTCGTTTTCTTTTAACCTCCCTGCGTTTCCTTTTCATTCTCTCTCTCTCTTCTGACCTCTCACATTTTCTGCGACTGGGTCACAGTGCACCTTCGTAATTCGCATGAAAATGAAATGATTCCATTTGTCGCAAACTATTCCTGAGACGTTGAGGAGCGTAATAAATCTCTCGATTTTTTTCCCTACACGTGCAGTATTGTGTTAGTTATTTTTTGTAAGAAACGTTTTCATGTAACTATGCATGCATAAGTACTGATCATATAGAAAAAGAACTAATCGCGTCATCGTACAGAACAGGGCTTTATGTACATGCTGGCACAAAAAAACTGCGCACTATCTACTCAATTATTTGAGACCTAGCTTGAGGGGACTTGACGACGGTGTTAATTATAATTACCCAGAACTGCACCAGGTATAGCTATAAATAAAAAGAATTACTGAAACTAGCATAGGAATTTCATATTTGCACCAAGTTTAGTTACATATCGCAAGAATGAATAACGAAAGCACTTTTCATTGCCGCGTCCCCTCTCAATCTCGCCACGTGTCTGTTAGTAGCACGCCTGCGGCTGCTTCTTTCCAAACAAGCTTCTGATCATGTATTACCTCATGAAACATGACACATGCATGATGCAATGAAAAAGCATATGGCGTTTAGCACACTTAAGGTACGCTATTCTAAGCACACCAACGCGACCGCGCAAGATTGACACAAATTACCAGACTTCTTTCTACTCGAATGAAATAATTATGTCGTCATATCGAGAAACAGTTTCAAGTAACTATTAAATGTCACAAAACGCGCCATTTAACCATGGTGTACTATTAACCAAAAAAAAACGCATTCCTTGGGGGCGAGTGAACTGTCGGCGCCCCGTGCACTCCGGCTCAAGGTGATAAGTACGTGTGCAGCTACATATGTCTTTTTTTTCCTTGAGCAATTATCAGCCTACTATCCTGAAGTTCAGGTGAATGAACGCAGCAACTTGCATGCTATTAAGTGCATTGAGTGGCAGTGCCTATCGACTCCCAGACTTCGCGCTTTACTACCGTGGCCCAATGCCTGTTAGCCAGTTTCCGAATGCGGCATTTATGCGCGAGAAACCTATCGAGGCTAATTTAATATTTTTTATGCTACTACGCGGATCCAGCAGTGACGCAGCTGGTCAATACATGCTGCTTCTGCAGTGCACAGGCTTGAAGCAGCCGCGGGTAGCTGCGGCAGCTGCGGTAGGCACGGGCAAGCGGAACCTGTTTTGCCTACCATGCGAAAGTCGCTGCTAACATCAGCGCCACCGCATCTTCGTGACGTCGCGGGGTGAAGGAGGTCCATAGCGGCGCCAACCACCAGAGCGTTTTTTTCCCGCCTGGAAGGATCTTCAAGTAGACTCAAGAGTGGGCTCGGCAGCACGCCAGCGATGGCCCGTGCTAACGTTCTACGCTTCTTGGTGCAGTTCCTCGGACTCTCGAGCTCGCAGCTGCTGGAGTGTTCGAGCCCCCGGGTCCCGTACCTAGCATCCGTCGTCAACTCCAGTCCAGACGCAACACTCCTGCTTTCCGGACTTCACACGGTTGAGCCTTTCTCGGCTACGAATGGCCAGCCCATCGACAACGCATCCCGGTCCGCGTAATTTCTACACGGCCACGGACCATATCTTCAAGCATCATGGCTTTCCCTGAGCCGCCTGAACGCCGGAACCGCCCCTGTACATCCTGCGCATGCGTGGACTTGTGCTAAAAAGGCAGCTCGGAGCGGCGCGCCCTTCAGTGGGCTCGGCAGCACGCCAGCGATGGCCCGGGCTAACGTTCTACGCTTCTTGGTGCAGTTCCTCGGACTCTCAAGCTCGCAGCTGCTGGAGTGTTCGAGCCCCCGGGTCCCGTACCTAGCATCCGTCGTCAACTCCAGTCCAGACGCAACACTCCTGCTTTCCGGACTTCACACGGTTGAGCCTTCCTCGGCTACGAACGGCCAGCCCATCGACAACGCATCCCGGTCCGCGCAATTTCTACACGGCCACGGACCATATCTTCAAGCATCATGGCTTTCCCTGAGCCGCCTGAACGCCGGAACCGCCCCTGTACATCCTGCGCATGCGTGGACTTGTGCTAACAAGGCAGCTCGGAGCGGCGCGCCCTTCAGTGGGCTCGGCAGCACGCCAGCGATGGCCCGGGCTAACGTTCTACGCTTCTTGGTGCAGTTCCTCGGACTCTCGAGCTCGCAGCTGCTGGAGTGTTCGAGCCCCCGGGTCCCGTACCTAGCATCCGTCGTCAACTCCAGTCCAGACGCAACACTCCTCCTTTCCGGACTTCACACGGTTGAGCCTTTCTCGGCTACGAATGGCCAGCCCGTCGACAACGCATCCCGGTCCGCGCAATTTCTACACGGCCACGGACCATATCTTCAAGCATCATGGCTTTCCCTGAGCCGCCTGAACGCCGGAACCGCGCCTGTACATCCTGCGCATGCGTGGACTTGTGCTAAAAAGGCAGCTCGGAGCGGCGCGCCCTTCAGTGGGCTCGGCAGCACGCCAGCGATGGCCCGGGCTAACGTTCTACGCTTCTTGGTGCAGTTCCTCGGACTCTCGAGCTCGCAGCTGCTGGAGTGTTCGAGCCCCCGGGTCCCGTACCTAGCATCCGTCGTCAACTCCAGTCCAGACGCAACACTCCTGCTTTCCGGACTTCACACGGTTGAGCCTTTCTCGGCTACGAATGGCCAGCCCATCGACAATGCATCCCGGTCCGCGCAATTTCTACACGGCCACGGACCATATCTTCAAGCATCATGGCTTTCCCTGAGCCGCCTGAACGCCGGAACCGCCCCTGTACATCCTGCGCATGCGTGGACTTGTGCTAAAAAGGCAGCTCGGAGCGGCGCGCCCTTCAGTGGGCTCGGCAGCACGCCAGCGATGGCCCGTGCTAACGTTCTACGCTTCTTGGTGCAGGTAATGAAACCTTATTGCCTTTACGCTAAGCCAAGTAGCTACCATGCACTCTTGGTGCTGCCGAGCCCACGGCGTTTCCGGTCCATCATGTATGACTGTGCGCATATGTTGTTAAAACTTCTTATGGTAGCTGGTGATATAGAATCTAACCCCGGCCCTAACAAAGAGATTCTTGATGCTTTGAAGGAAATTCAAACTGGGCAGACAGCAATGCTAGCGCAGCTAAAGTCGATTGAAATGAAACTAGTTGATCATGATAAAACGTTTTGCGAGGTTAAGGCGCGACTAGATAAAATTGAGACAGCATGTGTTGGTATTGATGACATGCAGACTGAATTGAAAGAACTGCATGGAATCAGCACTGAGAACACGGCGCAGATAAATGCTCTGTCTGCCCGGGTAAATGATGCAGAAAATTGGTCCAGACGAAACAACCTTGTTTTCTACAGCCTTGAAGATAAAGATAAAGAAACATGGTCAGATTCTGAAAATATCATCATTGCACACATTAATCAGTATTTAGACATCCAGTTAGAGCCACGCGACATTGAGCGTGCACATCGCCTTGGGACTTTCCAAACTGGTAGGTGCAGACCTATAATTGTGAGATTTGCTCACTTTAAAGACAAAGAGCAAGTCCTGTCTTCCGCTCGGAAATTCAAAGACACAGGATATGCGGTTGCTCAAGATCTTTCTCCCAGCACGCGCCTTGCCCAGAAACACCTCATCGAATTTGGAAAGGCTCGAAAACTGAAATACAAGTTGCGAAATGAAAAGCTTATCACAAGTGAAAAAACGTACCATTTCGACCATGTTTCTAACCATGTCGTTGAGGACAGCTTGTAGCCACCATTAAAACCAAATTGTGAACCCCGTTCGCCGAATCGTCACCCTTTATCATTTCTGCTTGCTAACATTCGAAGTGCTGTTCCCAAGCGCGATTCATTGTGCAGTTTAATAGGTTCATCTTCATGCGATATCTTACTACTAACTGAAACATGGCTTAACGCATCAGTTCACGATTCTGAGATTCTTCCATTTCTCCCTGATTTTGAGATATTCCGGAAGGATAGACCCGATAATTCGCGCGGTGGGGGTGTATTGCTCGCCACTAAACGGGATCTGCATTGTTCATTTGTTAACCTCCCTTCACAACTGGAAATGATTTGGCTTCGATGCACTACTACACATCCGCCCATCCTCATTGGTATTTGTTACCGCCCTCCTAATGCTGACAGTTCTTTCACCCCCTTATTTCATGATGCCTTAAATGTGTTAACTAAAACATATCCACTTAGCCCTATCCTTCTCTTCGGTGATTTTAATTTTCCCACAATAGATTGGTCTAATCCCGCCGCTACATTATCGAAAAGCAGCCCGGCTAGCGATTTCTTAAACACGTGTATGACTTTTGGCTTAACTCAACTCGTCACTGATCCCACACGCGTTACTGACCACTCGTCCAACGTTCTAGATCTCGTATTAACAACGCATCCTGATAATTTTACTGCTATCACCTTGTTGCGCGGTCTCAGCGATCATTTGACGATACATACTTCTTTTTATTGTAACGTACTAAAGAAACAAAAAAATAAAAAACACTTACGCTTTATGACAAAGGAGACTATGCCAGCATGAACCGTGAATTATCAGATTACTTCGACACCTTCGCTGCTAACTTTCCACTACATTCTCTCGAGTCAAACCGGTTACTTTTCAAAACAGAGATGCATCGGCTTATAAGTCTTTACATTCCAACCATTACTATATCAGAAAGAATAACATCACCATGGTTTAATGTATCACTCAAACGACTCAATATTAAGAAAAAAACGCCTGTTCCGGTCGGCCAAGCTGTCTAACTCTTCTTCCACATGGCAGAAGTATCATGCTGTCGCAAAAGAATACGACAAGTTAACCGCTCAGACTAAACGGAAGTTTTTTCTACTACTTTACCATCTATGCTGCAGACTAACCCAAAACGATTTTGGAAAACCATTAGCCCTAATCAATGTAATGAGATTTCACTTAACAGTAGCTCTGGATCTCCTATTCCCGACACTGAGGTTGCAGATATTCTTAACACAGTATTCAGTTCGGTCTTTACTAATGAACCCCTTGACAATCTTCCAGATCCACCATATTTTACGCACCCGCTCATGCAAAATATCACATTTCATCCCGTCGGCATAGTCAAGGTAATTGAGTCACTGAAGAACTCGTCATCTACTGGAGTGGACGGTATCAACGCCAAAGTGCTAAAAAATACTAAACATACGTGTAGCCTGTTCTTATCGCTCATATTCCAGGAATCCCTGAACACCGGTTCGATTCCACGTGACTGGCAGGTGGGCAAGGTCATCCCAGTCTTCAAGAAAGGAAGCCGATCATCGCCGAGTAACTACCCCCCGATTTCCATAACAAGCGTTTCTTGTAAAATAATGGAGCATGTTTTATACTCGCATATTGCTACCTTCCTATCGTCCGTTCATTTTTTTCACTCAAGCCAGCATGGTTTTCGCAAGAATCATTCCTGTGACACCCAACTGGCACTCTTCCTGCACGACTTACATTTAAACCTTGATCGTAATATCCCGACTGATGCAGTGTTTTCAGACTTCGAAAAAGTGTTCGATAAGGTTCCCCATGGTCGTCTCTTACTAAAGTTATCGCGCCTTAATATTCATCCATGTGTTCTGAACTGGATTCGAGGGTTTTTATCTAACCGTCAGCAGTTCGTATATGCCAATTCACACTCTTCATCCTTAACACCTGTGCTCTCAGGGGTACCTCAAGGAACGGTACTCGGGCCCCTCCTTTTCTTGATATATATTAATGACCTACCGTGTAACATTTCTTCTCATATCCGACTCTTTGCCGATGACTGTGTCGTTTACCGAAGCATTACTAACTCCACCGCCCATCTCGCATTACAAACTGACCTTATTCGCATACAGGACTGGTGTAAAACATGGCTCATGTCATTAAATATTTCTAAAACCGTGTTAATGTCCATTCACCGTCGTCGTAATTACGTAGCGCCTAATTATAATATTAATAACCTGCAGATTGGAACATCCGAATCATTCAAATATCTTGGTGTGCATATCTCGCGTGACCTAACTTGGACCTGCCATATTAATCACATAATAAATTCTGCTAATTGTGCTCTAGGTTATTTACGCCGTAACCTTTCACTCGCTCCTCCCCCTATTAAACAGCTTGCTTTTCAAACCTTTGTGCGTCCCAAGCTTGAGTATGCTAACGCTATTTTTGATCCGCACCACGTTAATCTTACTAACGCCCTCGAATTGGTTCAGAACCGCGCAACACGATTCATTCTGTTTTTAATTTTAATGTTTTAATTTTAATGTTTTGCTTTGTTTCGTTTCATTGCTTTTTGTTTTTGTTTTTGTTGAGCTGGTACCATATGTTGTACACAATGTTCTTGCCCCCGCCTTATGTAATGCCCACGGGCCCTTAAGGCTTCAATAAATGAAATGAAATGAAATGAAATTCTATCAAATTATTCCTACCACTCAAGCATCTCAGCACTAAAAGCTCGAATCAACTTGCCCCCCATAGCCTCGCGCCGTAAGATAGCACGTCTTAACCTTTTTCATAAATTTTTTCATTCTTTGCCTCTTGATAACCCCTACATAAAAAGAGCCCACCGCATCGCCCGGTTCAGCCACAGTAACGCAGTGTATCCCCTACAAGCCATACTGTGACATTTCAGCAGTCATTTTTTCAGCGTACTGCACGAGACTGGAATGACCTGCCCACTGAAGTTGCCATTATCATCAACCCACTAGAATTCAAGCGGAGCGTCGCCAACCTTTCATCCTAACATTTTTTACCATTGTTTGCCAGATACCGTCCACTCCCTCATGAAATGTCTCAACCGAGACCTTTGAGGAAATAAATAAATAAATAAATAAATAAATAAATAAATACTCCTCAAAAGTCACTGGGTAAATTTATCCAGTGACTCCTCCAGGCGTCGTTAGCGCCCTCGCTCGCCAGCGAATGCAACTGTTCTCTAGAGCATGGGCTCACGAGCGGCGCGAGCGGCGGCTCACATGACCTTGGCGCCTTGGCTACGGGCGGAGTTGATCGGGTGTGCGTCCCAGCTCTTTAGCCCCGCCGTCCAGCCGTTGCACTGCACGTCGCGGACGAACGTGAATGGCCACCAACACGAACGCCTCGCACGAAAACGCTCCCGCTGGGCAGCTAAACTCGGCAACCGACAGTTTTAGGCCAGCGAAATCCCCAGCGGCAGTGCTACCGCCTCCGCTCAGCACCAAGGACCCGAAGGGCTTCGCATTCAAGACAGTGCGCGAGAGGCTGGCTGTCATTCTGACCAGAGCCATGGACACCGTCCCCGGGGACACGGCAGAGATAGAACGACAGAAGGGTCCCGAAGCGCGGACCAAGTCGTCGTGGAACGCTTGGCGAAGCTTTGTGACGAGATTATACTGCCAACAAGCCGCTTGTCGCCCTTGACGACGACTTCCAGGATGCGGCCGTTTGGAACGCTGTGCTGCAGCAGTACACGGTCGAAAATAAGGGCTGTCCGCCGCGCTGGTACGACGCGCCCTGGCTGTACTTCGAGACGTAGTTCTACCGACGCATCTTCGAGGTGTTTTACAAGACGGCAAAGTTGAAGGACTACGATCCCTTTACTAAGTTGAAGGAGGACGCACTCAACGGCTGCATCAGTGCAGCACACACACTGTGCGACTTCGTGCGTTCCAGCTCGCACCGAGATGCATCGTCAGGAGAGCTTAGACAAAGCACATACAGGTGAGCTCTATCTCTGTCTTGTTTGTTTGCGACTTCTCTTCGTTGGTTTCTATTGCTGACTCATTCCGCACTCATGTCCGCTAAAATGCCTGATCTTTCTGGTTACTATACGACTCAGATATCTTCTGGTTACACACAGGCTGATTCACTCGTCACTCTGGGGCAACCGTTGCGACCTGTCGCTGTCCTGTGGTGCTGACACATCAGGTCAAGCTGGTTCCCTCTTGAAGACTGACGCACTACGATCCTGCATCATCTCCGACCACACAGACCAGCTGTGGGAGCACTTGGTCAAGCTTCGTCAACGTAATCTCGGTGGCAAGCCCGCGCAGCTGCACTGCGTTATGGACAACTCTGGCTACGAGCTGGCCGTAGACTTGTCCTTTTTCGACTTCTTGCACGCTAGCGGCTTCGTGGCCGCCGTGACTATTCACATCAAGGCTATGCCCTGCATGGTATGTGTCGGACGTGATGCGCCGTTATTTGTTGTGGACTCTGCGCAAGATGGGCGAATGCGACCATGAAGCAACACGGGCCCTGGGCGAGCGGTGCCAGCGCCGAATATACGAAGATGTCTGGTCCGTGCTGGACGACATATTTTGGTGGGTTGCGCGGAAAATGCCAGTAATGCAAACTTCTAAGAATAAATATTTAACCGTGTGGTATTGCGAATTGCAGCGTTAGCTGGTTGGATGGATGATGAGGCGAGTGATTCCATTACAACGATCGATGGCGGTGCCGCTTTTTTTTTCGCGGTAAAGCAGCGCACAAACGCGCGCGGTCAAGCAGCACTCGCGCGCGCAGTCATGCCCATAACGTACAGCAACGATAGCGATGCCTGTTAGTAAGAAGTTTAAGGATAGAGGGTCCCTATCGTTTAGGGGAATAGCGGGGCGCCAGTGCGCATGTGTACTCTGGCGCCGTATACTACTCCCGCATCCCCCTAACCTGTAGAAAACCCACTGGGAGCCACTAGGTGGCAGCGCCAGATAGGCTTCCGACGTTCTCCTCCTCTCACTCTTGCGCACCTGATCGTCGTGCGAGCCGACGCCGCGAAATCAGAATATGCTCCAAAAAGCAGCTGTCACTGTAAAAAAAAAAAATGCTTATGGAATGGCTCCGGTTAAACCCAGTGTACGCAATAGCTGACCCGAAGAAAACGTCGCTTCGCTCGCGGCTATTCGCTGTCGTTTTTTCGCTTCTTGACGGCGTCGTTTTGGCGAGCCGTTCCTCTCGTTGCGGCGTCTCGGCCGCGCGCTCGGCATTCCTGGCTTCTTGTGCTCGTTGTCGACTTATACCACGCCAAAACTTCGGGATCCATCGACGTGGCTTCCCGCAGTCGCCGTTGATGTCAATTGCTGTACACACGCGGACTTTCTGCTTCTTCACCCATCGTTCATCTGAAGAATGAGCGCTTCGCACCCTATGGTTATAAAGTGGCCGAGCAGTGACGCGAATCTGTTGCCCAACGGCGCACGCGCAGCGTACGTGTAGCTGCTGCGCATGCGCGACGCGCGCGGCGAGGTTGCGGAGTCTGCAGCGGCGACGGCGCAACTCTGACGTCACGCGCGGCGCACCTGTTGCTCGGCGCAACGAGGCTCCGGAGTCGGCGGCGGTGCAACTCCAGCTGACATCACGCGCGGTGCACCTGTTGCTAGGCGCATGCACATTAAAGGGCCCCAGAAAGGGGCTCCTAATAAAGTTGCGATATGCCTGGGATGTTAAAGGAGGCGGTTTCATATTTATCCTCCAGCAAGAATTTTTGTTCGTGCGTTTTCTGGAAGCTGAGTTATATGCAAAGTTTGAACTTCCGCGTCTTCGCGCCTTTACCTCTCCTCTCAACCACCAAAACCGCCATAACGGCGCCGCCATAGGAGAGCGGGCATCCAGCCACCCTAGGCCCCACCCACTCGGCCACTCCTCTACCTCCTTTGGCTGCGGCGCGCGCGGAGTAGCCGCGGCCGTGGTAGGGCGTGGCATCTGAAAGAATTTGTCAGCTGTGAACCAATGATAACCCCCGGGTGCTGACGTCACTTGCACGACGTGACGTTGTATGCCAGGTTTCGCTCGATAGCCTGGCAGGTACCGCGCGTCGCCGCGAGGTGCGAAAGGGGAAATTTTAAAAAATGTATTGTACATTCCTGCTCGCTTTTCAGGTCTTGTATGTGGCATGGACGCTCAGTGGTTTGTACTCTACATAGTGCAAGCATTTTAAAGCCAAAACTTAAACACTCCTTTCTGTGGCCCTTTAACGGCTCGGGCTTGGCCCGGTGACCTTGGCTTTACATGGCGTACTGAAGCTATCGCTCTAAAAATTGCTGATGATTTAGCTCCGGTTAAACCTAATGTGTACCTATGATGGCAGGTTCTGCCACCTGTGGGGCTTGTGAGACCCAGGTTGCTCTTCTCGGGCAACCTCTCGTGACCAATCATTAATTTACCTGCCACAGTGGACCGGGCTTCACTCCTACTCTAAACACGCAAGGAAAAAAAAGGGAGTAAGTTGTCCTCTATGCACTCCCTTTAAGGGGCAGGGTATGCTACCCAAGCAAGCCCTGGGGTAGGCTTCCATCACTAAAAATACCAAATATTTACGGTTGGCAATGAAAAGAAATTTTCCCTTCAGAACATGCGAAATTCTAGCACATTCAAAGATTTTAACCGAGGTTTCAACATATTCGATTTACTAACCACAAGGCCTCTGGTGCCGTGTTTAAAAGCCTCGTCCCATTGCTAACTGCCTCAAGTCACAATGCTTTGTACTGGGAACATATCTTGCCAAGAGAAAGCATTGCGTCTATTTAGTTAACAAAATCTACTCCAGAACTTGGGCAGCATACCCGGCCCTTGAAGGGAGTGAGCTAGAGGACAGCTTTCTCCCTTTTTATCCCCGTATAGGCTTATTCGTGTTTAGTGTGCAGGGCTTCATTCTGTTTCATGCCACTTTCTGTATCACCCCACTTTCTCATCGAAAGAGCCCGGACAGCAGCCTACGCCAATGGGGTTCCGGTCTGAGAGCTCCAACCGCCACTACAACCTCCCACACAAAGTATTTTTACCACCATCTTCGACATTCGCCCTCTAATGCTCGCACATTGAAAATTCGAGCTTTTTAGTTGAAGGAGGTGAAACGCTAAGGCGCCGGTGTACTGTGCGATGTCAGCACACGTTAAAGATCCCCAGCTAGGTGGTCAAAATTATGGTGGCTACGGCACCGCTTTCTTCCTTTCTTCTTTCACTCCCTCCTTTATCCTTTTTCCCTTAGAGCGCGGTTCAGATGTCTGCGGATATGTGAGGCAGATACTGCGCCATTTCCTTTACCCAGAAACCAATTTTCATTTTTTCAGTCAACGCGTGTGCGAGTTATTTTATGAGTGTCAGTAAGGTTTTTGGTTTTCCCCAGTAAAAAAAAAAATTGGAACCAATTGGATTTCGAACTTCCAATTGGACCTGTCCAGTTTACAATTGGTTCCAACTAGACCAGTTCAGATTCCAACTGGTTTCAATTTTAATGGTATTCCAATTGGGCAGTTTAAATGGACTAACCAATTGCACCAACTGAGATTTCAGTTCGTGAGCCCAATTGGTGTGTCCCATTGCATTCAATTGGTTGGCCCAGCTGCACCCACTGTATATCCATATGAATGTTTGCATATTTGATATACAAGGCAGAACTAATCTGGTTCTTATAATAAGAGTTATCAGCAGCTTAACCTACTAAATTGTATTCATCATCAGCCCCACTGTAGTAAAAATTAAATAACTGCGCTCAGTGGGAAAGCCCCACTGGACCCAGCATGATAGCCTCCTAGGTGGGGTACATTGGAGCAGAAGTGTGTTCTCCGGATGTACATATTGAGCTAATATATGTGACTAGAGTCTGAATTTGTAGTGTTTCTTATGTGTGATGTATGTATGTGTGCCTGTTCACCCTAATTGAATTTCATAAAAGTATGGTAATTTCAATTCCGCAGTAAAAATGTTGTTTGGCATCAGACACACCAAGTAACAAAATACAACTAGAACCAACTGGGTTTCCAACTGGTTTCAGTTGGTTCTAGTTGGACTGAATGAGTTTCCAACTGGTTCCACTTGAAATAGTGTTTCTACTAGATAGTCCAAATGGACTGCCAATTTAATTGGACAAATTGAGCTTCCAACTGGTTCCATTTGAAATGGTGTTCCAATCAAAGGTCGAAATGGAATCCCAACTGGACCAAATCAGTTTCCAACTAGCTCCAATTGGAATCGTTGCTCCTGTTAGTCTAAATAGAGTGCCAGTTGGACCCAGCAGCATGTCTGGAAAATGACGCGTTTACTTTGGATGCTCACTTGAATCAGTCTTCACCAATTGGTGAGCTCAACTGGTCTTACCAACAACATTCAATTAGTCTGAAAACTGCACCCAATATATTCACGTGAGCAACTGCATATTTGAGAAACACGGCAGTGCTAATTAGGTTATAATAAGGACTATCTGCAGCTTAATCTGCTAAATTGTATACATCATTTATGCTATATCTGCCATCAAAAATGACATAAATAACTATGCTTAACTGGCAAGCGCCACTAGCCCCATTATGGGAGCCCACATATGGGATATATAAGCAGAAGCAAAAGTTTATTGTATGCATGGATATGTGTTGGGCTTAGGTTAGGTGTGTGACTGTACTAGCTGTTTCTCAAATGTAATGTATGATTCGTTTGATTTTTGAAACAGATTAAATCGCTTTAAAAACTCGGCATGAGGTAAAACATCTCAGCCCACAGTCCTTACAGATCAGTTTTCTTTTGCACCTTAATATCTCTCACAATGTGTACTTTGTGCAGCTTAATTTGGTGGTAGACATTGTGAAAGTTTCCTGGATGCAATAATTTTCTGAACCAGACCTAATGGGAACTATTATTCGAGTTGGCCCAGTTGGTCCAACTGTGTACTAATTTATGATTGGAAATTGCAATCGGTACCAACAGGAAATTTCCCAATTGGGGTCAATTGTTTTTTTTAACTCGGCTGCATTTTCCTGCAGTCCTCACAAATCAGTTTTCCTTTGCACACTAATAATTTGTTAAAATGCAGAAATATTTCTCTCTGCGTATTTTGCAAAACTTAATTGTGAGTTATATTTTGTGAATATTACCTGGGTGGCAGTTACTACCTAGCCTAATGGGCCCACCTGCAGGTTAGTCCAATTGGTTAGTCAATTGGTCGGGTGGCTACAACATGAAGTTATTAATTCGCTTTTCTTGATATTTTGTGACACCGTTCATCGAAACCAAGCAGCCCTAAAAATTCTTTAAAACTATCGCATTATGTTTAAACATAATTGCGATAGGCAACTCAGATTGTTTCCTCCGGAGTAGCCCTTTAAGAATAACCTGGTTTTCGAAATTATTGGGGTGCCTTCCACTGCACAACTCTTTTACTCCCTTCTTCATCCATTCACTCACCACACAGTTCGAACCCCACCGTGGTGGGCACGTTTCAATGGAGGCGAAACACTGAAGGCATCCGTGTGCTTTGCGATGTCAGTGCAAATAGATGCAGGTTAAAAATACCAAGGTGGTTGAGATTAATTCTGGAGCCCTCCACTACGGCACCCCTTTCTGTTAAGAGTATTAAGATACTTACTGCACCATTCCTTTCCCCAAAAACCGCTAAGTTTGTCTGCTTAGAAAACTTTTTTTGGTTAGTCGGTTTGTGGGATGTCAGTGCATGTCAAAGATCACATAACTCCCTAAAAGCTCTCCCCAAGGAAAGTCTTCAAAGGATAATGAATTCAACCACTTCCTCATAACCTGCACCTCGACTGAAACCGCAAGTGACGGGAAGCCAGGGCAGTGACCCTTCATGAACGATATGGTGATGAGCAGAATGCCATATGGGTGGATGCTGCATGCAACCAGCATGGAGCTGCAGTAGTTGCATACACTCCGCATACCCCTCCAGTTATAAAAGAATTACCCCTGGGAACTAACCCAGAGGAAGCAGAAGAAATAGCTATTGTGCTTGGCAGCTCCACTGCCATCTATATACTAAGTGATTCAAAAACTGCAATGTTAAATTATGCTAGGGGCAGAGTCCACCCTCCCGCCTACCAAATACTGACTCAGAACCACTCCCCCCCTCCTGCAACACTGAGCTCTGCGCACTCTGGATGACCCGGCAACAGGGCTGCTGATTCTTTATCCCCAGGGTCTAGAAACCAGGCACAGGCAGACCTCCTGGGCTGTTAAGGAGGGTAGGTGTAACTTCGCTGACAATATTGTGCACAGTGCCCAAAGACAAATACACCCCCCCCCCCGACTCTTCCCTCACCACCAGGGAGCAACACCTAAGGTGCCGTCTGCAAAGGGAAAAGGGGAACCATAAGAGGGTGTTTACCATACCTACTCTCCCACTTCTGACCCATCCCACATTCCTGCCCTCTGTGCAATGCACAGAAGTAAAGCCAAGCTCAAATACCTTTTCTTGTGACCCTTTAGCAGCTGATACTCTTGTATTTGGAACTGTGGACGTGTCCTTGATAACATTTAAAATTTCAACTGAAGAGACTGTGTGGAAGTCTTCAATGTTATGTTTGGCATAGCAAAGTAAATTGTCGATTCGTGACACATTGGCATTCATACAGGCTGCGTTTACCAGTGTCGGCATGAAGCCCTATGGTAGGCAGGAGCTAGCTCAAAGTTTGACATGTATTGTTTGACGTATAGAGAGCACTTTGTAAAGTGTGACCACAGGCATTACAACTAGCATTTCAACCAAAATGAACAGCAGCTAGAGGTCAACATCAGTAATAGTACCTTTGCAGCAGCAAGCAGAGTAAGAAGGGCTACATACCAGAAAAAAAAAATTGCAAAGTGAAATTCTGCCATGCACAGCTTCTTTATTAGTCAACAGTAAAAACAACAAGAATCAAAAGTTATTCCACATAGAGTACTGTAAAATGCTGTGAACATAAAAACTTGACATAAGGGCAGGTACAGGAAAACTACATCAGTGCATGTCAGTGAAAATCAGTAACATCTTACAAAAGTAAAACCTAACAAAAGGGCTGGTGTGTGAATACCATATCAGTGCAGGTCACTTACAAGCACTAAAATCTTGTAAAAGAAAAAGCTAACTTGAAAAACTACATATCACAAGTGCAGACATATGAACACCGTGCATTTCATTCAAAAGGAATAGAATACTTGAAAGTAAAAACTTCATGTAAAAGCAGCCATATGAACACCACACTGGTGCATGTCACTAAAAGGCAACAGATGCTTGTCAAGCAATAATGACACAGGGGCATGTATATGAACACCACATAGGTGCATGTCACTTGAAAGCAAAAGCCTGTCAAATAAAAACGTTACATGCAGGCACCTATATAAGTGCTTGCCATGAAAAAGCATTAAAGTGCTGCAAAAGAAAGAACCTAAAACGAGAAGTAAGAATACCACTGTAATACATGCCATCAAAGAGCTCCTCAAAATGTAAAGAACATCACATGTTCCTTTTTGTTCTGTTTGAAATGTTCAAAACATGACTTGTGTCTTTTATGCTTTTCAGTGCTTGGCACAATAACTATTGCTTTTTCATTGTTCCTTGAGCAACCACACTTTTAATGTTTTGTATGGGTGTGCATTCATTTATGCCCGTTATGCTTTCTTTTACCTCTAACGTGGTGCCATGCTAAAGATTCAAGGCTATTAATACACACAAGCCTTTTGAATAAATAACACCTCTAGAAAAAAAGTGCTATAAAACATGATGTAAAAGCTGCCGAACATATCAATATTCATAGAGATGTCCTGTTTGAAGACATAACGACTAGAATACCAGAGTACTGCTTAAAACACAGAGCCTCCTTGTTGGCATGAATGCCATGAAAGCAAAAAATGCCCGAAATCATATCAACATTAACAAACATTAACAACTGTTGTTCAGTAGAAGCTGAATTGTTGGCTAAAACATCAACAGCACAGAAATATTTTTTTACAGCAAATAAATTAAGTGGACAAACATGGTGCTGGTGCAGCTGCTGCAGCTTCTAACACCAGTAAATATAAAGGGCAGAGCATCAGTTATCACAGAATGGATGTTAGTATATATACACATACCCAACATAGCGGCTGTAACACAGGCACTTGTCATACACGCACACATAAGAAAGCAAGTAAGCAAAGCAAAAAGCTTTTGTCTAGACAAGAAATAAAGGATCACAAGATATAAGAATACAAGACGGAAACAAACAAGAATGAGGCATTAGATGAACAATATGACAGTATCTGTGACTCCAGTGTGGTCTTCAGTAATCTCCCCTTGCCTGGAGGAGCTGCAGGGCTTCGCGCTGTGTTATTTCTGCAATGCTGCTCACCTGAAATCAGGATCGTCACAGCCCTACATTAACATCACACAGCTCACTGCAACAGTTCCAGTGTGCTCCAAGCAACGCAAGCATAAAAATATATTAATGTAGCTTGCTCACAGCAATGCATACATTGTCTTATTTTATGGCACCGAACTTGAGGTATGTCACTTTTTGGAGCAATAGCACAACAGGACAAGGGACCAAGAACGAGTAGACACACAAAGTGCTTTGTGTGTCTGCTCATTCTTGGTAGCACTCTGTGTGTCTACTGATTCTTGGTCCCTTATCCTGTTGCGCTATTGCTTTGAAGTATGGACAAACAAGCCAGAATTTCAACAATGTCACTTTTGTAAGAAAAAAAAGTATCGACTCCTCCTTCTCGTGGCCAAAAGAAATGATGTGGCTTTCTTGCCCAACTATGTGTCACAACAAAAATTATAGTTGGCATTTAAAAACTTGTGTCATATCACAGCACTACCTTCCAAAACCATTTTTATGACCACATAATAACTTGCCTCACAGGCCATGTGATCCGTGAGGTTTTACGCCTCCTCCTAATCTCATCCCACATGGGGAGGGGAGCATTTTCTACAACTGTACCTACTCTGCTCTTGGTGGTAACCAGTTACTCACACATGTGCGGACCACTATTGGGATGCTCCACGAGTGACAGTCACGGGTTACTGACTCTAAAATGCATTCACTCTGAAAGCTGACTGCATAATAAAGGTATAGAAACCACAACTACGTATGTATTCTTTTGGGAGTGTACAACTCCTGTTTGCAATCACACCCCGTGTGAATGGCCAAGCATCCCTGCCACACTGGTGAGTCTTTGCACAATGTCAGAATATGTTTGTCTGAGCATCAAGAAATATGTTACCCAACTCCAGACAACTTTCACACACACACTAGTTGACTCCCACTACAACAAACTTGGCTAACATATATTCTCATATAGGACGAACAATATGAGAACGTTTGGTTGGTTTCCCACAGACTCAATGTAAAAAAAAGTTCACAGAGACCTAATTACATTGTGTTGGCAATGTGATAACATTAGAAGCTGTTGGTGCCTTTATGTTGAGTTCTGTGTCAATCTTTCATGGTTGTGCTTGCGGACCTCCACAAATCTGTCTGCACACAACCAGAAATCTCTTTGGTCATCAAGCTGGTGGTTACGTGTTTCCCCGAAGGTGTATAGAGGCGGTGACACAGATGCAGTGGAGATACATTGAAACATATAGTTGTCGCTTACGGTCCTGGGAATTATGTGACCGAAGTCGCATTTTTTTCCTGATGAGGCTTCTAATGCTGCCGCATTAAAAATCTGCTAAAGAGGAATTCTTTTGCGTGGCCATCGGTTAAGGTGAACTTTAGCAGTGACCTGACCCATGGTGACTCTGTGTAATGGTAATCATGGAGCCTCCAAGAGGTACTCTCAAGGCAAGCTACAGAAAAAAAAAAAAAAACAGAATGCTTCCTCGCCAGAAAATGCGTTCCATGGAAGAAAGCTTCCCCGCATCTTTCGGTCACCCCCTCAAGGTAGCTTCCCCACGCCTGAAAGCAAGGTGCGCGGAGAAACATTCTTTCGGGTGCGGGCAGAGAAGGCACACCTAAAACTCCATCGGATCGACCTGCATGCCGCGCGTTGCCTCCAGTGGACGAAAAAGCAAGCACACAGTACAGCTACAATTAAGTCGGCTTGGCACTTACACAATTAGACGGAAGACAAATTTTAAACTGGTGTGGCATTACAGCAAGGGTTTTCAAGATGCAGAGGCAGATGCATCAAGTACCCGTTGCCAACAGGTACCGGCTAGTATATTAGCACTAGCAAGTATACTAGCACCTGCTAGTATACTTGATAACTGCAGCACATTCAAAGGAGTGGGACAAGATAGGCCATGTGCTTTTGGAAAGTCCGTACATCATGAGTAGCTAGCTGGGCACCTTCAGTGCACTTCAAGCCATTGAGAAACCAAAAAGCAGAAAAAAAACAAATAGTAGTGACTGCTGAAGGAAAAGAAATGGCGAAAAAAAAAGACATTACTGCACAATGCTGTTTTCGAGTAGGATGACGTGAGCTTTTTCGTACCCTCACTCTTCAGCTCATTTCATACATAGTGTTCTCTTTGCAATTATATTATCACTGCAAGGTAATTTCATTCACTCCTCTCATGTAATAAATATTTTGACACACCTAGCATGCTTATATATACTTGATAAAACGAACTTTTGATAAGATGAACAAAACGGCATGGTCCCTCCAAGTCTGTGTTAGAGTCTACCGTGATTCCAAAATGTCGGTGAATGTAGTAGAACATATTACAATATGTGCAGGCAACATCATGCCAACTCCAGAGGCATGCAAGGTATGCAGGAAAAATGATTTCTTACTCCTTGATGTTGTGTCACCTTGAAAACCTTGCCTTTAGATGTCAACTCTGGACGAAATGTTGTGCAGATAAATTGGCTCTTGGAACTCAATTCTTCCAGCACGTCTGCTCAAGGAGAGAAAGTCACTGGTTAATGAGTGGAAAGGTGAAACAGGAAGTTTTCAGAGGTTCTGCTTCTGCTTAAGGTCAAGCGGATACGATTTTGTCTTTCAGACCATTTCAAAGATCAGGATGAGACAATTCACCCAACATCTTGCAAGTCAACTGCAACAAGTCAATGTGGTGCAGTAAATTTGCAGACAATTCATACTGCAACTATAGTACAGTGAAAACTATTACGTTGTGTATGGCATTTTTTGTCCAAAGATGCCCTTGTGCCATAAAAGCTCATTATCATCATCACCAAAAATCATTATATTACAGTACATTACACAGTGCATTAGGGAATAAAAAAATAAGCCCATTTAGAGCAAACAAGATTCACCTGCTCCCTAATGCTTATTTTAGAAGAGTCGAAGATAGACGCAATTATATATGCTTTTCTAACTTTTTTTATCCTGCGCACTCATTGCACAATGACAGAAATCATGCAGAGTAATATAGTTTTAAAGCACAGAGAAATGAAATGACATCTTAATTTTGCCTCAGTCCCATGATTCTAGCATTTCAGGCACAAATTTTCACAACAGCAGCAATATTTATGGTACCAACCTAATGCAGCTATGCAAGGCAGCTGGGAAGCTCAGGCATGCCAAACAAATGATCCACTCCATTGACCTTCACTATGCGCCACAGAACTGAACTCACATGCTTTGCACATGACTAAGCATCGCGATGTAACAACAAACACAGTTCTTCACTTCATCTCGGGTGGGAAGTGCTCTCTTTCCTGGCAAATTAATTTATGTAGCCAAACAGTCAATTCCCAGTGCAGTTTTGCAATGGCAAAACTAGGCTCAGCTGCTGTTCATGTATGACATAACCGGCTTTATTGTTATTTTTAGCTTTCAAATCCAGTCACGCTTAACAAGCAATAACTTAGACCAGATGTTTCCAACCAAAGCAGCATAATCAATTGCTGTGCAGCACCCAGTATTAGAGCAACAGCAGTGTATGTGCTTCTCTAACCTTGGCACTATGACTGCAGATAGCTCTGTATGCTGCTTCAAAAACATTTAGCATGCTATATACCTGCAGTAGAAAGTGTTCAAATATGTGCATTATAGCATCATCCTTCAAGCATTTAGCAGTGAATAGCTCAGATGCTTTGAATAAAATGTGCATAGAATGCAGCAGTAGGTGCACTTGCCATCAGAGACATGTTCTAGAATTATATGACACAAAACACTAAGAATGCCATTACAGATTAGAATCAATTGGTACAAGCCAGCAAAGTCACTGGGAACACCAAAAGAGAAGCATGGACATCCTGAACCCACAAAAACATCACTGGTGGGCCATACAGGAATGACAAAGATTGCTGACTAGGAATGGGTGGATTTATGAGTCACTCTTCAAAAAGACAGCTGTGGGTCGGGTTTCATTTGATATTTCTTGGGACTCTTGGTGAAATATGGGGTTCACCGTAGTTTTCCTACATCAAATTTCTTGCTTTGAAGGGAGGGGGTGACTTGCAGCCCCCTCCCGGGCCCCCCCTTCCCTTTCTATATATTTGCCCCCACTAGAAACCAACTGTTCCTTGTCAGTCAGTGCTGCTGTAGTCATTGTACTTCCCATCAGTACTGCAGCTTGGTTTGTCCCCTCGAGAAACTATGAATGAACAAACCACAACAAACTCTGCTCTCCAGAAATTTAGAAAGGACCTACCAGCGAGGCACTGCCGATGCTCCGCATCTAAGCAAGCGTCCACCTCGTCAAAAATGTAGAAAGGAGCAGGATCACATTTCTGCAGGGCCAAGATGAAGCACAATGCCACCACCGTCTTCTGACCTCCAGAGAAGCTTTTGATAGTCTGGAGAACCCCTTGTGCACTGAACGATGCCTGTTGCAAGGAAAAGAACAGTGAAGCAAAGAAGACTTCAAAAATGCTGTGACCAAACTAGCAGTTTTAAATTCCCCAGTTTCTCCAGACGTTTTTTCGACTGCCTCATAAAACATTGAGCTGTGAACACATATGGAATCAAGCTATGCCAATTGGTCCTTCTTAGATATTTGAACCAAATGAATGTGTCACTTATCTAAGCAGTTAGGTGTTCATCAATTATGCTTGGTTCTTCAAATGAGCAAACATCTTCTTGAGCTCTGAGAGATAGCTTGGCAGCACAATCAATGCTGATCACTTCAATGCAATTAGAGACTATAAAAGTGCCAGTAATGCTTGTCTGGCATAAGATTATGGCTGTAAGGCAGCACTATGCTATTAGTATAAAGCTGTGCTATGCATTTGATGCATCTGTTGTTCTAGCCTGCCCCTTATTATTGTTTTCAGTAACAACAATGAACAAATCACTAAATCTTTGTAAAATCACTGAAAAAAGCATAAAGCTCACTAAAGCCTGAATCTCACCTCTTCTTGCTCAGTGGTCTTTGATAACGTATATTATGCACAAAGTGCTGATTTTGTCACAAGAACTTTAATATTTCTTTGTTGGTCTGCCAAAAGACTAACGCTTAGGCTGCACAAATGGAAAGAGAAAAAGTTTGCAAAGTCGCAACTTCAGGCCTAAAATATCTGTGCCACAATTGCTCGCTCCTTGGCTACAAGATCGAACTTGCTCACATATCATTTGTTGAAACCTTTCTCTCCTGACTCATTGCCAAATGATACCTTCTTGCATCACCTGCACACGGGCCAGGACAGCTTTTTTTTCAATTATTTTTCTTAGTCTTACCATAGTATTAGTCTGTTGAGCAGTTCCTACTGAACAACGTATTACTAATGAGCCATGAGCCTGAAGTGGTACATTATTAAGAGCGCTTAATATGAACGAAGAAACTCTACACCACACATCTAATGCCCTGCCAAATGCGCAGCACCTTTCAACATAAGTGGGCGATTTTTTGTGAAGACACCAAATTCTTGACGAGAGTGTGTGTGAGTGTGTGCATGTGTGTGTCAAGCTTAACAGCGGGTAAACTTGTCTGTAAGACCACAGCGCTTACTCAGTTTAGCACCAACCTGCCTAGTCAGCACCTTCAGTGTTTCAGTCAGACATCTGTTCCAATTATGGAAACAACAGATCAGCCCTAGCAGATGAGATGGGAGAGAATAAGACAGACACTTGTGCTGATCAGCAACCAAATGATTCATTGCAACAAGGAAGACAGCAGTATAAAGAAAACATGGTTAGCAAACACAAAGGAACAATCATAAATTGGGAAGTATCATGGATCAGGAGCTATCATCAATCGGGAAGTATCAACAATCTGAAAATCAACATTTGGAAAGTAGCATGTAGCGTCACAGATGATACCCATTGCTGATACTTCCCAAATGATAACTGTTTCCTCGCGTTTTTGCTCGCCATGTTTTTTTATACTGCTGCCTTGCCAGTCACAATAAAATAAGTTGGTTGCCAGTCAGTGCAAGTGTCTGCCTTCCTCTCTCCTGTTCCTGTCTATTCCCACGAAACACATAACTTCTATAAGACGTCTTCAAACAACTCCAAACATCTAGCAACGTCTAACTCTAGATCGAAACGCTTAAAA
Organism: Amblyomma americanum; assembly: GCF_052857255.1. Taxonomy (NCBI): domain Eukaryota; kingdom Metazoa; phylum Arthropoda; class Arachnida; order Ixodida; family Ixodidae; genus Amblyomma; species Amblyomma americanum. Next base: position 17,517,052 of record NC_135497.1, on the reverse strand, counting down.
GACATCTCAGCAATGGAGGTTTATGCACAAACGTTTTAATAACATACTTTCAAATAAGGTTTATTCACAAACGTTTTAAAAACATATTGACAAAAGAGGTTGATTCACCAACATTTTAAAAACTTCTCTAAATGTACAATTTCCATGCGACGTTTTAAAAATTTCTGTAACGAGAAGTATACTTGGGAACGTTTTAGTGAGGTTTTTAACAGCAATTTGTTCCGAACGTATCTTTGCATGTACTGTATGTCCAAGTACTTGACACAAACAGTCGGTAGATGTGAACTAATGCCGCAATAAACCTAAGCCCAATCATATGATTTTTTATGCATCTTTTATTTTGGTGATCAGTGACGACTGAGCTAGTCATGTACATGACTCAGTGCCAATTACAGTCGAAACCCGCAATAACGAAATCGCCGGGGACAGCAAAAAAATTCGCTTTCGCGAGAATTTCGTTGCTGCGAAAATGAGACAGAAAAGATAGAAAACAGCCCGCAAAAAGAAAATTTATTGCCAAAAGTCAGTCAGCTTAGTTTGCCGAGCCTTGCCTTGCAGCAACTTCATGGTTCTATTCTCACACTGCAAGAAGTGATCCATTGCCACGTCGTCGTCGTGTGCGCCTAAGAACGACCGGATCGTGTCAAAGGCGTCCAACACATTCCTCGGGTTCGGGTTTACCGTCTCTCCATGTTGTGGACCTTGGTCCTCGGTGTTGTCAGTTTCGCACACGTTTTTTGGCTGGCGGAGACATCTCAAACGCAAACATGCGGACTGCTGCTCATACACACCGCCACCACACACAACGAACACATGTGCACCGCTCGCAGGCCTAAAAGTGCAGCGCTGATGATCTAGTGTCGCCCCCTGATGGTGTCGCTGCGAGGCTGCCTTCCCTGAACATAGCCTCCGAGATAAACAACCACGCGGAACCGATCGCAGAGGACACGCGCTGCGCCGGTATGGTGGCTAGCACCGGCTCAAGGTGGCTAAAGTTTTTAAAGTTGTTCCGGCTGCAAGGTTGCCAGGCGCCAATGCTCTCGCTGTAGCCACGCAAGCGCGCTATTGCAGTTTGCTCAATTTGAGTGCTTTTTTGACGCTGTTATTCATAATATGGGAGACAGTATGCGGACCGACGCTGCAGCAAATTTCGTTATCGTGGGATTGCGGTACAAAAATGTTTCGTTACCGAGAGATACGAAATACATTGGCCCCTATGGGCATTTGCCGGGATCTCGGAAATATTTCGTTGCGGCGAGAATTTCGTATTCTCGAGATTTCGCTATCGCGGGTTTCGACTGTAACTTAGAAGTAGCAATTATTTCCTAGTGCAGCTGCCGAGCCCGCAATGCTGCATTTTTCTTGTGCTTGAATGCGCTCATGTTGTTCGCTGCTTGCTGATCATGGCAGGCGATATTGAAACTAACCCAGGACCTAACAATCTCGAGGCTGTATTCGCAGAACTAAAAAAGTTATCCGCCGGTCAAACTCAACTAATCTCCGAAGTGCAAGGTCTCAAAAACCAGCTTATATCCACTGACGGTGCTATAGCTGGTTTAAGTAAGCGCATGACCGATCTTGAGACACATTTGGAAGCCATGACAGCCATAAAATCTGAGTTAGAAATTATAAAATCTGAAAATACTCGGCTATCTCGTCAGATTGAAACCCTTGAGGCCCGCATTGACGATAGTGAAAATAGATCTCGCCGTAACAACCTCATATTTTATGGAATTCCGGATTCTAACCCCTCCGAAACGTTTGCGGACTCTGAGGGAGAGGTCATTCGTCACTGCGCTCAACACTTGAGCTTAACCATTCATCCTGAGGAAGTAGAACGTGCCCACCGACTCGGCCGCCATGAACCCAAACGCTCTCGACCAATAATAGTCAAATTTATTTAGTACAAAACAAAAGACACAATACTCTCTAACGGCCGCAAATTTAAAGGAACGAAATTCAGTGTTGGCGAAGACTTCTCCCACAGAGTTCGTAGCGTCCGCAAGCAGCTAGTCACCTTTGCTAAAGCTAATTCCGACAAATTTGCCCTACGCTACAAAACTTTGCATATCGGTCCCAGGCGCTACATTTTTGATGAGATCTCGCAAACTGTGAAAGAAATAACAATTGCTACACCACAATCAGATTAGCAATCATCTCTTCACAAACAAATAAAAACCCGCCCCAAAAATATTCCCCTGTCCGCTGTGTTCACCAACATACGTAGTTTCCTTTCCAAGCGCGAACTTATTTCCAATATTGTCTTGTCATCTAGCAGCAATCTACTGATACTAACCGAAACCTGGTTGAACAGTGCCATCGCAGATAGCGAAGTACTAACTGACTTGCCAAGTCTTTCGGAAAGACCGCCAGGACTCACGAGGAGGGGGAGTACTGATAGCGGTGAGCCAGCAGTTATCAATGTCGATAATTGACGACTCGTCCGACCTAAAAATCTTATGGCTCCACTGCCACGCTGTACCACACACGATTTTACTCGGTGTCTGTTATAGGGCTCCACATAACTCTCGTGATTTTTCCTGTCAGCTTAATAATTCCGTAAGTAAACTTATCACGAAGCACCCTAACGCACACATCTTCCTCTTTGACACATCTTCCTAATATTGATTGGCAGCACCAGCCCGCACCGACAACTAATAATGGCGAAGCAAGGGAATTTCTAGATTTCTGCTACAATTTTAACCTTACTCAAGTAATATCCAAACCTACGCGCGTAACACAAAACTGTGCGAACATTTTAGACCTATTACTAATTGCCCAGATAGCGTTCAGCCCATTACGTACCTCCTTGAGATTAGTGATCACAAAACTATGCATGTCAACATCGACCTTAAAGCAATTAGGCGCCCAAAATACAATAAAACAATCCGCCTTTACAACAAAGGTAATTATGATATAATGAATGCCGAACTGACAACGTTTTTCGTAAGTTTTTCCTCAAGTTTTCATTCACGAAGTATTCATGAGAACTGGCTAGCATTTAAGAATAAACTTGATGCCCTAGTCAATGAACTCATTCCCCAAATAACTTTCCACGCTAATCCACACAAACCATGGTTTACGAAAAGTCTTAAAAGGTTGGAAAATAAAAAGAAACGCCTGTTCCGCTCAGCAAGAGCCCATGGAGCGCAAAGCGCATGGGCGAAGTACCGCGCTGCGGAAAAATCATATCAATCTGCTATCCATAACGCCAAGCACAACTTTTTTCATCAAGACCTTCCTAATATGCTCAGTGATAACCCCAGGAAGTTCTGGCAAGCCGTTAACCCTCATCATGAACACACGATTACCCTCAAAGACGAATCAGGCATGGCTATGACCGACTCTGAGTGCGCTACTTTATTCAACGCAGCGTTCTCATCTGTCTTTACTAATGAAACCGATACGCAACATCATACATCTAATTTACTCTTTGAGCATGCTATGCCGGTAGTCGCATTTTCCTCACTGGGTATTGCGTCCTTAATTAGAAACATGGAAATCTCATCTTCATCTGGTGTAGACAATATCAACTCGAAACTTCTAAAGAACACTAATGATATTTGTGCCGAGTTCTTATGCTTACTTTTTACCCAGTCACTCTCAACAGGACAACTACCGGACGATTGGAAAACTGGAAAGGTCGTTCCAGTCTACAAATCAGGTAACAAAGATTCGCCGTTAAATTACCGACCCATTTCCCTTACTAGTGTGCCCTGCAAACTAATGGAACACGTCATCTATACTCATATTATAAACTTCCTCGACTCGAACAATTTTTTCCATTCGTCTCAACACGGTTTTCGGAAAGGTTTTTCTTGTGAAACGCAGCTAGCCCTATTCATTCATGATTTACATGCTAATCTCGATTCTAACCTACAGACCGACGCCATTTTCCTGGATTTTGCAAAAGCATTTGACAAGGTACCTCATAAACGCTTAATCCTAAAACTTTCCCATTTGAACTTGCCCCCCGACATAGTAAAATGGATAGAAGAATTCCTGACTAATCGCTCACAGTTTGTCGTTGTTAACAATCAAAATTCCAATCCGCTACCAGTAACATCAGGCGTCCCTCAAGGTTCTGTACTAGGCCCGCTTCTATTCCTAATTTATATTAATGACTTACCGACCAATGTGTGCTCTAATATTCGCATGTTTGCGGACGACTGCGTCGTTTATCGCACAGTTACTAACGCCTCCGACCCAACATACCTTCAAGATGACCTAAACCGCATACAGGAATGGTGCGACCGTTGGCTAATGGAACTGAACCCTCATAAATGTAAACGTTTGTCCTTCCACCGCCGCCGTAACCCGCTTGATTTCCCATATGTAGTCGCTAACGTTCACCTGCAGTCCGTTTCATCATACAAATACCTAGGCGTCACACTGTGTAACAACTTATCATGGGCTACACACGTTACTAACGTCATTTCCTCGGCTAATAAAACTCTCGGATTCTTACGACGTCATCTTCGCCACGCCCCACAACAGGTAAAATTACTAGCATATAAAACTCTTGTCAGGTCAAAGTTAGATTACGCATCGCCAGTTTGGAACCCTCATCAAGTTTACCTTATCAATGCGCTCGAGTCACTTCAAAAGAGAGCAGCCAGATTCATTCATTCCTCCTATTCGTACGATATCAGTGTAACATCTTTAAAAGCGGAATCCAGTTTAGCGCCCCTTTCACTTCGTCGTCGTATTTCTAGCCTCTGCCTATACCATAAATTTTTCCATAGTTCGCTGCGCTGCGCTCCCTACATTGCCCCGCCAGCCGGCATATCCCACCACATTCGTCATCCTTTCCAAGTGTTTCGCCCCCGTGCCCGTACTGTTACCTGTGCCGCTTCTTTTTTTCACCATGTTTCTGTAGACTGGAACGACCTCTCCAATGACATCGCTACCATCTCATGCCCATCCACATTCGCCGAAGCTGTTACCAACCATTTTTCAACATAACACTTGTTCATTTGACTGTATGTACCCACCCCTTATGTAATACCCCCAGTGGGTCTTTAAGGTATTAAAATGAAATGAAATGATAATTGTGCACAGCCATTAGGGCAGCAGGAATGTCCATGCAACGAATATTGAAGCTCGTGTCGTCGGTTCTTCCCTTGGTCCCTGTCCTGTGTGCGCTGTTTTTCTAGAATGACTACCTACCAACTCGCCCAGTCTTCCACATTGAAAATAGCTCTTTCTTTGAAGTTAATATACAATAACAGTAATAAGAGCAATATGAAGTGCGCGTCGGACATATTGTACGTAGTAGAGTACCGTTTGCCCTTTGCGGGTCAAGCTATACTGCACATATCTGAGCAAACAAAATCTGCAGCTCTAAAAAAAAAGCATGAGCACTAAACCTAATGAAATCCAACTGGTCGATTTTAGAGGGTTTTAAATATATAGCATACTGATCTTGAGTCTATAGACTTCATATATAAGCAGCCATTTCCAAAATATAAAAATGCCTAAATATGTTCTTAATGAGTTCTTACAAAGAAGTTTTCTAGATCTTCTTTGGTGGAGCATTAGCAGGCATATAACACCTCTTTTTGCCTCATTGTCTGCAGAACATTAGAAAATAGATTTCTTCTAGACATTACAGTGCACTTTTGTAGATGTTTGTTACATGCTGCATAGCCCTTCTTGTGTTTCGTGGGTTCCTGCTGTTCTGCCATTTCCATCAAGATGGACCAATCGGCCCGACTCAGCACTCTTCTTGAACCTTTCCCAATATTCATGAGTTTTACTGAGGACCACAATGTTCACAAATGTGGAAGTATGAAATGAAAGAATCAATACAAACCTTGAATTCAATGCTTTCATATGTTTTCTCATCGGTCCTTCTCTGAAAAAGAGAAAGTGACTATAAGTGATCTATATCTGTATGGCAAGACACGTTTTTTAAATGTTCAATATGTATGTTTTTTAAAGAACAGACATCTTTTTATTTTCTGTGCAACAGGAAGAGTGCAAAAATTAGAACAGGAAACACACTGAAGGCTATGGCTCACCGAATGCAGCTTTCTCAACCTATATACAGATTGTGAATGAAATCCAAAATAGCATTTTTTAAAGGAAAGGCTCGACTGATATGATATACTGGCACTGGCACTAAAAAACATCAGAACAAATAAGCTTTGTGGGCAGCTTGAAGATCAGCAAATATAATAATAATAATAATAAAAAAGTTATTACGAGACCACCAAAAGATGCTGCCAATGTTAAATTAGGTGCATGTGCATCTCCCTCAGTTAACTGTAACGATATTGCCTTATTATTGTTATTCTTATTTTATCAACAGTCCAGCCCGTATATATCAAACCCGGATATTTTGAATTATAAACATTCTTAAACAACTTCTACGAGTACAAATTATGTCGGTAGCACTGTTTAAGTATCCAGAGACAGAGTTTGAATTTCAATGAAATTACAGAATTATGCCCTAACAATCCTATTTACAGCACTCGAATTCCAGAATGATGGAAAGTCTCCAAATGCCGCACAACCTATGGACAACAAATTTTCCTTAATACTCTTCCACGATTATGCTCTAGAAAAGGAAGGCATTAGAATATTCAGTATGCCCCTTTCATCTATGTACCAATATTTCGCTGTGAATATGCATCAACAGTTTTCTTCATGCTTAATTTCAAAAACAAGTTCTATAGTATGTCATCTTTTGTTTTATTCATGCAAAATCTTAAAAAATAATTTACATAGGCTTCAAGACCATTTTATTGATCTTGCTATTATTGCTGAGTGTTGTGTCTGATGCGCATTATATTGCCTTTTTTCTTTTAGATTTAAATGCTTGTCACTTTTCTCTTTTTTGTTCCTTTTTTTGTCTGTCTTACTCCCCTGCTGTGTAAGCCTTAAGGGGGCAGAGGATTTCTCAAGCCGTAGATGCATGGCTTTTCTCTCAACCTCCTTCCACTTCTTTGTGGAAAATAAAACATCCATGAATGAATGAGTCAATGAATATCTAACACAGATATTACCCCCTTGAAAATCCTGTGTAAAAGTGCAGGAAAGTGATGCGGTATATTGAGCTTCAATTTTGTCGGTCGTTAGATATATCGAACTGCGCACCACACCCTTCCAAGTGGTGGTTCTCTTAACGGTGCTCTTCAATGACTTAGAGTGCAAAGAGTTAGCTGCACGGCCTTAGGCACCTACTGGCAGTGCTATAGAGCTGTGAACGATGATGAGAACACTAGGTGCACTTGAGGGTACTTTTCAATGCACTCTACTAATTTTCTGTTCCACATTGCTGTCTTGCCATGAAGCCAACCTAACAAAGCATAGCGGCGCACCTTGCCTGGTGTTGTTTGCTGCCGAGGACATTGCAGAAACCAACTGTCCCTCAGTGCTATTAGGTGATTGTAATTATAGCGTACAGATGGTAGGTTTAGGCACCTTATGATAAGCGATGGCTACTTCTAACAAACTGTCCGCTGCGTCTTCGATGTGAAGCTAGTTAGGCCTAGCAACACCCAACGAGCATTGCCCTGCCAGTGCGCTGGCGTGTGGCACGTCGATGCAAGGAGCGCTCAATATATTGAACTTTTTCATGGTCCTCTTCAAGTTCAATACATCCAGGTTCGACTGTATTGTGAAACACCACATGAAAGGGTGTCTTTATTACAAGAACAGCCTAGTAGACCCAGCGTGCACTGCTGAGAACAAAGACGAGTAATGATGGTAATGAGTACGCACAGATCAAAGGAATTAAATTTACGGTTATCATTTCTAGTAATGGATTAGCAGATCTCAACTCAGCAAGAGAAAGATCACAACCTGGTGATCCAGTCCCCCAGCACTATGGCCACTTTCCTCATCACTTGAGCAAACAGGCTATGGCAGTCAGCCGTCCTGAGCCAGCAAGGATTTTCAACTATATCTACCAACACACAATACATTCTTTAGGTTCACTAATCAGTACTTGCCTCACCACGTTGTCTTTTCTTATGGAACACCATGATGGCACGACCTCGGGGAACAAACTTGCTAAACAGGTCCTCAAAGTATTTAGACACTTGCTTCAGGGTGAATTCGATGTCGTTAAACTTCTGCTCTTCCTGGCTGTCAGTCATTTCTCTAGCCATCTATGATGAGAAAACAGAAACAGTCACAGTTGATTTATGTGTAGTTGGCCCACTATGGCCCAACTTAGTGCACTTTTCTTTCAGCTATAATAACATTGTGAAGGTCGCACATTCACCAAAATTTCAATGAAAGTGTATACATACATAAATGCATGCATGCATGCATGCATCCATGCATGCATGCATGCATACATACATACATACATACATACACACACACAAGCTTTATTTTCCACAAAGAAGTGGAAGGAGGCAGAGGGAAAAGCCCTACATTTGCGGCTTGAGAAATCCTCCACCCCCTTACAGTGTACACAGCAGCAGAGCATCAAGTGTATACATCATTATATACATAGTGTATACATAGCATCAAGTATATATATCATTATGTCAATGTTGGAAGCATACTCTAGCTGAGAAAATAATTTTTCATTTTCCCAAAATTTTCCCAATCGCTAATGCCAGGTAAAAAAAAATTTGTTTACAAAAAAATTCTACTAAAGGTTAGGCAATTAGTGTAATTTAAGTGCACACATTTCATTTAATTTAGTTTAATTATAAGTGTTGCTACCAGCAGTCAAATTCTACACCACAATCTATTTGTCAATCTTGCAAGGTTGTAACAGAAACCTGTGCTATTCAAATTAAGAACTGACTATTAAATTATTACCATCATCAACAGCAATGGCCAAAAACAGCAAGAAAAGTTAAATGCCAGATATGCCACAATAAAATAAATAAATATTACTACCATCATGAACAGCAATAGTCAGATATAGCAAGAAAAGTTAAACCCCAGTTATGCCACTAAAGAAAAGCTCACTATAAAACTTGAGCCACTCGCATCACTTACAAATACTTTTCATGAGAAAGCCGATGATAAAATTCAAACAACACTGCATAACAATGCGTTACATGACATGGTTTACGCAAAAAGTGCACAGGCGCTAAAAGCCGCAGACAACACACACACAAGACAGTACTGGCGCCATTGCACTTTCGCACAATCTAAAGAACGTGGCCAGCAGGTATAAGGTCAATGTGGTTCTATCTGTTCCTTGCAAGCTGTCGCGCGTTTGCACCATGAACAAAGTAAGAATGGTTAGGCAGAGAAAAAGAATCACCAAATCCGCACCACTGATTGCACTGCTGATGTTGTGTATGTTGTGCCTCTAAGCTGTGATCAGGAATATATTGGCCAGACAGGTCAGTGCTTTAATGAAAGAGTGAGGCAGCACAGGGACGCTGGAAGTATATTTTCAGTGGGGGGGGGGGGGGGGGGGGGGGGGGGCTCGAACAAGTTTCTTTTTACTTGTTTTTTTTTTGTTTATGTACCTAGGTTTTTCAGATATTACAATATATGTTTGGTTCGAGAGAGAACAATTAACTGCGTGAAAAAAATTGTTTTTCTTATGCAGTGTTTCTTTTATTGCTAGATGGTGCATATTATACAAGCATTAACAAGAAAAAAATTACAAAATAAATTTTTAGTGCACACTAATATGCCTAACCGAGGTTAGGCAGTAAGTGCAAGGAAACGGGCTTTGCTTCTGTGACAGCAGGAGTGGGCTGCCTCATACAGAGACTCTGCTGATACTAAACTTGCGTAGAATTTTCTGCTGGACAAATTAGCCGGACTTCACACCGGTTGCGCTAACTTCTTCCCTTCACCCCTCCCAATGAGCAGCTGAATAAGCAGCCGAACAGCCCACCAGCCACTTTGTGACGACAAAGACCGGTCTCCCTCTTTTCGTGCGCCACGCTGAGTGATGACACACCTGACTCACAAAGACTACGGTGATGGGGACTCCCGGAAAACTTGCCTTCGCATACGTTAATAGACTTTACCACATTTTAACAAAGGAAAAGCGAAGCCAGCCCCCTGCTTCTGCTGCTACTCAGAAATGGTAGCTGCACCAGAGTGTTTTTATTTTTAAAATTGCCATTCTATGAAAACCAAAATGAGGGCTAGCACTTTAATTTATGCCTGTTCCAGAGACTTGGGGGTGTCTTCAATGTGTAGTTTCCTACTGGGACGTCATGGGAACGCGGAGGCCGTAAGTTAGGTTACAGCAAAATAAATGTAAACAAGGCAGGAATTCAGGTTGGGGAGGAGCTCAGCCCCCTCATGAGAATACTTGGGGGGCTCTGGCATCCCCCCTTCTGGCATCCCTGAGGCAGCACAAGACTGCTATAAAAAATGGTTATGGCAGCCACATGGCCATTCACAGCAAAAGCTGCAAGTGCTGTCCAGGTTTCGAAAACACTAAATTCTGTGCAAGGTCTAAAGACAGATTGGAGCGTGAAATCATCGAAGCTTATTGCATCAAGCAGAGGGGTCATATCTGCATAAGCAAGCCATCTGTCTCGCTGTCGGAAGAAGAAATTAGTTTTCTCAGTGGTTCATTATCAGTGTTATAATCATTGCTTGGTCCTTTTGGCACGTGTACCTTTGTTATATCACCGCTTGTATATGTTTTGCTTTTATCCTTGCCTACTCGTGTGGCTATTAAGTGTTTTTTTCCATGAACAAACTTAGTTGGAAGTTGGCGCCAGTCCTGTCTTGTGTGTGTGTTGTCTGAGTCTTTTAGCGCCTGTACATTTTTTGCGTAAACTATGTCATGCTACAACCAACTAGCTCAAATGAAAGTCTTGCTGAATACGTTAGAGCCTTTCCTTCACATATAAAGTTAACAATCAAGGATTAACTACAGCCCCTCATTTCCCTACCATTGTCTGCTCTACAACTATTATAGACAGGTCATGAAAACACCAAAGTCAAGACCAAGGCCCACTTGCATCAGGCAAATTAGATTATAGTACTAAGTCTAGTCTTCTTCACTTTACATTCTAGTCTACTGGATTTGATTAAAGGAAAGGCACATGACTGGCTGCATTTGTCCTGTGAGACAAAAAAAAATGCAAACACTGACTAAAAACTCTCAGCTAACATTTGTGTTTGTCCTTTTACACATTCATACTAGGAAAAGTAAAAGGACAAACACGATTGCTAGCTGGCAACTGAAGCTTTTAGTTAGCATTCGGGTTGTTGTTTTTTCCCTCACGGTGTGGTCGAGGAGTCTACCTACAAGTGGAGTCAGTTATATCCCTGTCACATGGCATTCCTCGAAGGCCTTTCCAGCAAAGGCATCATTTTTAACCAAAGGAGCGAAAGTTTAAAGGAGCAGCGACACAGCTACATGGTGCAGCCCAAACGTGAAACAGTCCTTCAGGCTTAGCACCTGCTGCTGTGCTCGAGGCAGCTGAAGTGAGTGTTTTAAAATTAAAGTGGGGTATTCTGTTCATTCGTTGAGTTCAGACAATTTTTTTTATAATTACTTCCTTAAAAGAACTTCAATAGCTACCTCATCAGCAGCAGCAGGTTTTGTGTATTGCCTTGGCCACCAGGGGCACACGGTGTTGCTGCGACACTAAAGAGGCGACACTTTTACTGTCTTGAAATGTGGGCATAAAATATAAACTTAATTATACAAAAAGCAAAGGCAGACACAGCTTTTGTATTTTTGAAAATGTTTTCAAACATTGTTGGCTGAATCTATTTTTTTCATTGATTTACTTTTGACTTTGGACGGCACTGCAATCGAAGGTTTTTGAAGGCCGCGCCATTGAGCTTTAAAAGTCTCGGACGGGCGCCTTTGCCTTCAAAGCCCTTAGTGGCAAAGGTGCAACATTTGTGCCATGTAGCTGCACTTCTTTGGATATAAGAACCTGATCCTCAAAGGTCTTTGCGGTGCCCGTGTGACAGGGATATTACTCCCCATTCTTTTGCTTAAATCCTGTGGAGGGTCTAGACTGCGAATAAGGCTAGACTCGGAACTAGACTGTCCAATTTGCTTTGCGCATGCGGACCGAATTTCGAACAGCAGCTTGACCTAGAACAACTCACAATACACATAACTTCTATAAAACGTCTTCAAACATCTAGCAACATCTAACTCTATACATTGAAACATTCAAAAAACATCTTAGCAATGAAGGTTTATCCACAAACATTTTGAAAACATACTGACAAAAGAGGTTTATTCAGAAACAATTTAAAAACACACTGACATATAAGAGGTTCATTTGCAAACTTTTTAAAAATTCTTTAAATATAAGTCTTCCCAAATGTTTTAAAAATTCCTCTTATGAAAAGTTTACTCGGGAACATTCTAGCGAGGTTTTTTTAACAGAAATTTGTTCTGAACGTACCTTTGCATGTATGTCCAAGTACTTAATTGACACAAACAAGCAAGCATCCTGCTACTTCCAGTTTTAATGCCAAGCACTTTAGCTTTTTTTATTGGACACTTATATAATAAAATAAGGCAGAGAATGATGAAGCAGGTTTTTTTTCCTTATTTGCATGTGTATTTATGCTGAAAAGGGTAGCTGCCTGCCCTTTGAATTTCAGCTATACTGCAGATATCTGAGCAAACAAAATCTGCAGCTCTAAAAAAGCATGACTACTAAACCTAATGAAATCCCACTGGTTGATTTTAGAGGGTTCTGAATATATAGCATATACTGATATTGAGTCTATAGGCTTCATATAAGCAGCCATTTACAAAAAACAAAAATGTCTAAATATGTTAACAAGTTCTTACGAAGTTTTCTAAATCTTTTTTGGCAGAGCATTAGTAGGTATATAACACCTCTTTTTGCCTCATTGTCTACAGGAAATCTAAAAAAAAATTTCTTCTAGACATTCATCATCATCATCAGCATTACTACACCCACTGCAGGGCAAAGGCCTCTCCCATGTCTCTCCAATTAACCCTATCCTTTGCCAGCTGCATCCACCCTTTGCCTGCAAACTTCTTAATCTCATCCGCCCACCTAACCTTCTGCCGCCCCCTGCTACGCCTACTTTCCCTTGGAACCCACTCCGTTAACCTTAAGGACCAGCGGTTATTTTGCCTTCGCATTACATGCCCTGCCCAAGCTCATTTCTTTCTCTTGATTTCGACTAGTATGTCATTAACCCGTGTTTGTTCCCTCACCCACTCTGCCTGCTTCCGATCTCTTAACGTTACACCTATCATTTTTCTTTCAATGGCTCGCTGCGTTGTCCTTAACTTAAGCTGAACCCTTTTCGTTAGCCTCCACGTTAGCCTCCACGTTTCTCGTTAGCCTCCACGTAGGTGAGTACCAGTAAGATTATGCTGTTGTACACTCTCCTCTTGAGGGAATTTGGTAAACTGCCACTCATGATCTGCGAGAATTTGCCATATGCGCTCCACCCCATTCTTATCCTTCTAGTTATCTCCCTCTCATGATCCGTATCAGCTGTCACTACCTGCCCTAAGTAGACGTATTCTGTCACAATTTCTAGGCTCTCGCTGCCAATTGTGAACTGTTGTTCTCTTGCTAGGCTGTTGAACATTACCCTGGTTTTCTACATGTTAATTTTTGGACCCATCGATCTGCTCTGCCTGTCTAACTCATTGATCATGATTTTCAGTTCACCTCCTGGGTGACTCAGCAAGGCAATGTCATCAGCAAATCACAGATTATTTAGGTATTCTCTATTTATTCTTATTCCCAACTGTTCCCAATTCAGGCCTCAAAATACCTCCTGTAAACATGCGGTGAACAGCATTGGCGAGATCGTGTCTCCTTGCCTGACGCCCTTCCTTATTAGAATTTTATTGCTGACTTTATGGAGGACTATAGTAGCTGTGCAGTTGCTATATATATCTTCCAGTATTTTGACATAAGGCTCTTCTACCCCCTGATTACGCAATGCCTGTATGACTGCTGAGGTTTCCACTGAGTCGAATGCTTTCTCGTAATCAATGAAAGCTATATATAGAGGTTGGTTATATTCTGCGCATTTCTCTATCACCTGATTGATAGTGTGAATATGATCTATTGTGGAATATTCTTTACGAAAGCCTGCCTGATCATTTGGTTGATTAAAGTCTAACGTTGCCCTGAGTCTATTAGCGATTACCTTAGTAAATACTTTGTAGGCAACGGATAGTAAGCTGATCGGCCTGTAATTTTTCAAGTCCTTGGCGTCTCCCTTCTTATGAATTAAGATAATGTTGGCATTCTTCCAAGCTTCTGGTACAGTCGAGGTCATAAGGCATTGCGTATACAGGGTGGCTAGTTTTTCTAGCGCGATGTCCCCTCCATCCTTTAACAGATCTGCTGTTACCTGATCCTCCCTAGCTGCTTTTCCCCTTTTCATTACTTCTAAGGCTTTCTGTACTTCATCTTTCATTACTGGTGGGATGACGCATTGCTGTGCAATGCTGTCTTTCTCATTAACGCTCTGATTACATTGGCTACTGTACAGGTCTAGGTAGAACTCTTCGGCTACGTTAACTATCTTAACCATATTGCTATTGACATTGCCCTGCTTGTCTCTTAATGCATACATCTGGTTTTTACCTATGCCTAGTTTCCTCTCCGCTGTTTTTAGGCTACCTCCGTTCTTTATAGCATGCTCGATTCTCTCCAAATTAAACTTCCTTATGTCAGCTACCTTGCGCTTATTTATTAACTTTGATAGCTCCGTTAGTTCTATTCTATCGGTAGGGTTAGATGCCCTCATGTTTTGGCGCTTCTTAATCAGATCTTTTGTCACCTGAGATAGCTTCCCGGTATCCTTTCGAACTGTCCTACCACCTACTTCTACTGCGCACTCCGTAATTATTGATGTCAGATTACCGTGCATTGAATGAACATCAAGATCATCTTCCTCAGTTAAAGCCGAATATCTGTTTTGCAGCGCTATCCTAAACTCCTGTGCTTTCCCTCTTACGGCTAACTCATTAATGGTCTTCTTCGCTAGCTTCTTCTGTTCCCTCTTCAAGTCTAAGCTAATTCTAGACCTTACCATTCTGTGGTCGCTAAAATGCACCTTTCCGAGGATGGCCACATCCTGAATGATGCCAGGTTTAGCGCATAGTATGAAGTCGATTTCATTTTTAATCTCACCATTGGGGCTCTTCCAGGTCCACTTCCTGTTTTCTTGTTTGCGGAAGAAGGTATTCATGATCCGTAAATTATTTCTATCCGCGAATTCGACTAATAACTCTCCCTTGCTATTTCTAGAGCCTATCCCATAGTCACCTACCGCGTGGTCGTCAGCCTGCTTCTTGCCCACCTTCGCATTGAAGTCGCCCATCAGTACAGTGTACTGCGATTTTACTTTATTCATTCCTGATTCTACATCCTCATAGAAACTTTCAATGGTCTGGTCATCAAGGCTGGATGTGGGTGCGTAGGCCTGCACCCCTTTCAGCTTGTACCTCCTATTCAGCCTAATTGCTATAGCTGCTACCCTCTCGTTAATACTGTAGAACTCCTCTACGTTGCCAGCTATATCCTTATTAATGAGGAATCCCACACCTAGTTCTCGTCTATCCTCTAACCCGCGATAGCCCAGTATGTGTCCATCCTTTAGTACTGTATACGCCTCACCTGTCCTCCTAACTTTGCTACGCCCTACCACATCCCATTTAATTCCTGCTAGTTCCTCAAACAGCACTGCTAGGCTAGCCTCACTAGCTAAAGTTCTAGCGTTAAACGTTGCCAGGTTCAGATTCCAATGGCGGCCTTCTAGACATTACCGAATACTTTTGCAGAAATTTGTTATGACACATTGTGTAGCCCTTGTTCTGTGGCAAAGTACACTGTGTCTCAAACAAATCCAAACATTTATGATGCTTTGAGTAAAAAATCTGCAGAAATAAAACCAGAAAAATTATGGCACAGCCAATGTACTCAGCTTGCTAAACTTAAGGCACACAAACATTTTCTGAGCACACAGCACCAAAAGAATAGAAAGCATGGAACTCTCCTTTGTCTTGTTTCTTTATATATTCTTTAACCCCCATCCTCCTGTTTGACAAGTACAAGAAGGTGTGTCCTTATATGCCAGCATCCTCTTTGCTGTCAAATATTGTGCCATGAATTCATGTTATCACCAAAAACCTTGTTTGCTCATGAATAATGATTGAATGGAATTGTTTGCTTTGTTTGCCCATGATATAAAAAATGCCAACCTTTGTTGAGCCTTTTTTATGATAAAAAAACTGACCAAGTTATGTCACAGGGGCCATTTCAAGCTCTGTGTGCTCTCAGTTTCCTGTAAAGAAGTGGCAGCATAACCATCTGCAGTGAATATGTTTACTTGCCATAGGGCATGAAATTAGCTTCCAGACCCATGCCCAATCATAAGTCTTAAGACAGAAGTAAATTTGAAGAATACAATCTTTAAGTGCTGATGACTGGGGCAACTCACTTATTTCCAAGATAACACGTTGACATTGGTTCAGGGTCACAGAAAAATCTTATATGAATGACGTCATCATAAACATGGGAATACAGTGCTCCTTCATACCCTACTAGTCAGGACCAGATCTTGAAGCTGCCTGCAGACATCGTCAAGCTTCTTTGAGGCCTCCTCGACGAGTCTTCCAGCCGAGA
The DNA here is from genome assembly GCF_052857255.1 of Amblyomma americanum. NCBI lineage: Eukaryota > Metazoa > Arthropoda > Arachnida > Ixodida > Ixodidae > Amblyomma > Amblyomma americanum. Next base: position 17,500,496 of record NC_135497.1, on the reverse strand, counting down.
GGTCTGGGGGATCCATTCTGCTCAGCCTCGCTAGAAGGTGTTGCCGTTCATGTTCAAGCTGTTACAAGCAAATGGGCACGAACTGGTTAGCATTGCCTGTCAGCAGGCGGTAGCTTCGTGTGCTGCGGAAAACTGACCCGAAGGGAAGACGCTGCTCTCCAGCTCACTGAGCTTGCTCAGCCACTGCGAGCAGAATGGCATCTGGCAGCTACATCACCCAAATTTTGGCAGTGCACCCTCTCCTCACAAACGGTGGCTGTCACAGCCATCCCTCAAAATATATATGCAGAGCATGTAGTGCCTCCTGTTTCGCTTCACCACCAGTGGTGAACCTGAGTATCAAAGTGCACTGCCATTCTTTGCTCTGCTTTCACTTGCTTCTAACCAAAATGTGTGTGCAGAGCTTTATATATGTATACTTGAAAGATATATGATGTATATGAGAACAAATTAGCACAATGAGGCCTCTAATGGTATGGGGATAAGGTGACACAAGGTGTGCCTATCAAGCAAGCAAACTGATGGAAAGACTGCTAGGCCAACTCTCAGTATTGTAGCACAGGGAATGTTGGTAGACAATAGCCAAAAGCCATTTATAAATTGCATATTCAATGCATCGCTGCTCTGCAGTGGTTATTAATAGGGGATGAACAACCACTGTGACCATGTGAAATGACACAAAAATGGTGTCTTCATTGCAGCTAATCGTCACCTACAGTGATCTGCTGCCAAATTAAATTCTTCTTTAGAAATTTTATTCTTGTCATGCAACACTTCCTACCCACTGGTAACCACTGGTAAATGCTACAGTCCACCAGATGGTGACTCACATTTTGCTGTTTATTCTCCGAAGCTCTGCACTCGACATCTTCAACCCACCTGAACATAGACATCCTTCTATTTGGTGATTCCAGTTTTCTATCCATTGCCTAGTCTCTAATAGGGCTTTAACCATATCAAAAAATTACGCTAAATCCTTTTTGTTAACACCTGCATGACTTTTGGTTTAGCGCAACTTGTTTCCACCCCTACACAAGAAACAAATTATTCTTCAAACATTTTAATGTGACAGCATTAAGAAGCTCATATCGCAGAAAATCTGTCATTAGCGTCGGCAATGTTGACCGTGGGTGAAAAATCCACGGAAAATCAACAGATAAGCAGAGTATGAGGCAGGTGAGCCAGCTAGGTCTGTTTCCTTGTAGCGTAGTCACAACCTGCTCACTGGAAGGTGAGCAATAAACTGCCCACCGTGGCAGCTAAATTAATGATGGTACGCTCGGGAAGAGCAACCTGGCTACACAAGGCCCACCGCTGGGAGCACCTCCCATCGCAAGGCAGTGGCACGTCACTCAACCGCTGCACCAATGAGCCAGGAGCGGTACGAGGACTCCCAGGGATATATGAATGCAAATTAAAGAATGACCTTCTGCATATATTGGTATTAACCCATTACACTATCGCAACATACCCTTAAGGAGCTTAAGTGTCCCCTCCAATTTTTTTTATCTACACCTGCATAAGAATGGCTCTGCATTTTATAACTGCAGTCCTCAGCAAAAATTACATATCACCCCAGGAAACCGCTTCCACATTCCAAAAAAAGTAAAGTGCTATATTTCATGTGACCTAACACTTATGAAGAAGGCTGCTCCTTACATTTGCAAAACATAAATGCCCATCAGCGATCTTGGCATCTATCACTGTAAAATTTAACTAGCATACTACTAGTACATTAGCACTAGGCCGATTAGTCACAGTACCTGTGAACGGTCCATGCTTCGGTAGCCTTCTAAATCCCTGGAGACTACCCCAAGCATTCTGGCTTTCTTCTCGACTTCCTTCAGCTACACACAAAAGGAAACGAAGCAGTTGAAATGCAGGAATGCACTCTTGATGAAGACAACTGGCATCGTCAACACTGGTACAAAGTGTGCACAAATGCCCGTACAGCTTACAGTACAGCAGGTGAGATCATAACAAGCCCACAAGGGTGTTTGCAGTGTACTATCTTGATGGAAAGAAACTCAAACAACCCAGCGCCAACACGCTTTGCTGTTTCAATTTCTTTTCACCACGCTTTGCTTCGGTGATAGCAAAAAGACCCTAGACTCGTTCATGATACATTCTAGGACGACTCTATTATCTTTTTCGTACCACCAAGGTAAAAGCACGATGAAAATAAATTCCAACAGTCGGGTGTGTTGGCACCGGATTGTTCACCTTTCTTTCCATCAAGGTAGCACAGGCAATGTATGGCAAGTTGAGACACCACAGTTCTTTGGGACCCTACCACAAACAGCCTAGGCCATGTGTTCTTGGTTCATACGCTTATAATCACAGGCAATCTTCCGGTTAATATGTTCCCAGAAAACAAAATTGTCAGGCTGCTATGTTCAAAATTTTGACCAACTCTACTCAAGTAATACGAGTAGCAACCGACCACACGTGTGCGAACATAAAAGTGGAGCGAAGCGGGGGCCTGTGATATGGGCAGGAATGCAGTGGCAATGGTGACTGCCACCAAACCTGGTCAGCTCAGGTTAATTCTTGATGCATACTCCGGACTCCACTGGCACTGGCTTCACGAGTTACAAGTGCATGTCACAAAGAATGCAGTTTCAAGGTATATATTTTCTTGAACTAGAGGTGACATGTGAACTTTATGATGCTAGTGTTAGCAGAGATTTACAATACTTTAGTTGGGGAAGCCCTGGCAATGAAAGGTTGCAGAGTTCCACTACCTGACATTTCTTTGCATGGGCACATCTTTCCTCCGGCAAGAAGGTACCAACCTCACCTGGCAGTGTGTCCTCTATTGCTCCCAGCAGGCTTTGTTGCTTTCAAAAGGCCAACACCATGTAACTTTTAAATAATAAAGATTAAATCCATGATTTGCACATGTACAATATTTTGAACTGTGTACTAAATGTGCAACATATTAAAAAACGTAATACTGTAATACTAGTGCAACATGTCATCACGGGTGAGTTCTGATTCTTGGAAGCAAGTTAGTTATGAAATACACCCATACCGTTGCTTACAACTCAACTATGGGTTGGCCTGTGACCATTTTATTCAATCTGACCTCAACAAATTTTGTATGCAATGTCATCAACATGCCTTGCAGCTAGCAGTGTGAGATTTAGGCACTAAACAAGGTAGTGTTGCTTAAATAAAAGTAGGCATGACAGTCTAGTCATAACCATTAACAGTTTATGTCAGGTTCAGTATAATAGCAGTGCTGTTATCCTTTGCAGCCAGAATGACCATACAGACATTGTTTGCCAGAAACAACCATTTAGTGAAGCACTGAGCAAAGTCACCAGGCCCCTACATGGGCCAGAAGATTCGTGTCAATCCTCCCTTGAGTACAGGAGAAAGATGTATTATTGTCTTTGTTCTGAGCTGAGAATTTCGATCATGGCATACCAAGGTGCGTACTGCCAGCACTCATTACAAACAGCTACATGTCGCCAATGTGAAATGTGCATGGAATCACTCAAACGAACATTGAAACTTGTGCAGTGAGTGTATTATGCCCTGAATGTTTGCAAAACCATTACCCATTTGTGTTTTTAATTACATTCCAAACCTGCATTAGAAGTGAACCCCAGCTGCAATATGTGATGAAGGTGACCACCAAAGCAGTGCTCAACTCCTCGCGAGTGTTTCTCACTAACATGTTGCCAGCAAAACAAGCCAGGCAACCCGATGGTAATAAAATTCTCTGAATATAAAAATGCCTGTTCACGTAACAAATGCAAGATTCAAGTACCAAGAGTATTTCAACACGACAGCGCACGCATGCCCTCATTTCGAACTATAACTGTCAGCATCCAAGATTCAGGAAGGTAGACTACGCACCGCATCAAGTGTGCCCGCTCTCTTCATCATGAGCATCTCCATATGCTTCGAGGCTGCTCCCAAGTCATCCAAGCTGCGTGAAATCTCTTCAGACATCTCCTGAACATTGCGCTCCAGGTTGAGAATGCAGGACTGATCATCTGTATTGTTCATGAGTTCTGGAAGTGTCACACACAAAAAAAGCCATTACTATCATGCACTGGCAAAGCATGAACTTATGATTGGCAATATAAGCCTGAGAAAAAATTAAAAATGGTCTTATATATATATATATATATATATATATATATATATATATATATATATATATATATATATATATATATATATATATATATATATATATATATATATATATATATATATATATTCATTTCAGAACAGAGCAGGATATGCAGCATGAATGTAGCTGACAGAATCTTCCATTAAAAAGCACATTTGTTACTTAGGCAAAAGTGGCTCCGTAATTTAAAAAGAATGTCCTTATATCATAGCATTTCCAGTCTTACAAGATTCCTTGATGTTCAAACAAAGCTGTGAATTCAGGCAATGTTGGTGGCTTTTTTGTAAAGGAGATGAAATTCATATTTAAAAAACTAGACTAAATATATTCCTCTAGGCACTGTATGCATGACTTATGTGCAAACAATATTGGAAAGGCAGATCAAAAAGCATGTTTTTACAACGTTACAAACTACTAATGTTGTCAAATCTACAAAACACATCTCCAGCAGAAACAGTTCTGCTCTGGAATTCATTTTGAGCAAGACAAGTCTGGATATGTGTTGTCATGGAATACAAGAAGCAATAAGCATGTTTTTAATCAAAACTAAGAATGGCTATTTGACATGCAAGTTAAATCTCACTTGAGATTAAGAATGCACATCGGCGCACTAATGTGCACCGAGACGGGAGCTACAGATCAAAATTACGTTAATTACAGTGAAGTCGTTGCACTTCATCGAAGACTCACCTGCAGCTTGATTTTCCAAGGAATCCTTTGTTTCCTGAGCAGCAGCCAGTCTCATCTTTGATAGCTCAAACTCCCTTTCTAGGGCAACCTTTCTGTGTTCAAGGGCTTGGCTTTCCTGTAGCAAAATCCAGTTAGCACAGGGTAGAAGTTTTTTTTAGTATTTTGGAAAAAGGAAAGAAGAAATTAAATTTCTGTATATATGATGAAGTAAATTATGCGCATAGGGTTTTCATTTTTTTGTGAGAAGAAAAAGCAAAGAACCGAAGAGAAAAAAAACATACCATGCATAAAGAAAGTAGCTGTGCAGGCTAGTTGCTAAAAGTTATGTGGGGTTTATTGGCACACAAGCAACAAAGGCTACCATGCCCCAAACACAAGGTCACATCATGCTATTCTTTAAGTTAGTACAACATAAGGATACAGCAAGGAACTTTTAACAGACAAGAATAAATAGAGATTTCAAACAGGGCACTGCATTATGCAACTGCAAAACAGCACTTGGTAACACTGGCCACGGTCTGTGGCATCCTTTATTACTCTGCTGGCCAATTACAACATGGACAAAATCAACTTTTTAAACTTCGACTGTATCAAACAAGCCATAGTTCATGAAACTACACTAGTACATGAAATTACAGTGTGAATTTTTTTTCTGTGCAGTTTGATTCATGTTGCTTTTTTCAACTTTACACATATTTCTGTGATCAATCTACAATTGTTTAAGCACCTTTTGAATATTTTACAATCATTACTGATCAGCTGAGGCCATGATCCAAACCACACAACTCGACGAACTATAATGGACTAAAAAGTATTAACGCGACCTAGGTCATGTGACCAGGCCTGTGGCATCATCACAAGCTGCCTACCGGATTGTGCGCAAAGTGACCACTGTGGGATGTGGCAGTTAAATTAATGATTTGACGCGACAGGTTGCTCAGGAAGAGCAACCTGGGTCACACAAGTCCCATAGGTGGCAGCACCTGCCATCGAAGGCAGTGGCACACCGCTTAAATGCTGCACCACTGTGCCAGGAGTGTTACGAGGAATCCCGGGGATCAATGAACGTGAAGTACAGAATGACCAATCTTGCATATATGGGCATTAACTCATTAACACAGTCATGCAATACCCTTAAAGTAAAGCATAAGTGTCCCCTCCAATTTTTTTGAAGATTTTAACAATGCAGCGCAGCAGTTTGAATGCATTCAAGCAGATATTACAGTTGAATAGAATATTGGTATGCCTGACAGAGAAAGACCAGCAGTATCTTCAGAAGGAGCTAATATCATGAAAGGGCAGCTGACAACAAGCCGTGTTTTAAGATGGATTGGTAGCGTGTTACTGCCATGCATGGACACTGGTGTGAACTGCATTAACAAATGCTGACCTGCCCCCAAAAGCAGTACGCAAACCACATACATTTGCAGCATACATGTGCAAAGCAGTATCTCGGGTAGTAAGAAAATTTCACATGAATACAAGCCTGGTTATGCATACAGCATACTGCAGGAAGGCACCTACTCTGTTCAGCCGGTCAAGCTCAGGAAGCAAGCAGTACTTCAGAGTAGATTCTTCAATGTTTTTCTTGTGCTGAGTCTGAAAAGTAAAAAGAAAAAAATATGAAAAACAGCAGCAAGTCTATTCTAAGCACAGAGGTATAATAAAATCTTTCATTATTACTTAAAATAAATTTTTAATGAAAACATAAACTGAAGAAAAAATGTGCGCCCAGAAACCTTACCAAAATCAAAAATGAAAAAAGCTATGCCCACTTGGAACTGAAGATGTTTAAGGCTTTGAATATGTAACCAGATATACTTTTATAAGAAAAACATTGATTTAGAAAGGAGAGCCTACTATGTGAGCACAGAACTTGAACCTGGGCAAACAAGCAGGCAAAGTGCTCTCCTTAAACATGAAAAGAAGAAAAGAAATGAGCATTAGCTCGACTACTGGATAACACCAGTCGTGTTATTCATGTATTTTATTTGTTACTCATAAGGCACAGTGCAGGTTGCACACTGTTATGCTGAGTAATCAAGTACACATACATTTCTGCACATGTCATGCTTTTTTTTATGGTGCTGATTCAATCTAGGTTTGTTCATTGCAGTTGTGAAAACCATACACTATTTTAAAAAGCAAAGGCAACATTTGCCCATTTATGTTTTTATGAAATCTTTTTTTTATACTGAAGAAATATTCGATCCAATATTAGAAAACATTTTTTCTCGGTATTAGTATTTGATTCATACTATAGAATTTAAATATTCACACGCTGCCATAATTGCAATTCATCATGATAAGAACTGGATTCTCAACTGACAAATTTGAATCAAAACCTAGGCTGTCAACCTGTTATTGCCTGTTAAAAGAACTGTATCCTGGCACAGCTGCTCCAGGGTCCAGTTTCCCCACTTTTGAGACAAGCAGTGCCACTTAGTGATACAGACAATCTGGTCAAACTGTTGAAGCTGCTGCAGAAATTAAAGCAAAAAAAATGTGTGTAGGTATGCTACACATAACTGCGATTGATATATAAAGCTTGGTACACTGACAAGTGTCTCTCAAGCAGTATTTTTGTTATAATGGGTCAATCTACAAGGATAAGTTTTTCAGGTGTGAAGTGGTCATATCAACTCTCACAAGACCTTGGCCAAATCCAACTTCCCCAGAAGTAAGAAATAGAGCAAAAAAAATACAGAGACGTCAAGTTAGAGACAGTACTTTAATTTTTTTGGTTCCTAACTTGGTTACCACTGACTGGCCTATCACTTTGAAGACGAACCAGAAAAAAAAAAGAAGAAAAATCTTTCACTCAGTCTTCTGGCCCAACTTCAAGAGATGACCACTCCAGCCCTAATCCACCCGTCTGCACCCTTGCCTTCACATTCACCCCTGACGACGTTAGCCAAGAGAGGAAGCCAAACGCACAAAAATAATGAATAATTGCGTTATGCTAGCACAAGAATTTATCTCGTCACCAACTTGCGTATCGTCTCACCGCAATCACCATCACAAAGTAGCTGTTCCGGCATGCAACACTACTTCATTTCCTATGTAGTGTATTCCTAAGACGTCATGTGACAGAATGCCCTTCCTGCATCGACAGCAAGCACTGGTAACATCAGTGACTTCCATTCTGTTTTATTTAACGAAACTGAGCTCACTAGAATTGTCAACTGTTTGATTGATCACCTGTTATGTCATTATTCTATTTTATCAACTTACTCTCCTCTGTAATGCTTCGAACCTGAGAGTATATGTAAATAAAAAAATAAACAACACATGCTGCAGGCATGACAACCTATCCTTGCCTTCACTGCGTTGTCAGATATTGTCCCAGTCCCCTGCACACAGACAGACGTGAAGGTAGCTAACACATTCGCTGTCATTACAGAGCCAATCATGGTCAGTTACTTAAAGCGAATGACACAGCATACTGATCCAGATGTCCAAACCAGATGTCAACGAAACAATGATTCCATCTCTTGCCATCCCATCTACAAAGGCTCACCTTCAGCCTCTCTTCCCTGATCAGCTTCAGCCTCTCATTGAGCCTCTGCAAGCTTTGTGTTCTCTCCAAGAGCTTCTGCTCAGCACTCGCTGTGAGGTGCTCCACACGGTCACTGGAGCGTTCCTCGAGCAGGGCCTTCTTCTGATGCTGGTAGCTCGCTGCAGTCTCCAAACGTTTGTGCAGGGCTTGCTCCTGAAAGAAGGAGAGGTGCTGCTCAAAGCCCTAGACAAAATGCTAGCATAAGGTCGGGCACACCTGAACTAGCTAATGCAGCCCACTACACACAATGTCACGCAGCAGTTGGAGCACTTGGGCAAAGAGGTCGCTGATGCACTGAAAAACAAACTGTGTTCCTCGGGTCACTTGCAACTGAGCCTGATAATAGCGATCATGATACATGCAATCAACCATCATCGGAACCTCAATGCTTGTCACTCCCAGCTGCACTCCATTTAAAGATGACTAAGAAGTTTCCAAACCATGCACTTGAAACACCCCAAGTAATCACATTCATTGCAGAAGCTGTTGCACATGGTCAGGATCACTCAAGAGTAATCTGATTGCATCTTGTATGACAAACAAAATGATAAGGGCATATTCCAGCAGCAATAAATGAGAACATATGAAAAAAAATGCATAATAAAGTTTAACCACAATATGAGAAACAGGCATAGGAAAGCAACTACAATAGCAACAGGTGAACAACTACTACTTTCGTACCAAGCCACTGAAAAAAGCCAAGCATTTAAAGGCAGGCATTTACCTTTCTCCATGCCTGGCAATGTTCAGGCTTCATTCATAATAAGTCCCCATAAAGCAATAACAAGAATAACAAGAAGGTTTGAAAAAGCTAGTCTCACACACACTGTGCATGCAACCTGGTGCTACTGACATATATATACCTGTGCAGCAAATGAAATGGCAGCAGTCAGGGCATGTCTATAAAAAACTAACTGAAGAACCTTTTTATTCTTCCTTCTACATTTAATGCTTTAAAAAATCACGAGCTTGACAGCTCAATTTTACCTGTTGTTAAGTGTGTTCGTGCTTAATAATCACATAGTGCTCTGGTTTCTTTTTCAAAGCTAGCTTCAGCTGTGCCACGAAATCAGAGATGCATTAACCCTTTCGCTGCCGGGTTTTTTTCTCACCACTGCATACTCCCTGCCGGGTTTTTTTTTGCATACTACTTTCGTAGAAATTTCATGCTAGCAAGGCATCAGGATGCTCTGAAGGTCATGGAAACATTTAATTCATGATTAACATATAGATATTAGTTGTACTGAATACAAAAAATTGGCACTTGACTAATTAGCAAAATGAGTATCTGCTAATTAGGATGTCCATATGTTTAGAAAACTTTTTTGCTGTGGTATTCTTCAAAACAAGGTATCACACAAAGCGGCACCTCGCAGCTGGAACACAGATGGCGAGACTCTCTTCGCTGCTTTGGTCGATGCTGCGTGTTAGCACAGACGCGGCAGGCTCGTGTTGGGTTCTGCTAGTTTGATCCACAATTCCTTCCACAATGTCCGACGTAAACAAACTTTCAAAAATCTCGAGCTCACTGGATGCTGCTGTGATGTCATTGCGGATTCCTGAAGAAGATGGGTCGAACGCATGGTCCTGAGGCTTGAACTCCTTCTTCCAAGAGAAATCCCGCTCGTCGCATTTCCTCTTCTTACGCGGATTTCTTTGTGGAAGGGGCTCTTCATCGCTGCCATCACTCGACAAGGCACTTAGACGGGCTGCTTCCTCACTGTCATCGGAGTCCGAATTCATGAGCAATTCTTGAATTTCTTCGTCCATCAAACCGCGGACGCACGACGCACGCTGCCTTGCCATGGCTGTTCTGCCGAGGCGATTACAAAGCGATGCGGGTGATGGAACATGCGCCCCACCTATTAGAAAGTCATCCTACAAGTTCTGTGTTATTTATGAGGCCTCTCCATAGATGGCGCTACATGCTTGCATTATTTTGTTTTGTACGAGTATTATCGGGAGCAGCAGGGAGCGAGTTCAGAAACCAAAACGAGTATACTCGTGAGAAGCAGGGAGTGCATATGAGTGGTCGCCCGAGTTATCTCGGGAGAGGCAGTGAAAGGGTTAAAGAGCCGCCTCATTGACTGCAATAAGTTGGCTGGTTGCTAGTATTAACAGGGACATAAGGTGTTCAGTTGACGACACACACAAGTACCATCAGCAACGAATGAAACATGAACAAGAAAATCGAGGTAGCAACAAAAGAACACCAACATATTAGCTCCTGAAGTGAAAATACAAGTGAGGTTGATTAACACTTCTCAAAAAGAGTCTTCGCGTCTTCGAAGTCATAATAATCTGAGCTCGTACGGAGCTTCCCCTGGCTAAGAGGTTCTTATTTTGCTGGTCGGGGCTCAACTGTCTTGTTTGCGTTTTATTTCTTGCTGATAATACATTCATTGAGAATGATTTTGCGCCCAAAACAGAAGTATTACATAAAGGTGCATCATCATCACTATCATCATTACCTGACTACGCCCACTGCATGGCAAAGGCCTCTCTCACGTCTCTCCAATTAACCCGGTCCTTTGCCAGCTGCAGCCACCATATCCCCACTAACTTCTTAACCTCATCCGGCCACCTAACTTCTGCCTCACTCTGCTATGCTTACTTTCTCTTGCAATCCATTCCATTACCCTTTAGAAACAGTGGTTATGTTGCCTTCGCATTATATGCCCTGCCCAAGCCCATTTCTTCCTCTTTGTTTTGACTACAATGTCATTAAAGGGGCTACGAAACACCACTTGAACGGATGACGGTTACACTTCAGATGAATTCTTTATGTCGCACAGATGGTGACTCAAAAAGTACGAGAATCGATGCATAGGAACGGGAGTTATTCAATGAAGAAATTTCAAAATACAAGCAAACAAAATGCTGTCCTCAATTCTATTTTCGTGCAGCTTCCCATTCCCATTTCACTCTCCCAATGACAACACTCTGTGCGACCAATCAAAACAGCCTATCTTAGCACGTGGCAGAAGTTTACACTCCATGGTTGCCTGTTCTCTGTAACTCGTTCATGCCAAGGCTGGCGGCGCCGTTTGCATGGTTACAACAACCATGGGAACGCCCAGCTGACCCAGCGATGCTTCATCGTCACCACGACGGTGCAGAAGGGAACACTGATCAGTGACGTTCCCTTACTTATAGATCCCATCTCGAGCGCGAGATACTGCGACGGTGTGACAGCCTGCGCAAGCTATCAGACACATTTAGCATAGCACATACCACTACTGCATACCACCATCCATCGCCCCTAGCACGCTGGTTGGTCACGGCGAGCAAGGAGCGTGTGCTGTTGACGGGAACGTGGCGCCATCTGGCGCTGCCGCCCGGTGATCCTCCACAAACTGACGATGCGCACCGTCTGCTAAATGTGAACTGAACGCATCATTCCTTGAGACCGAAACGAATGCTTATAGAGTGCAATGGCTCGATCGGATCAACTCTGCAAAGCCGCACTCAGATACATAGAGAGTACCCATAAGTGTTAGTGCTAGGTCGTAGGATGTTTACAGAGAGGTGCAAAGTCCGTCGATGCAAGAAGTAGCCAGAGCCTCTAGTGGTGTATTTTTGTTTTACTTGCTTTACAGTGCTTTCATCTATGGCAAACAAGTTGGTGTTTTTTTAATGTAATATAGAACACAAAAACTTGACAAAATGTACCTCTAGTGATTAACACAATTTGCAGTATATTTACTCTTTGTCCAATCATAAAGCTCGCCCTCCGTGATGTCATATCCGATGCTAAAAACCGCCACTGTATGGTGACACCGTCAGCGCCATGAATTTGTTTTTGCGAGCTAATTAAAATATTAAAAACAGGAGTATACGTGGTATGACCGATGCTAATAGCATCACTATAACTCCTTCTATGCAACTAATGGGAAAAACAATGCACTGAAAATGTGTTTTGGGGCCCCTTTAACCTGCGTTTGTTCCCTCATCCACTCTGCCAATTTCCAGTCTTTTAAGGTTACAGCAATCATTTTTCTTTGCATGGCTCGCTGCGTTGTCCTTAACTTAAGCTGAACCCTTTTCGGTGGCCTCCACGTTTCTGCCCCATAAGTGAGTACCAGTAAGATACAGCTGTTGCATACTTTTCTCTTGAGGGATATTGGTAAACTGCTATTCATGATCTGAGAGAAGCTGTCATATGCACTCCACCCCATTCTTATCCCTCTAGTTACTTCCCTCTCATGATCCGGATCAGCTGTCACTACCTGCCGTAAGTAGACGTACTCCCTTACCAATTCCAGCACCTCGCTTCATGCTGATGAAGGTATAATTTACATGCAAATATTCTCAAACAAACATGTAAATAGTGAAGTGAGACTGATACCCCAGATTTTAAGCCAACATTACGGACCACATGTAAATAAAGAAGCAAGCAATACAAGCCAGTGATTACGGCACATTCCTCATGACATCTGTGGCACTGCATCACTGTATAGCACACAAAAAATACTACGATGCTCCAGCATGCTCATTCATTCATTCAGACTACAGACAATAAGCATCATCCACAATGACCTTCATTCAACTTCACCACACTCAATTTACTAAGCAATATTTAATATTCCATCAGGAGTTTTATTCCTAATTTCTAACAGGCACCTATTGTCGGACAGAAATGAGCAAAGGATGTTTTGCTAACAGGTCTCACCAGATAGAATAAATATGAGTCGAACGTCCCATCCATGATTCATAGCACGCCTCCACAGATGGAAACACCCTAATGCTCTAGTCTGAGGACAAATGCTTACCTTTGCCTTAATGCCATCTTCAATTTGCGACAGGCGCAAGCGAAGAGAAGCCAGGTTTGCTTCACAGCTTGAAATAGCATTCCTACATGTACAGAATAGACTTCTATCAGAAGGCAACATATATATTTATTTACTTTTTCTTGCTCAGTAGAAATGTAGCAACAAGACTCATTCCTGTGATTCTGCTCTACTATTAAAGCGAATGCAATGAGCATCCCATCAGGAGAGCAGTAACATGCAGTGTCACTCATCGGCACATTCCTGCTGCTGAATTTTTTCAGTTAGAAGTTGTTTAGAATCACTTATATTAAGAGTTAAGAGCAAATTTTGAGCTAAGAACTACAAAATTCAGCACTAGGTTAAAGAAGCATGCATAGCAAAAAACATGGGAGAAAAGTAGAATGCTGAGTTTTACTCACGTGTTTTGAGCGACTTTCATGTCCAGCACTTGGAGCTTACTAGACATTTCAGTAGATTCAGCAGCACATCCTTTTCTTTGCTAAGGAAACCAAACTAGTCATTTTATAATTTCACAGCAGAAAGCACACGAAGTGTACCCAAGTCGTCTGTGTGCAGATAGCCTAACTGTTGTTTTGATTCCAACAAAATGATGTCTTTTTTGGTTTGCTGAACATGGCATAAAGAAAAAACTAAGTGTTATCACATGCCAATACACAGCATCAATTTCCATAAATTCATATGAGGTGCCTGTCCAGAGAGCTGAGCATTCACTGACTTGTAGTGTCACTGTCTTGATTAAAACTCAAAACAGCTGATCATTCGCCACTGACTGGCAAACATTAGCAATTCCCTGCAAGCGGCAACAGCTGCTGCAAGAGGTACTGCACTGACATCAACTGCAAAGCTCAGACACTTACTTCTTGTACAAAACAGACAAAAAAAGAGGTTGCAAAGTTGGTGCTAAAAAGGATACTACGAACAGCACCAGATGACTCGCTTAGCGAGGATTCAGCTGACTGAAGGACATCAGATAGCCGGCAGAATTCCTCATAAACTGCAAATCCATTTTTCTTGGGGTCATGGTAACCACCTGTCATAGCACCCCTGAACCTCACTATGTCACCTGCATAACAGGAGAGGACAAAAGACAATTTCATCTCAACCCTGCTCCCTCACACAGCGTGCCACAAGGGTTGAGAACAGTAATTCAAACACAAATATTTGAAGCTTTTATTCAACAGATAAGCAGCCACGCATTGATATTGATTTACTAATGAAAACCTAAGGTAATTTACAATAATTAAAACTAAAACCTCTAGCCTTCAGTCTGACCTGTGTGGCATCTGTGCATGTAAGCCACTGGCTTTGCTAATGCTGAGATGATGAAGGGGTGTAATGAGTGCAGCCAGTGCTTTCATTTTTAACAATAGCCCCAAACTTATAGCTACATAAAATGAGAAACCGTCTTGCATTCATTCCCTTTGACCACCCTCTTGCTGGATTGATATTGGGCAAAGCATTAGGTGACATGCACTCTTTGAAACACTCGAGGATGACGTATACAAGTGCAAGTGTCTGTTGCGGAGGCTCGCCCCAAATCATATTCGTATTCAGTGTGTCTTGTTTCACGCACCTTTTAAAAGCAACAGTCACACCTATTTTTCTGCCATACTGACAATGAGTAAAATATTTTTCACCTGACGAGGTGGTTTTTATTGGAGGCGATGATCAGCTTCAAACATGCCTTTGCATCAGTGCTTTAGACATGCTCTATATAATTGTTCTATTTGCTTTTGTGCATTTGTTTAACTCTTTGTGATGAAAGCACTTCAAGAGCACTCTTCTTTTCTAGCTTCTGCAATGCACATAGTTTGTTACAGGTTTCTCAGACTATTTTTCCTCCTCGCCCCATAACCAAAGGTTGCTCTCTAGCTAGGCTGTCTGTTTCTAAGGACACTGTCACCATCTTGATGGTCGCATATTATTGCACCCATTGGCTTAGCTTTTCAGTACTGATGCATGCACTATAATAAATCGCACATGTTCGAGCTGGTTATTGAATTACTAAACACTCCTTATGACCTTTTGAGGATTCTGTGGTGCTAGCCAGCCGGCAGAAATTATCAAAATGTGCTCCAGGATTACCGCTCTGTGCACATATTCCATTCATAACATTTCTATTACTGTCGCGATTGCACTGGAAAGGCACCAAGGAACAATGGATCATAAAAAATCCTTTTTTTCTAATGCTGAAGGCACTCACTCAATGGTAAACACAACAGTAAGGGCTCTACTGAAAAGTAAGTGCATCTCATTTAACATGACCATAGGCATTAAAGTATCATGCATGTTTGCACTCACATAGTATTCATGTAATTCACGCCTGAAAAAATGACACAACCAAAAATTCTATTTCAATTCACAGAGACTTGCCAGAGCTCAATAACTTATTGTATGCTCATTTGACAAACATTGAGAATGCCAGAGCAAAGCAAAGAACTATTCCCACCAAAATTGACCCGAGGAACCAAGTGGCCTACGGCCACACATTTACATGTTACACAAACTTGTTCTGAAAGAAAGAGTGAAGATTAATTAGATATTTAACTTACACATTCACACCATGTCATGAATTAGTGCTGCCCATCAGTTTTCCTAACTACCTATATCATCCATTGGAAGTGTGACAGCACATTTAACTGGTGTCAACAAGCTGCTAAGCTTTCAAAAGTTAGAGAGCCACTGCTAAAGATTCACATGCCTAATAGCGAGGCAATTTCAGATATGATCCTACGCAAAAGACGGCTTTGACCTACCTAAAATTTTTAACTAGAAATAATGAATCTACAATCACTTCTGTCCAAAAACAAAATTTGCACCTTCCATATCGCCAAACGGCTCGCAACGGTGTTGCGGATACAGCATATCTAAAGAGACCTCTGTACAGGGCTCAGCACACCTTAAGTTGTTTTACCGCAAAACTTCATAGAAAAGCCAGAGCTGCTTGGGTAAAAATTACGCCAACCATTATGCAGGTAGCAAAAAGGCTCACTACATTATAATACTGCTGGAAGTTAGTCTGCCACAATGTTAACATTTGTGTCAGATGTGGGACCTCACCAAATCTAACTCAAACATTACATAACCAAAATGAGGATAAACAGACTAAACTGCAATAAAGATATGGAAGCAGCCATTACACTTCCCTTTGAAGATGCTAACCAGAGCTCTATCTTCAGCCATATGTCGCGAACCTATTGGACACTTGGCTTCATGTTTTAATAACAGCTTTGCTGATTGGTCCATAATTTGAATCTTTCAAGTTGTCTGGCCATCCGTCACACTCAGTTTAACTGTTCACGGCAGCTCAGTAGTTGTGCAGCCAGTAGTCGACGCCAACTCCTACGGGCAGCAACTCATCAGTTACCATGAAAAAGCTGGCCACAGGATTTGCCTGGCTCTAAAGCCAGACACTTGTGATAGCTACGATTAAAGAATGCAGCCAGTGTAACACATACTCTTCGTTTCTACAGTGCGACAACTAGAAAGTGTGCATGCCATGCAAGTGGATGCCAAAATGCCCACCTTCGGGTGTGACACAGTTGGCCTCATACTTGCGGCATGCCTCCTGGGCAACTTCCAGGTCGGGGCAGAGTAGCCAACTGCCCAGCCAGTAGGGAAGAAGGGGTGCCAGGTCAGCATTTGTGCACTGCACCACATCAAGCAGGCGCCTCACACCCTGCATGTGAGATAACACGTTTCCACTGGCAGTGGCCGCGAATAGCCAGCTCTTGCTTCAAGTACGAAAGGATTTTGGTTGCACCAAGTAGCACAGTTCCAGCCAAAATTTTATTCATTTATAAATACTGTGAGTCACCGCTTGCGCTCCCCGGAGCCCAGGCAAGCGAAGATGATGATGATGGGG
Source organism: Amblyomma americanum (assembly GCF_052857255.1). Classification (NCBI taxonomy): domain Eukaryota; kingdom Metazoa; phylum Arthropoda; class Arachnida; order Ixodida; family Ixodidae; genus Amblyomma; species Amblyomma americanum. Next base: position 17,483,439 of record NC_135497.1, on the reverse strand, counting down.
ATATACAGATGAAAGAGGTGAAAGTTCGCGCAAAGCGCTCACACAAATAGTTCCCTGGCAGGAAAGCGGCCATCCTGTCCGTGGATTAAATAGAAGAGGGGCGACGGGTGTAGAGTTTCATCCGCGATACATGAACCACTTCTTGAGAGCGGCGATGGCGGTCGATGACGGGGTGCGAGGGAACAACGGCGTAGTTGACCGGAGATGTTTGCTGGACGACAAGATAAGGTCCGATAAGGCGCTGGAGAAACTTTGTGCACAGTCCAGGCATGCGGACGGGTGTCCAGAGGAGGACCTCATCTCCGGGTCAGAAGGAGACCGTACGATGGTGCAGGTCATAGCGGTGTTTGCGGTCTTGCTGAGTGGCTTCGGTGTTGACGCGGGCGAGGTGGCGACAATATGCCATCCGAGAAGCGAACTCCTCGCCCAGAGACGCAGACGGAGATGCGGGAGCAGAAAAGAAGGCGGTATCGAACAATGAGGATGGAACACGGCCATAAACCAAGAAGAAAGGGCTGTAGCCAGTGGTGCGTTGAACTGCGGAATTGTAGGCAAAGGTGACAAAGGGCAAAATGTTGTCCCAGTTCTTATGGTCAGGCCGAATGTACATAGATATCATGTCAGACAGGGTACGGTGAAAGCGCTCGATGAGACCGTTGGTTTGAGGATGGTAGCTAGAACATGTCTTGTGGACAGTGTTGGTGGCGCGGAGGACCTAAAAATGTCTTCCCACGGTCGCTGATCAGGACACGAGGAGCACCATGGCGCAACACTATCGCATGCAAGAAAAAGTCGGCGACTTCAGAAGTGGCACCGGAGTGAAGCGGGGCTGTTTCAGCATACCGCGTCAGGTGGTCAATGGCAGTGACAACCCAATGGTGGCCAGCTGGCGTAAGGGGAAAGGGACCAAACAAGTCGATGGCGACGGTGTCGAAAGGCACGGATGGGCAAGGAAGAGGCTGTAGGAGGCCGGCAGGAACAGATGTTGACCGCCTGCGACGCTGGCAAGACACACAGGAGGATATGTATTTGGCGACGCTAGTAGAGAGCCCAGGCCAGAAGTATCGGCTCTTGATATGGTCATACGTCTTCAGGTGACCCAAATGACCGGCAGAGGCGTCGTCGTGGTAAGCCCTGCAAGACGAAGGGAGCGAGGCACAACGGGAACCCACCGGTGACCCGTAGGGTGGTAGGTGTAGCGGTAGAGTGTGCCGTGCTGAAATCTGAACTGGCGAAGCTGGCGGCGCGAGCGACTGTTGGGTGCCGCTGATTGGCCTCGGAGACGATCGATGATAGTGCGGCAGAGGGCAAATCGGCGTGGATGTCGACTGGTGCAACAACAATGGGTACACAATCCAGAGGGAGGTCGGACGCCTGAGGTGAAGGGCACGTTGTTGAGGGGGCCGCAGCGTGAGTCCGGGAGTCAGGCAACGGGCATCGAGACAGGGCGTCAGCGTCGAGGTGTTTTCTCCCGGATTTGTAGGTGATAGTGAAGGTGTACTCCTGAAGACGTAGCACCCAGCGACCCAAATGGCCGAACAAGTTCTTCAGTGTCGACAGCCAGCAGAGCGCGTGATGATCGGTGACAATGGTGGAGTGACGGCCGTACAAGTAGGGGAGAAATTTCTGGATTGCCCAAACAACGGCGAGACACTCTTGCTCTGTTATGGTGTAGTTACGCTCAGCTGTAGTAAGAGAATGGCTGGCATAGGCTACAACCTGCTCTTGGTTGGCATCGTTGCGTTGTAAGAGAACAGCGCCAAGGCCTTATCCACTGGCGTCGGTATGGAGAATGGTGGGGGCTGTTTCATCAAAATGGCGAAGCACAGGCGTTGAAGTGAGCGCCTGCTTGAGGGCTTGGAAGGCCTCTTTGCATTCAGTAGACCAAAGATAAAGCGTCTCAGAAGTCAATAGTTTATGGAGGGGGGACGCTATGGATGCAAAATTACGTATGAAACGGCGGAAGTAGGACGCTAAGCCCAGGAAGCTGCAAAGTTCTTTCAGGCGCTGGGGGTGAGGAAAACTGAGGACAGCGGCAATTTTTTCAGGATCAGGTCGGATTCCGGCCTTACTAACGATGTGGCCGAGTACTTTGATGCTTTTGCTGGCAAAGTGGCACTTTTTGGTATTTAATTGAAGACCGGCTTTCGCAAGGCACTTGAGAACTGCGTTGAGACGGTGCAAGTGCTGGGAGAAGCCGGACGAAAAGATGATAATGTCGTCCAGATAGCAAAGGCGGGTCTTCCATTTCATGCCTCGTAGCACGGTGTCAATCATGCGCTCAAATGTGGCCGGGGCATTGCACAGTCCGAAAGGCATCACATTGAATTCGTAAAGACTGTCTGGGGTAACAAATGCGGTCTTCTCCTTGTCTGATTCGTGCATAGAGATTTGCCAATAGCCCGAGCAGAAGTCGAGGCTTGAAAAGTATTCAGCGCCTTGGAGGCAGTCCAACGCGTCGTCGATGCGAGGGAGCGGGTAGACATCTTTATGGGTTATCTTGTTAAGGGCACGGTAATCCACACAGAAACGAATTGAGCAATCTTTTTTACGGACGAGAATGACAGGAGATGACCAGGAGCTTGTAGACGGTCGAATGATGTGGCGCGAAAGCATGTCTGCAACCTGGTCCTCAATGATCTTGCGCTCTGATGCGGAAACGCGGTACGGACGGCGCCGTACAATAGCTGAGCCGTCCGTCTCTATGCGATGGGACGTTACAGAAGTCTGGCCTAAAGCGGACATGCACACATCAAAGGAGTTCTGGTGGGTCATAAGAACTTCTAGTAAGGCTGTCGAATGCTCAGACGTAAGGTCAGCGCTGATGGCGGCTGCGAGCGCAGAGGAAGAACACGGACCGGGAGTATCAGCTGGTAGCACAGCACATGAAATCGGGTCGGTGTCGAGAGGGACAGGTTCACCCTCAAACAGGAAACCAATAGTAGCGCCTTTGGGTAGTAACAGGGACTGGCTGGTAGTGTTCAGCGCCGTGATGACCGCGCAACCACGGACGAAAGATGTGAGGCAAGAGGCAAGAGCGATGCCTTGGGAGGTCCAGCATGGCGAAGGCATGACTAAGGCATCGCCGTCAAAAGCGTAGTCTAACGTTGCAAGGATGAGCTGTTCACGGCCAGAGGGCAGGGCGAAGTCGACAGCAGCGACCACACGTGGTGGCGAACAGTCAGACCAGGGTGCCAAGTCTGGATCTGCTATGTGGATGAGGCGGTCGTTGCAAGAGATGAGGGCAGAAGACGACGACAAAAAGTCCCACCCCAGGATTATCGGATGAACGCAGGATGGGAGGATAACAAATTCAATATGATAGCGCTGGTTAGCGATGAAAACACGCACAGTGCATTGGCCAGTGGGGTGGATGAGAGTACCGTTGGCTCCACAGAGAGGCGAACCGGTGTATGGAGTTGTGACTTTGCGCAGGCGGGAACACAGGGCAAGCTGAATGACGGAGAAAGCGGCACCCGTGTCTATAAGAGCTTGAGTCCACACCCCTTTAACACACACTGTCAACATATTCTACGGGCGGTCAGGAGGAATTTTAGAGTTCGCACGGCAAGCAGCTTTCCCTCCAAAAACTGCTTCGTTTAGTTTTCCGGGGTAGGAGCGAAGGGTTGCGAGGCGGGACGAAGAGGTGATGAGCGGCGAAAAGGTGAAGGGGAGCGGCGGCGAGTAGAACGGGAGGACCGAGTGATATCCTGGGAGTTTGGAGGCGAGGGGGAGCGACGGTAAATTTGGTAGAACGACGAGGTGGAAGCATCAGGCTGGCGCACAGGTTCACGTTCAAAAGTAGCATAACCGCGTCGTTCATCTTGCTGTCGCCGGCGACAGAAGCGTGAGACATGACCGCGGATCCCACAGTAGTAGCAAGTAGGACAGGGAGTACGCCAGGCTGGAGCATAAGGCGTTGCTGAAGGACACGGAGCCACGGCAGCCACGTGACCGCAGACAGGCGTTGGAGTAGACGTAGAGACCGGGGCGGGTGGCTTCGAGGCAATGTCGGCATAGGTGGGCGGGCGAGAAGGTGTCTGAGGGGTGGCAGGGGCTACGGCGCAGGTGAAAGTGGCCAGCTCATCTTTGATGACGCTCCGCAAGTCAGGTGTAGCAGGCGGGATATTAAAGGTGGGAGGGCCGAGAGTGGTGGGCTGCCCGTAGAGTTCCTCGCGTATCAGGGAACGGATGACAGAACGGAGGTTCACATCGACGAGGACGCTGCCATCACTGTGGTCTGGCTGAAGGCGGAATGACTGCAGCTCATCCAAGCGCTGGCATGTGGAGGTAATGGCAGATACGCTGGAGGGGTTCTGGGCTATCAACGCGTTGAAAGCAATGGTCCCAATGCCCTTAAGAATGTGGCGAATGCGCTCCGACTCAGGCATGTCAGCACTAACGCGGCGGAAAGAGCAAGAACGTCCTCGATGTAAGAGGTGTAGGATTCCCCAGGCTGCTGAAGCCGCGCGGCAAGCTTCTTCTTGGCTAGCTCAGAGCGGCCTGTCAGCATGCCGAAAATTTGCCGCAGCTGCTGTGTGAATGTAGGCCAGTCGGCGATGTCATCTTCGTGATTAAGAAACCACGTCTTTGCGACGTCAGTCAAGTAAAAGACGACATTCAGCAGCTTGTGGAAGTCATCCCACCGGTTGAACGTACTGACCCTGGTGTAGTTGTCGAGCCAGTCGTCGACGTCGTCGCCACGAAGTCCGGGGAAGACCTGAGGGTCGCGTTGACGGCTGGTGATGGTCCAGGCTTAGGCAGCCGCAGCAGCCGGGGAAGGCGACGGGGGTGGGCGCGTTCCGTTGCCTTCCTCCATACCTGAGGGCTGCAGACGCAAAAGACGGCCTGATCGGAGCTCCAGGGAGAGCGAAAGACAAGTCCGAAGCGAGAGGTAGGGGATACGAATAGCACCTCCGCCACTTGTGAGCCACCGCTTGCACAGGCGTCTTTTATTCGGGAACAGCCGGGCACACAGCGCGCGCTCCCCGGAGCCCAGGCAAGCGACGATGATGATGATGGGGATATACAGATGAAAGAGGTGAAAGTTCGCGCAAAGCGCTCACAATACTATGGTCTTGAGTAATGACCACACAGATAGATGCCTACACTTCAACAATAACACAAGAAAAAAAATAAACCAAGGAAGCCGTCACTGATATCCAGGGTACACCTCAAATCATATTACTAAAGACTGTAAACCTGAACATGGCATAACGTTCAAGCGACCAGTACAGATCAATGTAAATGACAGAGTAAATCAGTAAGGAGCTTATTTATAAATATACTCTTACAGGGTTCCTTAGAATGTGCAAAGTATCATAAAGTTTTATTCAAACATGGTTCATAACCCAACACGTCAGGTAATACATGCAAAATAAGAAAACCAAGCATCACCGTTCAGTCCAGAGCGACGCGAGGTTGACATGCTACCGACCGAGGTCACGAGCCGATCAGCACTGGCACGTGCTCAGATAGACTAATCATGCATGTCAAATACAAAATATAAATCTTGGAACACGTGGAGTGATGAAGATGACTTATTGAGCACAAACATGCAATAAATGGGTACAACGAATGTTGAACACTGTTGCAATTGCTTGCACTTCAATTTCGGTCCTATTTATGACTACATATGAGCTGCAATTTCTTCTGAAGAGACCCCTATTGGATGCGACAGGTGGGACACACACATATGCTGTACAGGCTGGCCCCCCTAGAACACTCAAGTGAAGCTACAGAGAATAATGACATTATGTGTTTTCCAAATCACTGGGCTTTGTTCTTATGCTGTGCTTTTCTATGCCAGTTTGTAGTACTCTTGAAAAATGTATATATTACAAAATGTTAAAGAAAAAGGCCATCAAGGTTTTAATAACTGGTTACCTGCATCCAAGAGTGGGGCAAGTTCTCTCATGGTTGAGTTAAAGTATGAGCAACTCAAAAGAAGCTAATACATTAAGCCTTTTGGTTGCAGTGGTGCTAAAGTTTGTTGCTTATGACTCGAACTCAGGGCCCTTTAGTATTCTGCTGGTCATGAATTGAATAGATCACCTGAACCGAGCTCACTGTGACATCGCACCTATTAGAGGGCACAGTTTTTGTTTTTGAGTACGGCACCAGTATGAGGCACCAGTGCCATCTATTTAAGGCACTTGACAGTGGACATAGCTCGATGACACAGGCAGCAGTGCCATTTTCTGACTCCAGGTGAACATAAGAAGTGTTCATTCAAACATTGGCTTGAATAGGCCACACTGCAAGCATAAGAGGACTGAGCTGTATTTTGCATGCACATGCATTCAGTTCAGTTACTATTTGTCTAGCTGCAGTGACCACGCATGCACCAAAATCTTGGAACAGAGGCACGTTTTTTTTTCCTTCTATGAAATATGGCCACTGCAGGCAGGAACATGCACACACACAAAAAAGAGACAAGTGCAATAGGAGTACCACATACACCTCCGTGTGGATCTGGGTACTCTTCTTGTATGCGAGCCTTGTCCAATGCTAGGAAGCCAAGGCAGCCTGGAACGTTCAAGTCTCTGAACTTGTTCAGGAGGACCGTTGCAGACTTGCTACTCCGCACCAGGGGAGTGAACAGGCTGTGGCCAAGAAAAATCAGGCCTCATTTTACAGAGTGGTATGCTGTGAAATTGACAAAGCAGCAGAAAAATGATATGATTTAAGGTATTGATGTGGGATAGATGACTCTTTCAGTTTGCTTTATGTTTCTCTCTTCATTCATCCTATTTTAGCACTGTTCATCTCAATTTTTTTCCAGTAGTGAAGAAAAAGAAAGAAAACAAAGGACATACAATCTGTACACTTTGAGCACCCAAACTGCTACTACTGGTAAACAACAACAAAAAAATCTTTTCTGCTGACTGCACATAGCTTAATAGACTATACATAGACACAGCAGTAAATAGCGTATGGCTGGGTTGTGGCTCTATTTGCAGCAGCAACAGCCGAACAATAGCTGAATTAGTATATTAAAACAAAAGCCTACTGCAATGAAATTCATGAGACAAGCAACAAATTTTGTTTAAAAATCTGTTTCCTTATGAAATTAGCCCAGGATAGCCACATATTAGACTACACAAGGCATGAACATTTATATATAGAAATCAGTTCACTCAGTTGTTTTCGCCACCTCAGCATCAATGCTGTGGTTTGATTTTCCCACTTCGTTGGTAGCTGCATCAAAACTTGGCTGTTTTGTGCTGCAGTAAAATTCCTACTGAGTGATACCTAAGAGATGCTATTGACCAATTTGTTTTGACATTCAGGATCTGTTTCACATGTTGTAAAAAGAAAAGTCTGTTGGAAAAAGCCTTTAATTAGCCTCAGTAATTGCCATGAGGCTGGAGGGGGTGAATGGTGGTTTTCTGCACAAGCACATTCTGTGGTGCAATGACATCACTCTGGTCATCAACGAGCATTGTGCCATAGCTGCACATAAGCATGGAGAATGGTTGCCAATGCCCGAAGAGATGGGAATGCGATACCCTGAAGTATCACGTTCCAGAGCACCACACTGTTTGTTGACCTGTCATCACCTTTGCATTACCCCTGCAAACCCTGCACCCCAAGTCAACTATGTGCTACCTTTGCTTAAAGGAGAAGGGTCTTCGGGTAGGGAAATTGGTCCTGCCTGTGCACGGGAGTCACTATATTGTGAAATCAGTAAAATTATTTGCATACTCCACAGAAATTACCTGTTTTGCCAATCTCATTCACACATCAGGTATCACTGACAACAACCGTGCTTTGTAGGTTACTCATATCATTCCTGAGTACACTCACGAAAATCATGCAGCGATGCAAAACACATGTGGCCAATGCCAATTATCTTAATATTCATTTAGTATGCATATACGGCTGGCTTGCAGCTCAAGTAGTAGTTGAGCCAGGGCTGGGCATGATGCTTGGCGCAGAAATAACCTCGGCGCAAGTGTGCCAGGAAGCAACTTAGCCATGCAGTACGAGGCTGAAGGTTTTCTGAATAGCATCATCACCAGAGAGAGAGAACATGATGTCATCGCTATGATCCTTAGTCAAAACCCACAAACGTATCTTTGATACCAAATCAATATAAAATATATAAAATATTGCATATTTTGTATACAAAAGTTGAATACAAAATTTTGTGTGCACAATACATATATACAAAAGTGTGGAGTACACAATACATATGTGAAATTTTCACTACTGCGAAATGAATATCTTCAGGAATCATTTGAATACCTAAGTGAGTGGCTTCGGTGTTCATTTAAATTAAGGATATTTTCACTTCAGTGAATCTCGAGGTGCCCGGAAGTTTGTTCAAGTGGTGCTTTACTCTGTATAGTACCAGAAAAAACTTGTGGCAACAGTTTTAACGTGACAATACTAACTGTATCCCAAGAGCCACTGCCACGGCAAGAGTCAAATCATCAGGCACTCGCAGATGATCCACAAGCATTCCAATGTACTCTTGAGCATCTGAGTCATCACGATTTGCCAGCAACCTCTTCAGTCCTTGCCAAGCATTGAAGACATCCTGCAAAGTTGCAAAGGACAACTTAAGGGGGGCATTGAGAACAAACTGAAGTTGGCATGCATCAACAGATAACTTTGTTCCCATGACAAGCACACTACTCCTGCTAAAAATGGAACTTTCATGAGCTAGATAAGGCCAAAAAATTACATGCAGGTGTTGCCACCATCAGCTGATTTCACAAACTGTGCTGTGTCAAGACAGTTTCTTGCAAAAGAAACCCAGAGGCTAGAATGTACCGCCACTCACTTCAAAATGGCAGCCACAGAATCCTTTTCATTCTTGATGTTACAAGTTTAAATCAAGTAGCGGCAAAAATTTTTTAATCCAGTTTTCTCAGCACCTCATTTTCCTTCCCTTGTCTACTAAACAGCTTAATGAGGGTCTCAGTCCTGGCAGTCTTGATGCCGTAGATAGCATAAGAGGGTTCTCACACAGCTTCCACCCTCGCCGTTAGATGACATTCCACGTCACACTCATGGTTATAACAGGACATACTACATCCGCCACTATGGATGAGGGTGGTGCTGGTGAACACTCTCAAGGTTCGGTTACACTACACCTAAATACTCCAGAAAGCAGAAGATTTGACAGCCGTCGCTGTAGCTCACTTGCTAGAGCACTGGACGTCAAATTCGGTAGTTGTGGATTCTGATCCTGCTGGCAGCATGGTTGATTTCTCTTCTGCTTTACAGTGAATTGTCTTTAAGTGACACATTAGTCACAGTATCACTCTCTCATTGATTAACACTGCAAATTCTGCTGCTTTTTAAGTAATTTTCTATAGGTGATAGATTAATCTTTGTCTACTATATATATATATATATATATATATATATATATATATATATATATATATATATATATATATATATAAATGAAAATGAGGGGCTTGTTTGACAAACATATTAACGAAGCCAACAGTCACCGAAACCAAAGTGCATAGGGGAATGTTTCTATTTTTTTTATTTATAGTGCCAGTCAATTGGTTTAAAGAAAATTACTTACAAAACAGCATAAAAAACAACCATGCCGCCGATGGGATTCGAACCCATGACCTCCGAATATCGCGTCCGGTGCTCTTACCAACTGAGCTACGGCGACGGCTGTCCAATCTGCTGCTTTTGTGGGTATTTATGTTTTTGCATGTAAGTGAACCTTGAGAGTGTTTACCAGCGCCACCCTCGTCCATAGCGGTGGACGTAGCACGTCCTGTAATACCGCGAGCGTGACGTAGAACGTCATCTAACGGCGAGGGCGGAAACTGTGCGAGAGCCCTCTTATGCTACCTATGGCATCAAGACTGCCAGAACCGAGACCCTCGTTAAGCTATTAGCAGACAAGGCAAATGAAAATGAGGAGCTCGTTTGACAAACATATTAACGAAGCCAACAGTCACCGAAACCAAGGTGCATAGGGGAATGTTTCTATTTTTTTTATTTATAATGCCAATCAATTGGTTTAAAAAAAGTTACTTACAAAGCAGCAGAAAAAACAACCATGCCGCCGGTGGGATCCGAACCCACGACCTCCGAATATCGCGTCCGGTGCTCTTACCAACTGAGCTACGGCGACGGCAGTCCAATCTGCTGCTTTTGTGGGTATTTATGTTTTTGCATGTAAGCGAACCTTGAGAGTGTTCACCAGCACCTTGGTTTCGGTGACTGTTAAGCGGCTTCGTTACTATATATACATATATATATTAAATAAAAAAATAGAAACATACCGCTATGAACCTTGGTTTTGGTGGCTGTTGGCTTCCTTTATATCGTTTGTTGCCAGACAAATATCAACATGGCCAGAAAGAGTCAACAGAGTCTAGTTTTACTAGTAATGAAGCTTGGATGGAGTTGCCCTCCTTAGCACTTTCTCTCCCTAAGACATTTACACTCTTCAAAACCTGTGGCACTCAGCCAAAATATTGCAACTCTGCAACTCTACCAGTCTACAGGAAGCATTGGCTAAATTGTGGCATGCAGCAATGTAGCACCAGTTTGCTGAAGTTTCTATAGTTACAAATTCAAAACCATTGGTGACAGCGTGCATCTACTACTACTGCCACTGCTCGGCACTAAATATCGCTGCCCACTCAACCTTCGTGCTTGTCAATGCCTGGCTTATGTTGTCAGGCTTATGTGATTATAAACAACAGATGTGCAAATTCCTGAGCAAAGTGTAATTAGGTGTGTGCTCGACTGGAAGAAAGTGGCCTTTTTAGAACAATTCAGCACAAAGGGAGGTGCACTGGCTCAAACTCGAAGTAAATACGGTGCAGATTAAAATGTATTGAAGAGGTTTTAAAGGCACATCGAGGACACCTGTGTCGAATTCCGTTCTTTGTGAAGTTTTACGGAATTCACAGCTCTGTAGACATTTGGTTGGTAGCAAAGGAGACAGTTCTACCTGAGGATGTTGAGAATAAAATTCGAATACGTTTGCCCGCCACTCTGATTCAAACTCAAGATACTGCAGAAGACGACATCAGGTGTCAGTCGGAGTGCACTATGAGAAGGAAATAGTGTGGTCGAGCAGTAGCCAAAATAAAAGGTACCACCACCCGTATGTTGTGCTTATCAGTCTCATTACTTGCTTTGTGCTGACATTAGTACGAATCTTGTTCATGACCCCGACAATGCAGTCTGCAATGAATTGCAAAATGTATTTTTGGTGATCTGAGCTCAGCAAAGCAGGCAGTAGCTTTGAGAGCCTGAACCAAAACAGAACTGGCCACATGTGCTGTCACCAAATGTAGCTTGCTTTGATGCACTTTCCTTGTATAGCTTTTTGCTCATTCCCGGGCTCTTTGTGTGATTAACATGCATTTAATGACACAAAGCAAGATTTATCTCAATATTCAGGCACACAATCCTTTGTTTTCTCTAATATGCAACTCAGTTAATTAGCTTGAAACATCCGCTTAAAATTCTGCCTCATGGTGGAAACACCCTCTGGTGGCAATGCCATCAGAGGGTGTTTCCACAAGTAAATAGTGGCCTTTTGTCTTTCGTTTTACACTTTTTTTTCAGCTTAAATGTACTTTATTATGAACACTGAAAAAGGCCTATATGCTGCCGGAAAATAGAAACTTAGACTAACCTCAATTTGTCCCTGCCTTAATTTCATTTAATGCAAATTATAAAACAGGTTTGCTAGTTTAAAATGCAGGTCGATGTGGACAGAAAGGTTTTGAAAGTGGTTTTAGAGTCAAAATTGAATGAAATGTAAATGCAGGTTTTGGCAGAAAGATATGCAATAGACATCAGCAATGCACACTGATGTACTTAATATTGAGAACCTTATTTTCTGTCCATTGTGTGCAAGATAAGCATGCTCAACAGATCTGTTTTAATTGTAGTGAGAAGGGAGATTAGTGCACTATGGGGAGTTATGCAAAACTGTTCAAATTTTCCAAACAACATCAAAATATTTGAGACGCCAAAATTATCCCTACCTTGCCCATTGCAGAGACCATGCGAGGTTGAATCCGCAATAGGTCATTCCGTGCTTTGCTCAAAGCATGCTGACAGTCCTCTTCCAGACGCTGGGCAAGCCTGTACAATACAGTAATGCACAACACCATCAGAGACAGAAAATTACCAATTCTAGTTTTGACCACATATGCAAGCATGTAGAAATGAAGGCCTTTTGTGTTTGTCCCCCCTTGCACATTGCTGGCTGAAAATGAGGCTTGCAGCCTAGTGTGTCCTCTTATTTTCACTTTCTTGCTGAAAATTCTGTAGTCTTTTGTGAAATGCATAATTAAATGAGAAAATTCTACAAGGTGACAAACATCAGAAATTAACGTGTCTTGCAAGTGAAATGCTAAACTGTGCACTCCGAGGCTTGATGCATACCTCAACAACCTCAAGTACTCTAACTGAATTAGTTACATATTACTGCTATCTGGGCATGGTCCCTTCTTCACATGATCCCTGCATGTCAGCGACATAATTAGCAATGCTAATGAAATGCTGCGTTATATATTTGCCACAAGTTTTCTTGTGCTCCAATCTTTCCAAAACTGATTGTTACTTCCCTGGGGCCATCAAGACAAATTGAGTTTATCAGTAGTGAGCCTGAGAGTAAGTGAAACAATGTATTTTTCCAAGTCTCCCCTTACTGAGAAAGAGAAAGTAGAGGAAAATTATTGTGGTGCAAACAAGCTGAATTTGGGGTTTTCAAATGCAGCTGCTCACAACTTTACACCGTATTTAAGCGCATAATTTGCGCACCCTTAACTTTTGACCCGGGTTCAAGAAAAAACATTTTTTACTCGGATATTTTACGCACCGCTACGCTAGACCACCATCATACACGCGGGCTCTACCCTACGGCTCTACCCAGTAGCATTCGGCTATTCTGCGTGTTTGTTCGGAACGCTTTCTGAATCTTTTGTGCAATGGGCGTTCATGGTGGTGTCAGAGGCCGCTGTTACAATCGCGGCGGCACCAGCAGCGTCGCCACTCAGAACCGCCAGCAGTGCGTCCGGGGAGGATCGGCAGCTGATAGAACAGCCAACACCACTGCTTTTTTGGCTGATGCATGTGACTCGACTGCCGGCTACGCTTTTCTTGGTGGCTCTAACGGCTTGTGTTTGATTGTTCGGTCGTGTCTTGCGATGGGATATCACAACAATACGACAAGTTTCAAACTGCTTGTCAGCGCCTTATCACGACGCGGAGCGGCAAAGACAGCGAGAATAACCGCGTGCACACAAGTTTTCCCTTAGACGACAATCATTGTGTCGGAAAACTTGTGCGCACGTGGCTATTCTCGCTGGCTTCACAGCTCCGCGCCATGATAAGGCGCCAACAAGCAGTTTTGTCGACGCTCACGTGGTACTGTTAAAGAATTGTGTGGAGTGATAACTGGTTTATAGATTCGCGTTTGCTATCCCGGACAAGTTGCAAAAGCAAACTTACGGAATACGGAACAACCGAACAATTGGCTGGGCCGCAAGCGATGACGCTGTTTTAGCGTTTTATTCAGCTTCATGCATGAACCTTCATGCCATCCCGCAAGGCGGGGGTGCGCGGATTTTCATTTAGAGTGAATTTTTTTTCGGGGGGCGGCCAGCGTGGGGCGCGGGGGTCCGGGTGCTGACGTATACGCAGCAACATACACTATACCTATATTGCGCGTTTGTGGAGTTTTTAAGTCGTGCTCGCGAAATCCCCGCGTAATTTGCGCACCCCCTTTTTCGAGCCCTAATTTCTGAATAAAAAGTGTGCAAATTATACACGTAAATACGGTAATTGAAACAAAAGATAATAATTCCCATTTAAGGCCTAAAATTACTCTTCCAAGTAACTGCATGAATGAAATGCAATACCATGGTTGAATCTCACTAAATTCCTATGTTGTAAACTACCACACATAGCAACAGGGATGGAGAATTGAGCTGGTAATGATTCATACTGACAAGGATTCTACCATTGTAACTAAATGAAAAATGCAATGCCATATGAACTTGACTGAAGATTTTTTGTTGCACAGAAAAACTTTTTATGCAATTTTCTGAACATTTCAGTCGGGCAACATGAAAAGGTGTGCATTCTAAACCCTTGTACCATCTGCGAAACGAGCATACAGTGTCTAAGCACTAAACCAATGCCTCCTAACCAACCTGATGTCTCAATTTTAGTTAGTTTCTAACCACCTGGAAGTGAAAGGCAGGAAAATGTTTATACCAAAACCCCAAAGTTTTGTGCTGGCGCAATCAACAACCATATTTTTTCTGAAATTTGACTCTGGCTGCAAGTTTATGGCAATTTTTGTGACAATTTCTTCAACAAATATCAATTAACATAGGTCGGCATTTTTGTTCTTGACATGCTACCGCTTGTAGTGACTCCAGCCACTCCCTTTTTTTGCGCAAGATTTAACTAAAAGTAACAAGGCGTGATATTAGTTTGCACAGCTGCTGCCAATAATTTATTTTAAACTTAAGCCAAAGTTCTAAGGGACGCTCCAAGATCCAATATTGCCTGGCTTTACTGGCTCCAATTCACTAAGCTGGAAAACTCCTGGCAAACTCAACATCCCAACCACATATTATGTGCCCACTTACACATATTTGTTGGCAGCTGCGTAGCGCTGCTTGGGTAGCTGCATCAGCTGCACTTTCATGCTTCCATCAAGCTGCCGCAGAGAATCCAGCTCCGCTTGGGCCTTCTGCTCACCATGACAGAGAACATTGAGCACTTCGTCAGCAGAATTTGCTCTGTGCATATTGGGGTAACTACATACAACCCAGCTAGAGCAAATACTAACAGGCAATATTCCACCTGAATGAGGCAGCATGCAGGGTGAGCGTAACCAAAGCCTCTCAGGACAATAAGCATCAAGCTTACAGTTATCTGTATCTGGTTGCTAGTGTTTACTATTTCGGGCTTTCTGCTGCAGTTTCCTCATGCACTGCTTTACTTTGCTGGGAGCATATAATATCAAGACCAGGACTGCCGAGCCTCTGGATGATCATTACAGTGGAGACATAAAAGCAGTGGTTCAGAGAATAATTAATGCATAGCTTGCACTCCAAGAGCTTAAGCAGGCAGCCCACGTGTGGTGGCAGCTGCTGCATTGAGAGACATTCCTCAACTAAAACAAACATGCAAAACAATAAAAAAATTATGAAATCACTGCGACACCCACATTGGAGGAATGCGTAAGCACTGAAGCCTCCTTGTCCCTCTTTGCCTAAATTAATCAAGTTCCATCATTGCCCAATTTGAGTTTTCAAACTTGGTACCACGCTTCGTTTTCAAATTTAGCGTCACGTTTCACTCCGTCCACACTTCCGACTTTTCAAATTTGGTGCCACGCTTTAGCACCGCCAACTTCCGGTATTTTCAAATTTGGCACCACTTTTACTCCGGCCCCGCCCACTTTTAGGACATTTTTAGCTCTAATTAACTAATTACCCCACAAGCACCTCATGATATTCCCTAACTGCGAGATTTTTTTGATGCTCTATCTAATCCAACCATTCTTTTTCTCATAACTCAATTCGTTTGAATGTTATCGTGATGACAAGCTCATACATGAAACCACAAACAAAGCCATACAATGCTTGTGCATTAATAAGCAAGAGCCCCTAGACATGCATAGCTCACCTTTTCTTCAGATATGCACCTGTCCCTCTCAGCAGTGCAGCTTTCAATCTCCAACTGCAGCTCTTCGCACTGTAGGCATCAAAACACAGACCATCACCAGGAAAAAAGCTGAATAACAAATGCCATGAAAATGAGTCCCTTTTGTGTCAAGGAAGTTTAACAGCCAGCTAGAGCCAAGCCTGCAGCCGGCTGCCTCTCACGGCTGATCATGCACACTATTACGTAACTTCTTTTTCTAACAATAAATATCTTATTGGTTACACTTCATAGCTCCACTTTCCCCAAGTAATCGCTTCTAAAAAGCTGAGGGTGTAGTTCACGAAGATGCAGTGGGTTGAAAGTGCTGGCAAAATATCTGCCACTATGTTAAAGCAAATGTAAAAGTGACTATTCATGGAAGGCTTATTACTCACAACTAGGGCCACATTTAGCATGCATGACATTTCAGAGTTTGATCATACGTGCCTGTTTCTGAATATCCTGTAGAATGGATTCAAGCTTCTGAACCTCTCCGTCAACCCAAATGTTCCGTTCTTGAGTTGTGCGGAAAGTATGTCCATGCCACACACACTGCATTACTGCATGATTTTCATTCGTCAATTCTTCCACCCTTGCATGAGGAAAAAAGAAAGGTGGTTTAGCATGGTGATGCCAAATGCAGTTTTGGTTTCAATTCGAGGCTCGGTTTTCAAGGTCAAGCAGGCTTCAGACAAAGATCGACAGAATCGATGAGTGAGGCCCTGTATTAGTGCAATAAAAAATTATGGGGCCTCTTGATGCACCTTAAGAGGAAAATGCGATCATGGTGTGTTCTGGATTCATTGCACACTAATGAAAGCTGATGATGATGACATCGAAAGCACAGCACGAGAGACTGGCAATTAAACACAAAGGATGTTTGGCTGTGGTAATGGCACTGTATTGTTAATTTTTTTTTGCTCTCCTGTTGCTGCAACCTTTTTTTTACCCTGAACTGAAAATAAAGTAAAAAAAGGGTTGTAATGGCATATAGTGCTCTAATTTGTCAGCGAAGTTGATCTGTTTGTGCTGCGACAGGTTCAAAACCTACTTGCGGCCATAATGTGTTTTATTTCATTATACTTAGGTCAAGCAGGCTTTAGACAAAGATGGGCAAAATTGGTGTGGGAGCCTTAGTGCTAGTGCATTAAAAATAATGCCTTAAACTCCTTTGAGTGATTTCAAGGTGCAGTCATATTTTAGGCAGTAAGAAAAAGATTCTATTTTCTTTCAAAAATATTTTCTCCTATCAACTGACTGTATATGCTGAAAAATACAACAATAAAAGCCACTGTCCTGCCACATAAGGTGTCTGAAGTAAGCCGAAGAGGTACCTGCTTTTCAGTTGGTCTTCGCTTCTCTCCAGGGCATGCAATGCCTCTGTAGTTTTGTTAAGCTTCAAGGTCATGTCCTTCACAGCCTGATGAGAATGTGTACGGGAATCTGCCAATATTTGCTGCTCCGTTTCAGCAGCACTGATTTCCCCTTGAAACTGATTCTGATGAAGGCTTTCTCTGACCTTGTCTCCCTCAACCTGGCACAGCTGGGAACTGATGTCGTCCAGCCTGGACAGCCTGTTCTGCACTTCTTCCCTGAGCTGCTTGAGCTTGTGCTTGTTCTCCTGAAAGAGTTTGAACAAGGGCACGATGCACAATCCACAAGCAGACACCTGCGGTAAGTCACAAGACAATGGGCATGATGCAATCTCACCATCGTCATACTATGAATTTGCTTCACTGGCCACCCACAAACACACTGTGCTTAACTTTGTTTAATTCAATCTCCTCTTTTGCTTTTTCCATATGTCCCGGCCAAGTGCAGGGCAGCTAATCAGCATTATGTTTGGTTAACCTCTCTACCTTTCCTCCTTTTTTTCTCAAACTATCACTCCTGTGCAGTCGCAACTGTAACCACCCGCTGCTTCTGCTAATTTCCTGACTTCATCCCTCACATGGCTCTCTTATGCCGTTGGCTTTATCGCCCTTCGCTTATGTCAAACTCTGTCACCCCAATATAGTCCAAGTTGTCTTGTTCTATGTATTTAGGGCTCGGAGTTTTGCAATTCAAGCAAAAAAAAATTGACAGGATGATTGCCATTGTGTAACGCAAGATTTAGTGACAGCGGTCATAGTATTTATATGTTATGGTATGTTGAGGTAGAGAATATGAGAGCCACTTCATATTTATGTAGTTCCAGAGCATTCTTTTTAGTTTTCCAACATGCTCGCTTTTCAACTAGCTCTAGACACATGGCATCCCTAATGGCCCTCTCCTGTGCCAGCACGTTTTGCAGCAGCTGCCGCAGATTATTAATTAATTGGTTTTTGGGGAAAGGAAATGGCATAGTATCTGTCTCATATACCCTTGGACACCTGGTGCCGTAATGGAAGGGATAAAGGAGGGAGTGAAAGAGGAAAGGAAGAAAGAGGTGCCGTACTGGAGGGCTCCTTGAGGGCTCCGGAATAATTTCGACCACCTGGGGATCTTTAACGTGCACTGATATCGCACAGCACACGAATCGCTTTTACAATTATTTGCTACCTACTTGTGTGAATACTTGTACAAAAAGAAATAGTCCGAAACAGCGAAGCACTAGTGGCGGTGCTCTGGTACAGTGCTATAACTTATGAAGGTTAGCCACAGCTGCCAAAACATGCAACACTAGAGGCGTCATGTTACAAGTATAAAAAAGGACTTTTTCTGCTGATGATGACAGATATGTTAGCACTGCAGCTGAACAGATGAGAAGGGGCAAGAGCTATGTTTGAGCTAAGACCTCCAATTTCGGGCATCAAGACATGGTTTGAACCTGCCTGAGCCCTATCACAGCCTTTGGAGGCCATATGTGAGAATTATGAACACCGCTACACGAATTAAATGCATCACGACGCTTAATGCTCTGTCCCACAGAGAACAACAGCCGCAGCATAATGCGTGGCATCAGAATGGGCCCTGTTTCTGAAACAGTTTTCAATGAAAAGAATGACAGCCTTTATTTGCACTTCATAACAGCTATTTGAAAAGTATTCCAAAATGCAAGGGTGCATTTTATTCATTTCAAATAACTTTAAACATACACAATTTGAATCATTTAACAAATGAATGGGACGATATTTGATGTACTATTTGAAAAACTTCGAATATTTGCACGCTCCAAGAAATATAATGCACAGTATTCCATACTAAGGATGTGCCTTTTAGCTTGTGGCTTGAAATGACAGTACATTTTAAAAGAAAACAACAAGACGTAACCATCTAGTAAAAGAGCAAAGAAAACATTTCATTCTCAAACTTAGCTTCACTCGACGTCTTACCTGAAGTCCACTGGAGAGTCGCAGGTGCCTTTGTTTGGCCATGGCCTGCAGGGCCTGTGTTTCGGCTATGTTGTCTTCAATCTGAGAATACAGAGGAGACAAGTCCCGGGGTTATTCAATATTGGATATCTTTGAAATCACTTTGAACCCAATGTCATTCCACAGTTGTTTTTTTTGTCTTTCTGCTTCATTATCAATTTGTTTTCCTCTATAATTTCACTTGTTTGTGCTGCGGGCAAAACATTTTCATACCACAGGAAATACCCTCCTGCAGCTGCACACCTATTCGATTTCATATCCATCATTTTCATGATCCCTAATGATGCACCATGAGCACCAGTATCAATAAAAGACATTCAGTGCGCAAGAGCTTTTGGTGCATGGGCCTTACAAATCAGACACTATACATACACTCGTCTTATTAGCTGAAGACATATACAACAACATGCAATAAAGAACACGCATTCAATAATCTCTACTTGCTGTAACTGCCCGGAAAACAGATTTAATGGTCATGGGCCCTTTGCCAAACCCCAAAAGTCAGCTTCTGTCCACAGCAGTAACTGCTACACCATGGAAGTGCAGCCTCTCTTCAAGGCAGAAATTAGGGGCAACCATAGAGATTTCTAGAGTGAAAAGAATGCTCTTTCCATACATTTCTGCCATGATGCAGTCATGAGAGAGAGTTTAAGTGCAATCAAGCCAAACCACTGCACGACAGGTGCATGCCGATTATCTTTCCTACAAGCACTTGGCATGCATTGCAGTCACGACGAAGAGTGACATGTAGCTCTATCAAGGCACTGCTTGTAAGGGAGGAAATTATTAGCATACCTAACCATGATAATCTAGAATACACATTAGCAATATGGAATCCTCACCAGTCTAACCTTTCTTTAACCTTAGAAAGAATATAAAATCGTGTTATCTCTTTCATTTATCCTGACTATTCATATTATACTAGTGTCTGTTAAAATCCAGCCAGTTTACTTAACCTTGAAATGCAACAGAAAATTCCTCAATTGTGCCTCTTTCATACGTTCCATCATTCATCTTTAGGAGCAATGGTCATAATCACCAGCTCATCACCTCTCCAGCTGAACAAGTCACAAGTCCATCTATACCCCCGCTGCAAGAACTACTGCTTATTTCTGATCATTTTTTGTCATGTCGATCATCTTAAGACTGGAATGATCTACTGCCAGATGCCATGAATTATAAGAAACCCATCGATTTCAAGAAAGCAATCGAGACCATCATTATCTAACTGTCATCCCCATTCCTTATGTTATGCCCCATACTGTGGGCTTTTGAGGTACCAATTAGTAAAAAAGAGGGTTGCAACAGAAGCTTCCAGCACTGTACATAGCTTCTTCACCAAAAGAAAGGCCATGCTACCATGTTAGAGGTTCCTTTGCTGTCCACAGAAGCTGACTTCAGGAGTTTTGTAAAGCATCTATAGCTTCTTAGAAACAAACTATGTCTGTAGTTTCTCCTAACCATTTATGGCTACAGCTCTTCACAAAAGAGACAATTTAATAAAAGGGTTGCTTGTTCTCTTCAGTCCCACAATTTAAAGGTTGATGCAGCTTTGGGATTCCAAAATATGGCCAAAATTATAATTTTTGAAAATTGTTGTATCCGCTTCTGTTCCTCGTTTTTTATGCTGTCCCAAAGTTTCATTGCTGAAATCGACTGGGAAGTACTCTCAAAAAATGGTTTTGTGAATCACGGTGACTCTGCATTGTGGGGAAACGCTCGAACAATGGGCATTTTACTCCGTTAAAGTTTTTCTATCAAGATACTCACATTGTGCAGCAGATTTCTCTATAACTATTTTATTGATCATGATCCAGTTAGTTTTGTTGCACTCCTAGAACCATTGTACAGGCACGGCCGGTCTCAAGGGGGGTGCACGCGCTCTCATACGGCCTTTGCATTCGCCTCGAAAGCAATGCAAGTTTTTCTCCGAGAGTTACGCCGCCCGCTGCCGGTAGAGGCGCGACGGCCCTACCGCTGGCTCCACGCCTGCATCTGCGGCAGCGAATGGTTTTTGCCTGGTTTTGCGCTGTATCCCGGCGTTGTAGTCCGTTGGTGAGCGCAGCACCGAAATCAAAGAAAGCAAAATGCAGGTGCTTAAGCTGTGTATCTTCAACACAGTCCACTTGTGCACAGATTCTTCGTCACAAACTTTGCTCGATGAAAACATTTAAAATAAGGAATCACACTCACATTTCCCAGAACTATGTCGAGTATTTGTGGTTTTAAATACAGAAGGAAATACTCTGATCACTTCCTCGCGTATGTCTCATGGTCCGTGATTAAATGACAAGTTAATGCTAAGGGGAAAAGAATGAAATCTTGGAAAACGAAAGTGTTGCGCTTGTCCCATAAAAATGTACTATATCGAGGAAAATATTCTCTACAACGCGTGAGCCGTAAATCCGAGAGTGCCGTAGCTGCTGGCTTGAGAAGATACTTGTAAAGTTGAAAGTCAGACCCATGTGCACCAACGCTGAGCTGTCAAATAAACTGACTGCTGGGAGATGTATATAGTACTCAATATAATAATAATAATAATGTTTTTTTGGGGAAAAGAAATGGCACAGTATCTCTCTCAGATATCAGGTGTCACCATAAGGGAAGGGATAAAGGAGGGAGTGAAAGAAAGGAAGAGAGAAGTGCCATAGTGGAGGGCTCCGGAATAATTTCGACCACCTGGGGATCTTTAATGACATCGCACAGCACACGGGCGCCTTAGCGTTTTTCCTCCATAAAAACGCAGCCGCCGCGGTCAGGTTTAAACCCGGGAACTCCGGATCAGTAGTCGAGCGCCCTAACCACTGAGCCACCGCGGCGGGTCAACTACTCGATTTCGCCAATATCGCTTTTCGCACGTCCTGAATGTACTTATTTTCACCCTCATATACATCACAACTTCCTTGAACGAGAGGCCTGTATCGATAGCTCAAAAGAATACTAATTACTAATGTGCGAGCAAGTGTCAAGAACTGTAATGCATTGTTCCGTGCTCGAAGCCAATGGCACGCGGCCCTTCGGCTTTTGTTGTAAAATGAGAGGCCACCAGATTTCCCTGGAATGACTGTAGCCGCGCACAAGTCTCGCTTCATGTTCAAAATTGTCGTAAGCGTATTAGGCGCCTAATGTTTCAAGTTCCTTGTCACCTTTAAATTTTGTTTTATCGCTGCGCCGCCTGTTTGAGGACACGAGTTCGCCCAATAAACAATTTTCGTCTTGGACGCAAGCTTCCTTGTCGTCATTCTGACCTAACGCTACCAGAACGTAACAGAAGCAACCAGTACAAGCTGCGTATGCTGTCACAGATATTGACGCGTACTGAGTATTGCAATTTCAGAGAGTATGTATGTCCAGTGATTGACTTCAGCTACCATAAAGAGCGCCATTTTTTGTTGTCCACGTATATTCGACCTGCGGCGTGCCCTGAAGCATGCCTAAAAAAAATTGGTTTAAATATCTTTGTGAAAGATCTCAGATTATGCAGTTGAATGCCCAGTGCCCTTTATTCTCTTAAATTCGGGGACTTTTATTAAGATGTAAGCATCACAAATGTTAATTTTTATTTCCTTACATTGTAAGCTAAGCCAGCTGGTATAACACGCATTGCTGTGAGTTTTAGTGGAGCTCCGTTAGGTTGCTGAAAACTTCCTTTTGGGGTGCTACTTTGTTTTCTGAATGACGTGAGGAAAGTTTGTGCCCTCGGGAGTTTTATCGAAAGCAATGACGAGGCTACAGAAATGCAGGAGAATATGCAAAGCTTTTATAGTCATCGCCTCTCAGATAAGTCTGTTCGCTCATAAAGGCTGATTTTATTGACAGAACGCAGTTCCGAACTAATTTTGCTTTGCTGGCAGTTAGTTCATGCTTGCAGTTACTGTCAACTACTGACTTAATTTTCGTGCCAAACTTCAAAATGCTGTTCCAAGAGGAGAACTTGGACGTCGCGTGCGTGCAACATGCTCAGCTCCTGCGGCCAGGGTTGGGTTCCGTCTATACCCCTTTCTTTCGAGAATGACATGATGCGTTTTCCTGGGGAGCACCACGAATTCTTGCTAACGCTGCTGTTGTGCAAAATTAAATCAGCTGCGCTCAAAATTTCAGGAGCTATATGTACGCTGCAGAACCTTTTACTCTTTGAAACTTGCCATCCAAGTATTACATGCCGCGTATCATTCTACACACTCGTAAAGAACTTGCCGGAAGACGAACTATGTAAGCTGATAGCCTTGCTTTTTAGCCAAATATAAGGGTAGAACGTGTTGACGACCGTGCTCGAAGTAATAATGCGTTCAACCATACACAGTCAGGCTAAAGGAAACAGCACGCAATCGTTAATCCGTTGTTTCAGATTTCTCCCATGGCAAAGGGGCTGACTACGCGGTCTTTGCGTAAAGAGGCAAAATATATAGGCTTGACAGTTGCCACTGACGCAGGCCGAACTGGGAGCGATTCTCCTTCCGCGTGAATGGCAGTCGCAGCGGCGGAGCGGTGGGGCAGTGGCGACCCCACCGAGGTGCGGCGGGAGGCGGAAACAGACCCCATTGCGAAGGCCGTAAGAAGCGCGCACTCCCCTAGAGACCGGCCGTGGTACAGGTCAAGACATTCTTTGTTTTTGAAATCTGTGAATTTTAAATTTCTAATATGAATTTTCTTCTCACTCTAGATATGTCAATAGACACTGCATTGCTAAAATTTTTAAGCCGAAATTTGTGCTCTGCAAAAAAATTCGAAGAATGTCTTGACCTGTAGCATGCCAACTATAATGCAATGAACATTGAACCAGCCTTCTACTGCATTTTGTTAACTCTACAGCCTTTTTGCCAGAATCAGAGGAAAAATATATATTAGAAAGCAATTTTCTGGAGATATAACAGCGAAATTTTCTGAGTAGACAAAAAATTATTTCTAATATGCTAAAAATTTTCATGTAAATACAGCAAGAAATAAAAAATTGCTGAAAGCTACACTCTCTTTTAAGCCGATGAATTAAATTTACTTTAAATGGCATTTCATGATGTGATGGATGTAACTGGATGACTACATTAATTGTGCCTCTGGCAGACATGTAACAGTTCTCTCATTACATTAACTACATCTGGGCTATACCTACAAGTATAGTGCATCAAACTATAATAAGATGCACTTAAATCTTTCTAACCTTCTTTCAGGTTTTTAAACTGGATATATTTCTAAATCTTAAAATTTCTCTTGCAACTGGGCTTATACATCACATGTTTAGGTGGCCACAAAAGTTTTCAGAACAATTTCCTTCTCGGTTGAACATGCAGCTCAGGACTGAGAGACGCACTGAAGTAATCACAACTCCATTCACATTATTTCACTGGTTTCATTAGTTTCAAGATTATCTGTGGTAGCAACACAGAGAAGTTTACTTAACACCTTTCAATGCACATGTAAACTGCAAGAAAGTTAAATTGTTTTGATAGAACTCTCTCTTAAAACATTTGCAGCCACCTATACATTTTAAGTTTTGGTAAGCTACATGCATGATTTTTAAAGCATGATAGTGTCATTATTTGATAGTGTCATTATGGGAAAAAAAATTAAACTACCAAAATGTTGCTTTGTATTTAAATAACCAGCCAATACAAGAAGTAAGCAGTTTTAAATATCTTGGCGTATATCTTGATTCTGATATGCACTGGAAGAATCAAGTAAAGCAAGTTTGCTCAAAGCTGGCATATGGTTGCCATATTTTATTACAAGCGCGAGAATGCTTTAATTTCTCTATACTCCGAATACTCTACTTTGCTTTTATACAAAGCCAGCTAATCTACTGCATGGAGTCATGGGGTAACACACACCCCACATATCTCGAACCTGTAATCCGATTGCAGAAGAGAGCGATAAGAATAATTACTTATTCAAAATATACTGACTCTACTGAACCACTTTTCAAGTCCACCGGCATTCTACCTTTCCATTCCATGTATACATTAAAGATAGCCCAGACAATTCATAAAATACTACAGCTCAATGAACTGCTTCCCCACAGTATCTTTATAACTCCTAAAAGGGAGACTAGGGCTGCTAGTGCAAAACATTTCAATTTGCCCGCCTGTCACAATACTTACGGGCAAACATTATTAGAATTCAATGGAGTTTTAATCTGGAATGGCATTCCTAATGAGGTTAAAACAGAAACAAATTTTGTACAATCCCTCAAAATGTTCCTGATGAATATGTGAAGTATATGGTATGAATTTTTTACTTTTTGTTTCGAAGAGAAATATGTTTCTTGTGAGCGTTTTGTTTGTATTCCTGTATTTTTTCTCCGCAAATCTTATAACGTTCTAATTTTCATTTTAGGAATAGAAATGTTCGTTTCCGCGTGCTGCAAATATGTTGTATTGTATTGTGTTGGACCCGAAACTAGCCCCTGGCTATGGGTCCAGTTATTATTGTACATAATGAATTGTGCTCAGTTTCATTTTCGAATAAAAAAAAAAACAAGCAGATCACGTGCTTACCTGCTGCGAAGTCGCTTTGAAGAAATCTGCATCTTTGTCGAGGAGGGCTAAATTGACTGTCCTAAAAACAGAAACGCAAAGTGCATGAAGGAAGAGTTGATATTCATGAAAACTATTATACAATTCTTTGCAAGACTAATAAGAGCACTATTATGAGTTTGATATTCATTTTCGTCGAAATTCTTGTTGCTCTGGCAGTTGCAATGCTCTACTCAAAGATTGTACACTTGCAAGGATACCTCGATAAAGTCAAAATATGTTTGACTTGGAGGTATTTGAAGAAGTTCAGCAGATCCACAAAGAGCAGCATTCGTCACTGTTTGGTGTGGAAGCAGCCGCAGCAGAAGCTGTGCTGCGCTTCAATGCCAGCTGCAAGCATACAGCAACAGCAATTCTGCAAGAATGCAACGCGAACATGCCAGCAACTGTCTACAGGAGAGCTGAAGAAAAGGACTTGCGCTGTAACACGCATTCTGCGAAGAAGCGGGCGACTTCGCTTGGCTTTGCTAAAGCGGAAAAAAAGAAACACCGCGACAGCATGCACCCTGACTATGCTCCTGGTGCATCTTGAATGCATGCGAAGGTCTTTGGGGTTTTCTCTCTTAATTAAATATGCTGTGAGGCTTGAGTGCTTCTCACAATCCCCCAATTTTGGTGGTGTTGCATTTTTGAAAGATTAACATCTCCGGTCCTGTTCTTGCTATTGCTATAATTTTTTTTTTGCTAGAAAGGGAACCTCGTGAGTAACACGACACCAAGGTAAATGCAATGACCGCAAGAAAAAATTTACTGAGAAGGTTACCTGTCTTGGGTACCCAAATGGACCTTTCCTTTCAAAAGTTTCCTATCGCATAACAGGCTTAAATTGGCATAAGCCATTAATATTTGCTTTAGTTCACTTTCCATTAGTTTCTGATCATGTTGACATATCAATCATTGGCATAATTTACATGTAGATACTGTGAGATGTTTTTTCTCGTTTTCTCAAAACTGCAATTTTCAGGGTTCTGCAATTTTGGAGGAGCGATATCTCTTAAACTATTTGTGCTATAGCTGTCATTCTTGTTCTGTTAGAAAAACTCTTGGGCAGTGCATTAAGACCAAAATATGTTCAGTTATTACATGGCAACATTTACAAAATTATCCATCTTTGGTGCCAACTTGGGCTTTTTGTCACAAGTTTGACTAGATGTAACTTTGGCTGAAATTCTTCTAGCACATTAATTCTTGTCTTGTTGCACTCTATGATCCTTCTAGATCACTCTGGCAGGTCTATTCTCATCATGCCATAGAGTGTTTAGTAATTAGCTCACCTCCAAACGAACAAGAATTAGGTGAAATTTTGAAAACTTTCATTTACAAGAAAACTAATCAGATAATTGAAATCAGCATGTGAAAATATACAAATGGTGCAAGTTTCAACCAGACCCACCCATAAATAAGGAAAAAAGTTCTAAGAGGTGTGTCCCCCCTTAACAAACGTGCCAGTGGTGAAATTTCACTACATTTAGTATATGTTCAATACCGGAGTGAAAGCCATGCAGGCACAACATCTGCATGAAAGAAGAGTGCTCATGGAAAGAAACGAACAAAGAAGCCAAAAAGGCATTTCAGGACCCTAGATTCAATTTTTGCCTAAGCAGTAACTACGTACTGAAAGTTAGAAGTGAGCCTAAAAAAACATGTATACTACCACCATAGTGCTGTAAACCAATTTTGACTAAATTTATGTTTGATAGGAAACGGCAAGTAAATACAGCTGTTTGTGCACTGCCAGACTAGCAACTGCAGTCCATAAATTGCACCTCAGTAATAATGACCGAACAAAAGAATTTTTTTTCCCCTTTTGGTCCTTGCATGTGCAAATACAGCCAAGCTATGTTTTCTCACCATCCCAATGAAAGGAAAAATGAGGCATGTCAGAGAAGCCCGAATGTGCAACTGGTGCACCACACTGTACAGCTTGAACGCTGTGTTTTGCACAAGCAGCATAAGCGCATACTCCAAAAAACATATATAAAACCAGGTTAAAAAGATGCTTCGATGGCAAAGTGTAGTACAAAAGGTTGGATTTCCATATGCAGCTATGTATGGGCATGGCTGGCTGTCTTTCCAGTCACCAGAAACCACCAGCAAGAACCTTGCTTGAAAACAATGTCCTTGACACCATTGCACCATACCTGCACCATACCATACTTTGTAACGGTACAGGCACCACAAGATACCACTCATGCACATTCGACAGGAAACGGAGTATATGAAATGATTCCCACCTGATGTCAAGCTCCAGTGCCTTGTATAGCTTGGCTTCTTTTATGTTCTGATCATCCTCTTGAAGTTTCACCCTGCACTCATTGATGATCTCTTCAATGCGCTTTCGATCACGGTCTCCAAGCTCAGCGCATTCCAGAGCAAGCTTTTCAAGCTGCAGGAGTACATCCCAGCCAGCAAAACGCTGCACCATGCGCAGGCGCTCCTTGGGTGTCATCTGTAGAACCTCCCGAACCTGGCACATGCCATCCATAGTGTGATAAGTCAGGGTTTTGTCTGTATTCATTTTTTTCACTTCAAAACCAGCAGTACTTCAAATGGAGTGTTTACCTGGCCCTGTCTGATTATGTGAAATGTATTTTCAGATGAAAAGCCAGCAGCATGGAGGTAGTCAATAAAATCTTTCTTCCTGAAAAACAAACATTCGTATTTGTCAGAAGCTGCATGTACTTGTAAGTTTTCAGTTTTTTCGTATGCACACTTAACATGCTGTAAACACTGAAGGAATTGTTTTTTTGTGAGCCATTCAGTAGGAGCCAGTGTAAGCTACACTGTGCACAGTGACCAACTGTGCTGCTAGCAAACCAGTTGCAGGTGCATTGCTGCGTCATTTTTACTGGGCATATTACAAGGGACAGCATGTGTAGTATGAAAGAGAACAAACGATTTGTGCAAAATTGCAAACTTTCTGGTTATTTCCTCACTAAATTTGGTAAGGACTTCTGGATAGTTATAAGCAAAGAGGAACACTATTTATAGAAAACATAAAAAAGGTGTTGCCACAGATATTATAAAGCAATCAATAACTGACTGCTCAAACTTTGTTCCCTGTCCTATTGCTCATGATGGTACCTTATGCAGGACAATGGGAGCACAAGCCAATACACAGATGTTAATTATTTTACGAACAAAAGTAATGATCACTGACAGTTTGGTCTTCTTTTGTCCTATGCATATGCTGTCCCCTGCAAAAAGTTCACTGCAGAGGACAACCGTGACCTCCTAGACCACTTTTTATTATGGGTGCCATGACTGCCCTTTTTGGGCAGCATGGGGCTCTGTTGATGAAAGACCTCAAGAAAATTCAAGAGACTGAAAAATGTTGCAGTTACCGAGTTTGCCCCATCCCTGACCCTTGTGTCAAAGAATTAAGAAGACCAACAAATTAGGAAAAGCTGAGGTAACAGGAATTTTGCAGTTTATTTTTTCTCTCATATCAGCAACTGGAGACAAAAGGAACACGAAAAGGACAATTCGAACACAGACAGCAAAAAGAGAGTACTCTAACTCGAAGAGGCTATGTACAAGGTCTGTGGTTAATTATCGCTTCTGGAATACAGTGGCCACTTTTTGAAAGAGATGACAAACTCTGTACCTCTTACTGAGAGAGGAAACAGAGCTGAAAGACAAAACAAAGGAGATGTGAAGACAGCACAACTGCAGACTTACAACTGCATTTTTCTTGTTCAGTTCATATTTTTGTTTTTGTTTTAACAGCCTTGTACGTATTTGAATTGTTCTGTACTAATACCTACAGAAATAACACCCTACTTTTTTCCTTCGTGCAAAAAAAATGTGTTTTTGATGGTTTGCTGCTCCGTGCACCTTTACCATCTGGCTTACACAAACACCAAGTCCAAAAAAAAATTATTTAATTCTGTATAAGGAGCAAGCTGTATGCATGCCTCACATGCATACAAATAGTAAAATTGCACTTAGAATGACTATATAAATTATATGACATCACTTTGAAGAAGTTTTTACCACTGGCTTTGTAGAAAAAATGGGTACACATTTGTACCAATGACATCGTAAAAACCTCAAATGTCTTACTGACATTACAAAAACTTGCATCAGAATTAAAAATTGTTCAAGAAGTATAATGAGGCAGTTGACTGATGGAGAGGCTCAAAAGCTCAACAATTTTATTTTTCCTGCGAACATAGGCCAAATCGAACTGTACACCCGCGCTTGTAAAAACACACAAAACACCAAAGGGGGCCTATCAGCAGAAAATAAAAACACTGAATGATTTGCTTGATAGTTCGGTAGTATTCTGCATCCAAAAATATGATATGTAGGTGCTTTATTGTGCATTTTCTGGCGATTAAAGCAAATGGGGCAACATGCATCCTGCTGTCCTACCAAGGGTTAGATTAAGAAGTTAAAGCATGAAATTCTGGTCATTGCATTAGATGGACATGTGTCATCACACACTGCATTATAACAAACCAACAAACACAGGTGACTCACCCAACTAAGGAATTTCCTATCTTCAGTGTTGCGGCAGATGGACCAATTGTTCTTGTCACAGTCACAACGTCTTCTTCTTGCTGGAATCACAGTACATTAATGCCTATATGTCAGTTGCACAATCAGTAACTATGCCAGAATGACAGAAACTCGTCTATGTACTCATACACAGCTAGACACAAAATCTATTGACACATCTATGCTTTGTGTGCTAAGACATCAGACTCGGAAGGAATTTTATGGCTACATGTTGTGTCACATAATTTTTTACAAAGTGATTGCTGCAAACGACTTGCTTTGTGGGCTCAAATTTTCACAAGTTCGGCTAAAGTAATAGTTTAAGAATAATCCGAAAGCACCAAATTTTGCAAAGCAGACATGGCAGTTCCCTTCATTCTACCCTCTTTCCAGAGGTCTGCAATATTTCTGACACAGCAGGGGTGGTTACTTGGTTCATGCTACATGGTGCAGCACTCGGAACCCACCTTAGCAGTTCAGCTGTAGATTAAAAAAAATTATGCTGCTGGTGTTCTTTTCAGAGGACATTTCTAGAAGTAGTTCAAACACTGAGTTCCAGAAGCTGAGCCAGGAGCTTAAACATTTCTTTTCTTCATAAACTCACTATGCTAACACAGCAGATACAGAGGCCCACTTGCAGAAGTCATCAAAAGCTCTCATGGCTTTTATGCTCGTCAATGAATTCCAAATATTTCAAGGGAAGGAGAAAGGGCTGACTTAAAGAAGCGAACAAAACAGAAACTTAAGATGACAGGTTAGGAAGATTACCCTTTAAATGCTTCTCTTCTAAATTTAGCCATGAAAAGAGAGACAGGCCATTTTTAGAGATGACACATCATTCCCTTTGGGAAGCAAACTCGCCAATAGAGGAGCTTCCACCGCACTCTCCGCTTCTAGTTGTAGATAAGAGCAATGGTGCTGATCTTGGTGACGTGCTTTTTTTCTTTGTCAGTATACAAGCTGAAATTTTGCCAAAATTATTCGCGGGACCTACTTTTCATGAGATGCAGCTGACTTCCAAAAAATGGAAACATTAAGTACTTGTGAAAATTAAGTCATTTACAGATATACACGTAGGTGCCCCAATGCTTACGTACAAAACAGGACCTCATGTACAAAATTGCTCAAAAGAGCAGTATAACTGCAGTTAAAGAGTAATTAATTAAAAATTAAGAAGTAAATTGGAAACAAATGTACAGGTGCCCACAAAAGTTTATGGAACACGAAAATTACAACAAAGCCTAATTATTGGCCAGCCTAAGCATACAGCCTTGAACTGGAGTGAGTGCTTTGTATTTCTCAGCATGACCTGCCCAATGCATCCCTCAGTGCTTGGGTGTGCTTGTTTTCAGCAAGGAAATTGATGTCTTTCCTGATTTCGGAGTTCTGAAAACTTTTGTTATGTATATGTTTTTAAGTTAAAACACGTCATGAAAAAAAAATATTAAAGTAAGTTCCACTGAACTTGGCAGATTCACAACAATGAAGGACTCGTCTTCGCCTAGACTCTTGTCAGATCTTTGGCAAGCACCCTGAGGCTTTGCTCTCCCTTGTCCTCTTTGTTACTACCAAGAACTATGTGCCCAAAAACCTCTCACTACAATGATGCTCAAGGGTAATTAGCCAGGCAGCAGTTCTAGCTGCACATAACAAAAACAACAAGGCACACAGTGAATGCAAAGCAATAACACCATTATTAAAGCAACAGTCCAAATGCAACCCCAGATGCCATTTGATTTTTGAAAACATGAAGGTCCTGTCAGTATATTCACATATTAAGACTAGTTTACAAAAAATTTAAAAACAGAAAAGGCATTCTGGATAAAAATAAGCATGACTGTCCTGTTTTATTTTTCATTGTGTTGTAAGAAATGCTACATTTATGTCGTGCCTGGCGGTTTGTGTGCACTTGAACAGGCTGTCGACGAGCCACAAGTAGGTTCTGCATCTCTTTCTAGTGTGTATCAATTATGTGTATATACACCCAGATTCCTAACATAAGTTACCAACAACTTAACAAACATGTTCATCAGGCAGAAAGATATGTTACCACAGCTCCAGTAACAAGTGCTGATGCTTGATGGGTGTACTGTCAGAATTAACATAAAAACATGCTTACAGTGGAAGCATTTCTCCATATATTAACAAGTTCACTACACTAGGTCATTATATTACTGCTGTGTGGTCCAAATACTGGGTGGCTCTTGGGACAGCTCTAATTTTTGAAAGCATCAGCTAAAAACACACATGCCAGGTTGCCATTGGCATCTGTTGTTGGTTCCAATACATTGACTTCACCAGAGGCTCACCCGGGCCATGCCACACCCAAGAAAATCTGAGGGTGACCCACTGGTGGGCCACAACACACAGGGATCAGGGGCCTGAAAATTGCTGCCGTAGTGAGTGAATTTAATGCAACATTTTTTTAGTAGCTTTTTTTAGTGTTAGTCTTTCATCTCGCGTCCATTCTTGTTGCGCTGTGAGCAAAATGATGAATACTTACCAACTCGCCAAAATTTCCGCCTTGCTGAATTTAATGCAAACTAGTGTAATATATGAGGGTCTGAACAATATTCAACTCAGTGCACAATCTCCAAAACTTTGAATGGTGCAGAGAAAATCCACTTTTGTATAAGTGGCCACAGAGGACAAACACTATGATAGGACAAATAAAAGAATAAAAAGAAGCGTCCCAGCCCAGCCAGAGAGCACAACAAAGTTGATGAGAGTGGTTGGATGTGGAGTGTGTATTGAATAAGCACCTTCATGTTTAGAGTTAAGAACACATAATATGCACAAGCAGAACTTTCTTGCTCAGTTGTTGTATAGCAAGACTGCCCTTCACATTCTAAGCAGGCCAGTACCATATACAGATTTTTGCAGAGTTTGCTGCAGTACTCACAGGCAGATGGCGGCTCTTATTGTTGAGGAGCGCTTTTACTGTGGCAACATTGGACCGCATGCCAGGTGCAGTGCTCAACACAGCCAAGTGTTGCAATTGAGCAAGTGAACCAGTTTCAAATGAGATCAAGGTTTCGATTGCTGCAAATAAAATTTTGAAATATAACAAAAAGATTGCAAAATGAGGTAGGCCTACTTCCACAGCTGACATCTTGGCAGGTACACTGTGAACATTTCCTGCCACAATATCTAAGAACATTCGCCCTTCACAGTTTTCTTTACAGGAGTAACAGCATGCTCAACTGTCACAAGAGAGTATAATATTTATTTGAGGTAACAAGAAATAAAGGGATCCCAGAATACAATGTGGAGTACTGTTTTTGAGCAAAGGTAAATGTTTAAGTCTGCCAATCATTCTCTACTTAAATACTTTCCTCGTTGGCAGCTATAGAGTGAAAAAAAGAAAACCACTTCAAGAAAAAACAATTAGATATGCCTTATATTATTGATAGCAGATGCATGAAAAAAAAGAGGAAAGTTGAGAACTTGTATCATGGAGCATCAAACCCAAGCCAGTCACTCTTTATGGGTGTATGCCATTAGAACAGGGCACAAGGAAAACACCACCACCAGGAGCAACATTTTTTTCCGTGCTTGCAACATCCCCAGCTACACAATTTTTAAATGCTAATAAAGTTAAATGCTTTTTTTTTCAATTAATTTTCAAAATGAATCAAATCAATCACATATAATGAATATAACCTTGTTCACCTTACCTTTACCCAAGTGATAAACATGATATACTAATCTGAGTGCTCATGCCAAAGCTAATATTCCTTTCCCCAGGCTGATGTTTTCAACCTGGTAGGAACCCTGATATTGCATTCCTTCCATGGATACATGTCCACAATGTACTCTTCGACATCAGTTATGTCTTTCGCAGTCTTAATTTACCCAACCCCTGCTTTATCAGTTGTCCGCACAGTTTCGAACTTGCTGACTGCTTTAGAGAGGTATACCTCCCAAGAAATGGTCGCTGAGAATACTGTAATGAGGAAAGAAAAGGTGCAGGAACTGCCTCCATTGCAGCTCATTGGACACCTCAAACATGCTGCCTGCCATGAGGGGAGAGATGAAGGAGGAAGAGATAATAGGAAGGGAGAAAAAAAAATCGGCTGGGGTTCAATGTGACCTGAGCCTAGTTATACGAGTGAAAGACCTTAACCTAGTTTTACGAGCAAAAGCACCGTTAAACATGGTCTCCACTGTCTCAAATCAAATATCAAGGGTCAAGGTAAAGTACCTAATGGTCACAGTCATATGATCACGTGGTCATACTGCCATAGCTTGGGCCATACATCCACGCAGTTAAGTTCAATTTGACCTTGTGAGGCATTAAAGGTCATTGGCTCATCCACATTGAAATTGGAAGTTGCACCCCAAGGAGCAGAGCTCTCGCTCTAAAAAGCATTCCAAATGAAGAGCACATGGGCACTTCTGCATTTCACTGTTGCCAGGGCCGGCGTGCCAGAGACCGACTCACGTTATGAGGGATCGGGGGGTGAAGGAGGGTGAGAGAAACAGTTGTAATGAACAGCTCCTGAATAATTTAGCTCGGCTAGAGTTGGAGTACCTGGGTTCAAACTGGACTGCGGCTGCAGTGTTTTGATGGCGGTAAAACGCAAAAGGTGCCTGTGTGCGAGCGCAATGTTAAAGGGGCTGTGAAAGGGGGTCTCAACAAAGATGTGATGTGCCTAGGATGCTAAAGGACACCGCTTCACAAATATCCGCCTGCAAGAATTTTTTAGATGCGTTTTGTGGACACTGAGTTATCTGTAGTCAAAATTTGAATTTCCGCGTCTTTGCACCTTTCCCTCTCCTCTCATCACCTTTTGCACACTGAAATGTCAACGTTCCTAAGCCGGCCCATCACTTGCCCCCTCCACCGGCTGCCAACACACGCGAACCAATGCTAGCAGTCCGCTGCTGACATAACGAGTGCTACATGATGTGACGAGTATGGATGCTGCCGTAACAAGTGCGGATTTGGGCAGGTCGCCACTAGGCATGGAAGCGGTGGTTTTAAAAATTGTATTGTAAATTATCGGCTCGCTTTTGAGGTCTTGTACGCAGCATGAACACTCGTTGGCCTGTATTCTAATAATGCTAGAATTTTATAGGCAACCTCAAACACACTTTTCAGAGACCCTATAAAGATCCCCAGGTGGTTGAAAGAAATTATTCCGGAGCCCTCCATTACGGCACCTATTTAAATTTCTCTCTTTCCTCTTTCACTCCCAGCTTCCTCCTTTCTCTCGTAGCACTATTGAGGTGTCCACTACGAAGTGTGTTACACTTTACTCAGTGGACAAGCACTGAAAGATTATTATTTGCGAGGGTATTGAGGTCATCTAGGCAGTAACCACTAAACAACATACTCCTGTCGTCCATGAATATTATGAACTATATATTTTTATTAACATTGGTGATATCATTGATATATAAATTAAACAGAAGTGGACCCAAAATACTCCCTTGCAGGACACCAGTTTTGATTTGAATCATGTGGGGTGAGCACCCTTTGATACCGATGTATTGATATCTATGGGATAAATAAGAGTGAATTAGCTCCAGAACATGGCCTCTGATGCCATATCTCTGAATTTTTCCAAGAACAGTGTCACGACTAATGATATAAAGAGCCCTTTTAAACTCTATAAAGACACCTAGTATAATCCTTTTTGCCTCGAAGTTTTCTGTAATAGGATACAACTAAAAAAAACAGCATTTCTCAACACTGGGTCCCGGGTCTGCAGCATACTGTATTACTCTGCTAGCCAGTCACAATAATAAACGAAATAATCTTTTTAATGTTTGACTTTACTAACCAAGACAGGTATAAAAATTCTAGTGCTATAGCTTTTTTCTCGTGATCAGCTTTGTGTTAAGGTGAGAAAAGAAGCTTTAACAACAGACTATGTTTTTGTTGTGGAGGGATTCTGTGCAATGGTCCTAAATGTGGGCTGAGCTTCACTGCAGACTTAAGTTGTATCCCACTATAATATATATTCTTTTTGGGGCTACTAATGCAGTTTCAGTGGACAGACCTTTTTGGAAGCCATGTTGAGAATGGCTGATAATACTGTGGCAATTGAAAAATTGATGCAGGCATTTAGTAATGGCTTTCTCAAGTCCTTTGGAAAAAGCAGGTAAAAAGAAAATTGGCCCATAGTATGCGATACTACTATCTTTTTTAAACACAGGTTTCACTCTAGCTAGTTGCATTTGCATGGGAAAAGTACCAGTCTGAAGGCACAGATTAAGGGTATAAGTCAATGGAGGTGAAATCAAATCTATAACATGCTTGACAGGAGAAAACTGAAGTCCATTCTAATCACGTGATGTGCTGTTTCATGGCTCCATGAAAACTGAGTGCACTTCTTCGTTGTCAACTGGAGTGAGGAAGACACTGTGACGGTTGTTCAATTCAAGATGTTCGATCGCTTCCGGGTAACACTGCGACCACGAGTCGCAGTGTTACCCGGAGTGTTATCGCACCCTCAATCGCAACACTGGAAATCTAACTCCTGTATACGCACGCTCCCTGCGCCCTCTTTTCAAACGTATTTAATCCTGATGCACTTTCTAATCCTTCTCGTTGTGAACAAGGCTCCCGTACGGGAGCCGCAACGTCATTTTATTGTTTTTTGTTTTTTACTTTTGGTTGGCGTCCTCCTTTTAAGTTTTATTATGATTGTCTCCGACCAGACGAGTTTTCGTCCAACTCTCGACTTCATCGACCACAAGTTATTGAAGGAATCATTAAATGCATTAGCTAGGTCGGACTTAGCTCAACAGCATCCATAATTAAATTATCAGGAGCTTTCGTTGTATTTGAAGGGTTAATGCCTTAATTGCTTTCATGTAGGAGAAGCTATTCTTATACAGTAGCATGAACTTGCTTAATAAACTGTCATAGGCATTATTAGGGCACATTATGGAAAGAATGTTAAACCATGACTCATTTTCTGTCGCTCTCCAGAAATTCTCAAGTCTCTCTCTAATTATTTTCTATGATTATTTGCCGGTAGTAACCCTGGTCAGACGACCTCTTTATATCATGCTTGTCTTTATACATGTAGATTCCCATATGATCAATGATGTCACAGCAGATTACGCCGTTTTTAATGTGTTCTGCATCAAAATTTGTGATAAAAAGATCCAGTAATGTTTCCGTGGTGGTAGTATGTCACTGGGCTCTGTTATTACATTTGAGCAGTTGTTTGAAGCAAGAACTATTTTAAAATTGTGCCTAATAGTATTATTACACAATATATCAATGCTAATATCACCACCCCACACAATGTTATACCTCTTATCATGAATGAACTGAAATAGGAAATCCAAGAACTCAAGAAAAGCACTCTCACTATTGCTAGAAGCGTGGTAAAAAACTTAAAAAACAGTGGAGTTGCAGAGAACTGTCAAAACTTTACAACAATCAGTAGTGAAGCTTAGTTCACATACCAGTTCACATTTCATAGATTGATTCACAAGTTGAGACATGCCACCTCCTCTCCATTCATTTTGACAATTTAGGAAAAATGTTTCACATGAGGGAAGCATAATTAAACGCATAGTCATTCACATACCATGTCTCAGATATCACAATGACAAAAGTCGAAACTAAACTTGTCAGCAGTGTAAAAAAGTCATCAAATTTGTTGCAAAGAGACCGTGTATTAATGTGAAAACATTTCAAAGGGTCATTGTAGCGAAAGTCAATTCAAAGGTGCATTTTTAAGTCGACGGGAGATTGGAGCAGGAATGTTTGTGCTAGTCAAAGTTAACATCGACTGGCACCCAACTGTCCTTATGAGTGAGTATTCCTAGATACTAGGCATTATCAGATCCAAGCCATGAGTTGAAGCTATGCATATGATTGCTGACATTTCGGCTTGCCTAGCAATAATTTTGTCATTGCTCATCCAAACAAACTTCTAGTTTGCTGCCCTTTCAAAGGAACGACCACACTGAGCAACTGCTTATTCCTTCAAGTCAGGTGTCCATTAACGAATACTGAGTTGTCTGGGTCATCAAGTCCAAGGGTTTCAGATGCCAGGAGTGTCTTCTGTGCCTTTGCTAAGATTAAATTCCGCTTTGACAGATGGACAGGTGAAGTGGATGATGACATTTTTCGCTTTAGATGCACTTTCCACTTTATGGCATGCATCTGTAAGCTCCTCACCCAATTTCTCAACTATGACTTTAACTGCAGCGACTTCATCACAGTTTTCAGGTAGTTCTTTGATTTCTAGATTGTTTCACAGGTTTCAGGTAGTCTTTTGATTTCTAGATTGTTTGACCTCTGGCATTGTTATAACTGGTCCACTCATGCTTGTAAGGCACGGTTTTTCTCTTTAAAAATTGAAAATTGGTTTTTTGGGAAAAGAAATGGTGCAGCATCTGTCTCACACATCAGCCATGTGACTGAAAGTTGGATCCTGAAGAGATTCCTTTCTATTTCAACCTCCATTCTCCATTCCCTTTCTTTTCTATTTTGACCTCCATATAATTTAAGAAAAAATAAAACAGCCACAGGGGTTACAGTTCACAATGAACACAGCTTAGCAGTGCTGCACTGATTTTCGAGCCCATATTGACATTCAAGTTCCCTATTTTTGTGAATAAACTATTTCATGTCATCTTTGAATCCTTTTATGTCTTTCTGAATTTATATAACATCGTTACAAATATCGGAACAAAACTTGACACTTCCCTTAAGTGAGCGCATTTCAAGGTGCATTTCTCTTCCGAATACATCAAGTTGATTGCCCAAAAGATGAAAAAACCAGCAGGCATATATAGGAAAAAGATAAGAGAAGTCATTCAAAAAATGTGCACTCATCTGCAAAAGCAGGAATAAACCAAACCAAACTTTCAGTCTCTCTCATTTTGAATATTGGTGGTTTCTGAGAAAAGGAAATAGTGGGCAGTCTCTCACATCCTGTCAGGGGTTGACACCTCAACCACACAGTAACACAAGGGATAAAGGAGGGAGTGAAAAAAGAAAGAGACCCTGTAGTGAAGGGCTCTTCCACCACCTGGGGAATCTTTAACAAAAGGGTGGGGGTCCACTAAGTACAGCACCTCTTTCTTATCTCTCAGTCCCTTCTTTATGCACGGTCCAGGTGTCCGCGGAGGTGCGAGACAGATGCGCCATTTCCTTTCCCCAACAACCAATTTTTCCTTTTCCTAACAGCCAATTATTATTATTATTATTATATTATAGTTATTATTATTATTATTATTATATTATAGTCATTACTATTATTATTATTATTATTATTATTATTATTATTATTATTATTATTATTATATTATAGTTATTACTATTATTATTATTATTATTATTATTATTATTATTATTATTATTATCTTTTACAGCGCTAACGTCGCACAGCACGAGGGCGACTTTTGAGTTTCGCCCCTATTAGGGAGCCTCTGTTGAAGTCCCTCTATTGGCAGAAAACATCATGGAGGAGATTTAGCCTTTATGAAGGGCAGCTAATGAAATAATAATTGGTTTTTGGGGGAAGGAAATGGCGCAGTATCTGCCTCATATATTCGGGGACACCTAAACCACGCCCCCGTAAGGGACGAGATAAAGGAGGGAGTGAAAGAAGAAAGGAGGAAAGAGGTGCCGTAGTGGAGGGCTCCGGAATAATTTCGACCACCTGGGGATCTTTAACGTGCAATGATATCGCACAGTACATGGGCATGCGTTAGCGTTTTGCCTCCATAAAAACGCAGCTGCCGCGGTCAGGTTCGAACCCGGTAACTCCGGATCAGTAGCCGAGCGCCCTAACCCCTGAGCCACCGCGGCGGGTAGCTGCGCGGACTGTTTCGAACCAGGGTACTCAGGCTCAGCAGCCGATTTCCCGCCTCTGAGAGTAGTTCACTGAGAAGGAACACCTAAGAGGGCAAGAGTGTAAATAAATTTAACATCTTTCAAAACGCTACAAGTGGAAATAAATAGAAGTGCACGTAATTGGGTACGCAGAAGTGAAGGATTATAGCAGCAGTATGTACTGAGCGTTGCGTGGCTCAGATAAAGTAAAAAAATTATCTCGGCTTCACCGCTTGCTTAATTGTTCGGGCTCAAATTACGCACAGAGTTGGCATTGCGCAGTCAGTATTGTTTTATGCAACGGTTATTTGTTGACATACCTGCCTGAATCGGTGCATCGTATGCTACGATGCCGGACCAAGAAAGGTGGTTCCACAAAAGCGTAAGGGTGCCTCCCCCCTCCCCCCTCAAAAGCTCTACTGTCAGCACCAGCTCTTGGCGGCAGAATGGCAAATGCAGACGAACGCGAGACGCGAAATTAACGAGTGCTCCCCAACCTTCCGGCAGCGAGAGATGGCGACGCCAGTACAGCTGTTGCGAAACCATCTTTTTTTGGTTCGACACAATTAAAAATGAGGTAAAAAACAATATGCATACCATAGAGTAGGTTGCTTTTTCCAGCCCCATTCTCACCAACTGCAAAATGTAATTGAAAGCAGAGTTAGCATCAAATATGTGTAGTTGGTCCTTTCCGTCCTTACCTATGATGTTGATGCCGGGAGAGAGTGGGCCAAGAGTAGCTTCATTCTTGTAGCTAAGGAAACCTTCTAACGTAACCTGTAATGAGAAAGCAATGAAAACTCCGTTGCCAACTTTCGGCAGCTGAAAAATTTTCAGAAAGCTTGTGAACGCAATTATCAATTATTGTCTGAATGCATTGCAGCTATGTACAAACTTGCCTGTAATTTCTATGGTTGCACTGACTTGCTCAGAGAAAGTGTCTCACTGTCTGTAACTAACTGGAATAACAAATCCCTTTTCTACAGACCAGTTAGCCTTACAATATCGATACCCATGCATATCTTCAGCTACTCTGCTGATATGGCAGTACTACATACATACGGCATTCTTTTCAGTCTAAAACTACTGTCAGACATTATTTTTTTTATTTTTGCATAAATGTTGCCCACTCGCAAGTGGAGGACAAAAGAAAGGAGAATTCTCAAACTTCTCACTCTGTAAAGGGACGAAGCCGACCAGCGACCATATCGATCGCGAAGCATCTCGCGCTTAGCAAGTACGGATTGTGACAAGCATGTTCAAAGCAGGCTGTGACAGAATGCATATCAGTCGACAGTATACTAGCAAGGGAACACCATTATCCGGTGAAAATCGCACAGTTCTAACAGCAGATAAAAATAAAACCAAAAGCAGCAGGGCGCCGTGGGCATAAAAAAATCTAGAATATGTTTTAAAATGAACTGCATCATATCAACAGTTTCTCGGCGTGACTAGGCTTTCTTCGAGTTTGCACGAAAGCCGGCGGCGCTATGCACTCTGGGTAGTCCGTCATTTTGTCGTCCTTTTAGCAGCCGACGCACCCAGGCCAGGCAGCAGTGTTTTTGTCCGAGTGCCGTATCGTCATCTACAGTCATCAAAACTAACAAGGGGTTGCATATTCGCCGCCCCGGCGTGCTTTGAAGATGTCGGCAGTTTCGTCAGAGACCTACGTGTCGACTCTGTGCCCGAAAGACCGGGTGCGCTACGAGGAGAAAACAAAGCAGTGCGGCGTGGACCCATTCACGCTATGCGCGGATGACTGCACTGTCGATTTCAACTTGTGGCCGCCCGTCGACATCACCGATATTCACGAATCTCTAGTTCTGAGAACTAGTTTTGTTACTCGGCAGCAGCTTAAGGCCAAAAAAGCTTTGGAAGGGCATAACTTCCTCACAAGTGGATGGGTACGCGAGCCATGCATGAAAACGGTCGTAGCCGACACAGTGATACTCGAAACACAGGTAAGGACATAAAACCTTTTTTTTCGTGAAGTACTAATTCCTTTCGTCGCCGTTGTCATTTGCGCCCTGGTGAACCACTCGCAAAGTTTGAATAAGCCACCCGTGGACATGTGGGTCCTCGCAGAAAGCGACGGTCACATTGTGTCGGCTCACAGTACCTGCATGGCCGTCAACGGAGAGGCCTGCTCGCATGTTGCTGCCCTGCTGTTTTATGTGGAGTGTGGTGTGCACGCACGTAAAGAACAATCCTGCACAGACGGCCCCAACGCCTGGCTGCCGGCCACCGTCAAGACGATTGGTGTGCGCCCGGTGTCGGAAATGGACCTGTCGTCGTCGACCATGAAAAAACGCCGCCTTAACGACAAATCCGAGGGCGCAGACTGTGCGCCGAAACCATACCCACGACCAACAGTGCCGGCGCCGACAGCCGCAGAATGGCAACAATTCTTTGCCTCAGTGATCGAGACGGGGCATCGACCGGCTGTGGCCAGCACAAATCCGCGGTACAGTGACCTGTATGTGCCTGCAGTACGAAGCTGCAAGGGTGCAGATCTTTATAGTGCACAGACTTTATACTTGTCTGGATTGGCGTCAGTCTCACTCCTGTTAATACGTGCCAGCCACTCGCGTCGGCGTCGATATGAAAGCTGCTTTGCTTTCTCGCACTCGTGCAGGCGTATTTTTGGAATCTTGAAGAACCGGCAGTCGGCCTGTCCTGTCTTCAGTTTCTGCGCTTTGCTTTGGGTTCTGCTGGTGCAGCCCATAACAGCACAGTACACCATAACGCCAGCACTGTTGCACGCACGTACTACGCGAGCGTAAAAACCAACGTGCGCTTCCTGCGTCGGCTGCTACCAAGGACGACAAAAGGCGGACTACCCAGAATGCATAGCGCCGCCGGCTTTCGTGCAAACTACCTATTATTTTGAAACCTCCGCTGATATTCAAAATCATGTTCAGGAGTAAAACCAGTCAAAAAACGGGACACAGCGAAGAGACGAGGCACACACACACCACGACGACTGGTGTGTGTGTGTGCCTCGTCTCTTCGCTGTGTCCCGTTTTTTGACTGGTTTTACTCCTGAACATGTACCAACTGACCCAGATTTCAACACTACATTCAAAATCAGCTCAGTTCGCAAAGATACTTATTGGATTTTGCAAGCGCCACGATGATAAAAGCAGGGCGACAGGATAAAGCTCTGAACTGCCCGCCATAACTAATTTTATCTTGCAGCTTCCCAGACGATGTCGCCAACGTCGACACAACCGTCATTCTCGTTAATCAGCATAGCATGCCCGTGAGCGTGCTTACCTGCTCTATGTGCATCTTGATGTAAATGCAGATTACGTCACTGTGAAAAACAGCAAGCGAAAAGTTGACGTGCTGCACCCAAGGCAGAGCCAAGCTGGAAAACCGTTGGACACGCGCCAGTACCTCGCACCGCAGCTTCAGCCGTCCACGCAACGACTAACGGCCGACGGCTTCTCAACGAGCGGCCGATTCAAATGAGTC
The DNA here is from genome assembly GCF_052857255.1 of Amblyomma americanum. Classification (NCBI taxonomy): domain Eukaryota; kingdom Metazoa; phylum Arthropoda; class Arachnida; order Ixodida; family Ixodidae; genus Amblyomma; species Amblyomma americanum. The sequence continues at coordinate 17,440,090 of NC_135497.1, read as the reverse complement.
ACGTGATAAAATAAACAATGACGTCGCTTTTGTGCTAGCGGCCGAACACCTCGATTTGGTTTTGAGCTTTTTTTCTTTTTTAACAGTTTATGAACTTACTGCCTGTTTCAATCTTCTGCGTTCATATTCGGAAAGAACGAATGGACAGTTTGTGTGGCGCGCAGCTCCGCCGGCTCCGTTATTCCGCCTTTAGATAGATAGATAGATAGATAGATAGATAGATAGATAGATAGATAGATAGATAGATAGATAGATAGATAGATAGATAGATAGATAGATAGATAGATAGATAGATAGATAGATAGATAGATAGATAGATAGATAGATAGATACTTGAGGCCTTGCCCTTTGTAACGGGTGGGCACCACTAGGTTGGGCACCCGGCCAAAAAAAAAAAACAAGAAGATGGAAGCACACAAGGAGAGAAAGAAAGATAAAACGCACAAAAAAATGGAAAAAGAAGAAAAAAGAAAAAAACACGCAAAGGCTAAAGTCAGGAGGTGGGTGGGGGGGGGGGGGGGGGTTCGCTCATCGACCTCGTTCACTTCCGACTCTGCGGCTTCGCGCTTTTAAACACAGTGCTCCACCAAAGAGTTAGTCGACGCTTGGTTCTCAGCACCCCCTCGCTCTTGACCTTGGAGCTGTCTCCTTCGTCGTCCACTGCAGGACCGTGAAACCCGAGCGCCTGTGGGAATGTGGTGCCCTCTGTCGGCATTGGATGGAGTCTCTGGCACGACATCACCAGGTGCTCGATGGTTTCCTCCGCGTCGCCACACGCTCGGCATATTGCTGCCTGTGCTTCTGGTGTTGCGTCGAAGTGACGGCGGTACACCAGTGTTCGCAGCGCTCCGGCACGGGCCTCAAACAGCAATGCGCTACCCAGGCCGTTGTCAAAAATCTTTTCAGGTCCGATGCTGTTTTTGGATTCGCGGTACACTGCCAGTGTCGGTTTTTCCGCGAGCGCCTGCAGCCATTGGCGATTCTCTTTTTCCTGGACCCGTCTCCTTGCCTCCTGTTTCCATGCCGTTGCCGATTCGGCACTTATGGGTGTCTGGATAAGTCCATACTTGCCTTCTATCTTGTGGAGGCGCTTCACCCATGTAGTGCGTAGGCATGTCGCAGCGAGGTATTCAAAGACCCGCCTTGCCCATCGGTTGTTGCTCATGAACTGCAGTCGACCGAGGTACTCCAGCTTGCTGCACGCCTCCCTTGCCTCAAAACTAGACCATCCCAGGTCGCCTTGAATGGCTGCATTGGCCACCCGTCCATGACATCCGACTGCAGTGCGGCCGACCTCTGTTTGTCTGCGCTCTAACCAATTTCTGGTGGCTTATGGGAGGCAGACCACCGCGTTGGCGAATGTGAGTCCTGGCACGTGCGCGAGCTTCCAGAGGTCGCGGACCATGGTGTACTGGTGGCACCCCCACAGGCACCGACGTCGGAGGATGCATTGTGCTCGAAGTGCAGATTGACGGACCTTAGCCTCGTGCAGTCTGAACATGTCAGTCTCAGCACACAAATTTATGCCCAGGTATTTATACGATCTGTCGACTGTCAGGGTCTCTTCATTCAACGTCAGCGATAGCTGATCATTCGCCTCGCCTGCCAGCTGAACAACCCTGCATTTTCGCTGGTTGAACTTGAGGCCAAGGCTTCGCAGCTCCGCGGCACAAATGTCTAGCATTTTTTGCACATCCTCTGTGTTTTCTCCCATGATTACCAAATCATCAGCAAAGGCAAGACCCGGCAGTCGGCTGGAGTTGTCAATTCCTGTGGTGCTGTACTTAAGGCCGAATCCCAGGTTTGCCTGCAGGAGTGCCTTTTCCAGTCCGGCCACATACAGGAGGTAGAGGAGGGGAGACAATGGACATCCCTGCCGAAGCCCCCTGTGTACGTAGACCCGTTCCGAATGCACATTGCCAAAAACGGCTGTGACTACGTTTTCCCTGTACAACCTCTTTATCGTCTCGAGAAGTGGTGGTGCCATTCCCAGGGTACCAAGGCGATGGAAGAGAGTTTCGTGCGGGACGTTATCATAGGCCTTTTCGACGTCCAGAAAGCAGCAGATGAGTCTCCTGCCTTCCTTCCTGGCAATGTCTGTACAGCTGGTGAGTACGAAGAGGTTGTCTTCTAGCCGTCTGCCCGGACGAAACCCATTCTGCAGCTCCGTTAGGACGTGCGCTGATTCTGCCCATCCGCTGATCCACGCTTTCAAGACTTGCATGAAAACTCGGTACACCACGCTGGTGACCGTGAGTGCCCGGTAGTCGCCGATGTGGGCCGCATTACCGCCGGGCTTCAGCAGGAGCACCACCCTGCCATTGCGCCAGTCCTCGGGTATGTCTCCACCGTTAATAATGGTGGTAAACAACTCGGCCAGCTGTTCTCTCGAGTTTGGACCGAGTAGTTTTAGTAGGCGAGCTGGTATTCCATCGGGTCCCGTGGCTGTGCAAGCGCTGATGCGGCCCAGTGCCCGGTTCATGCCTGGCAGTGTGACCTCCCATGCGATATCTGGTTGGTCCTGGGATGGAGCTGAGGGCGATGACCCTTCAAGCTTGTCCTCAGGCATGCAGGCTGGTGGCCCATAGAGGCCTGACAAGTAGTCCGTGACGTGTTGTTGCAGGTCGGTGATGGGCTGTCCCGTGGCACTATCGACCATTTCTGTTGGCCCCACCATTTCCCTGTCCAGGGAGCTGACATACCGCCAGAATTTCTGAGCCGCCGACTTGCCCTCTGCCCGCAGGGTTTGCATTTGCTTGAGATTTGCGGCAGCCAACTTTGCCTGCACCAGTGATTGCATTTCATGTTTGCGTTTCAGGTACATGTCCCACGCCACTGCTGCTGCGCCCTGGTCCTTATCTTTCACCGCCCTGCGATGGGCGCGGTTCGCGTCCCGGCGCGCTTGCCATGCCTCTGCCACCTGCCTGTCCCACCATGGCTTCTTGTAGGCTTGCCTATGTCCCTTGTGGACCATATGTGAGCGCATTATCGCACGCAAGGCTTCCATGTACTCGCCGTATGTAGCGGCTCCTAGCCGCCTCTGGCTCTCTTCGAATTCCTTGGCGACGACCTCCATCTGCCTTACCGGAAGGTAGAGAGCTTTCGACCGTTGGGGTCTGTTTTTCCGACGATGTGTGTGGGTGAAGTCCAGACGCAGGCGATTATGGTCGCTGCCCATGCTAACCAACCCCTCTTCATCAATGTGGAGGTGCTGCATAAGGCTCAGAAGACGAGGCGATACCAGCGCATAGACAATACATGTTGCACTGTTTCTGGCGCACCACGTATATTGACCGTTGCATCTCGAGTCTAGATTGGCGATGTTGAGCTGGAGCTGTTCCGCCAGCCAGAGGAGAAGGTCACCGTTAGCGTCAGTGTATCCGTCAAGCTCCGAGAGGTGGCCGTTGAAGTCCCCAAGAATGATCACCTCCCTGTCCTTTGCAACTAGGTGAGCGTCTCTGCACACGCACTCCACTAAACCACGGTTAGTGTCCGGACGACTGCTGCGTACGGAAAGATATACCACACATAGCGCTGTGGGGACCCCAAGAAGATCGCCTACCACCCATAAGTGGTCGCTGCATGCCTCGTCATGACCCACACGATCACTGCACTCTTGCGCCTGCCACTTCAAATCACGGCGCCACATCACTCCCACACCTCCACCTTTCCGACTTTCACCCAATCTGTTCTTTCCCGCCCAACACCAGCTCGGGTCGATGGGAGGCTCCTCGAGATCGCGGAGGTGGGTTTCGGCAACCGCGTATACGGATACTTCCTCTGTTCGAAGCGCGCTGTACAGTTCCGCCCACTTTTGTTCTCGTCGAGCGCCGTGCAGATTGAGAAAGCCAACTCTGAAGCTTCTTTGCTCCTTGCGCCGAGGTGCTGGGCGGCGACGCTGCTGCGCGCCCCTTACTGCGCTTGCCGCGGCCACTGCTGCCGTATGTGGTGTCGGACGAAGTCGCCTACCACCTGGAAAAGGTCGCCGGGCACTCCCCCCGGGTGAGCCAATTGCGAGAGGTGCGGCGTCGCCTGGAGAGGGGTTGGGCCACCGTGCGATGTCATCACATTGCTCCGCATCGTGCCCAGATGCCATGGGGCCGCCGACAGCGGCAGCTGCGTCCTGGGGGGCAGCTGTTCCCAATACATCGGTTGGTCCCAAGGTGAAGGCGCTTGTGTGAGGCCTGTCCTTGTTCCGGAGCTCGCCCGGACACCTTGGTCTGCTGGGGCTGGTCCCGCTGCCCCGACCGCATCGGCTGTGTTCGGTTTCTTCCCGGCCAGTTCCACTTGTCGACGGGGTGTGTGTTTTCCTAGGGCCGGCCGACCGCTCTTCAGGGCCGGCGCTTTCGGATGCAGTCGGTTGGGTCGTCCGCTCCGAGGCTCCCGCCTCGACTCTAAAAAAGAGCGAGCCGCGAGTGCCACTTCTTTTGCTGCTTGGCGAGCTGTGGCTGCCAGGTAGTGTACGCATATGTAGTGTACGCATATCATATTCCTGTGCTGCCACCTCGCGTACAACGCTGGAAGCTCACTGGAAGGGTACTGTGCGCCCAACCCGGCCGGACTGAGTGCCGCTGCGGAGCACGTTTTGTTGGAATCTGTCAACGATGGCGTGTCCTGGGCAGCACCTGGTACCTGGAGGATTTCTAGGATTGACTGATGGCTCGGTGCGAAGTCCGAAGAAGGCTGCTGTGACCACCGAAGAGCAAATTCTTTAGTATCTCCGATCGACCGGCATGCGATGCGAACGCCAGCTGAGCAAGGGCCGCCGCTTCAGAGATGAAGGCTACATTCGGAACATAATGTTCAATGAAATATCCCCGATCAGTGAGGTTGGCGTTTTCCGCTGTGTATGCCTGCCATCCATTAAAAGGTGGATACTACATCGTGCACGCCGTAGCACAGAAAACGACTGGGGACAACAGTTTTCACAAGCAATCATTGTGCTCAAGCGCTGCCGAATAGCTACACGAACTACAAAAGCACAAGCATACTCGCAACATGGCAGCTCTGCTAGAATTTCACTTTATTTTCCCACAGCACACCGCTTCATAGGTTAAACAAGCATGCGCGTTCATAAAGACGAGCGCGAGGGGCGCACATTGAGTCATTCCGGCGATACCACGCAGCGCTCTTCATCATGGATATGATGCGAACACACGCATAACGCACCTTCTTCTTCTGCCTCTTAATACATGGCACATACCCACACCGGGGGATTGGCCAGGGTGTAGTGGCATAAACAAGGAAATTTCAATAGGAGATTATGACAAAATTCTAGCACCATGCGTGAATGCTTTCGTAGCTTCTTTTTCGTTGTCCGCTCCATCGCGCGTTGAAAGCGGCTCACAGCACTTGCCCATTCGGCCTTCTTGCTTGAGAAAGCAAAAAGCGTCGGAACGAAGTCTAAATGCCACGGTGACATTCGAGGCCTTCCTGGCCATGAATAAAACCTTTCGTGATAGACTGCACATGCATTTAAACGCAGTACCTCGTCCGTACCTGTCACAAAGTGATTCTCGCACAGTCTTGACATGCTTGACAGTGCCCAAGAGCGGCCACGATCGTCGAGCCGGCGAACTGCTTTTATCCACGCTTTGCGTCGAAGGCGGTCCCGGGAAGCATTCGGAAAGCGAAAAAATCCGAGTTTGCTTCCCTTTACATATTGGGCATTGCAGCCGTATGTAACATATGTCGTATGCATCGCCAAATGCGTCGCGCTGAACGCCCGACGGCTGCAGCAACGCAGCCCGCCTATGCTTAAGTTCGGCTGCATTACAGGCTCGAAATAAATTTTTATCGATATGAGCTTGGAATCGCTACTTCGCAAGTGCCGCAAAACTCCGTCAGCGCTCAAACTTGCGAATTGAGCATAGTAGTGTGCGGTAAACAGTTTGAACTGTAAGTTTTAGCGCGTTGACTTTCTTGTTCTATTGGCACTCACCCGAAAGGGGAAGAAACTACATTAATGACCCGGACATTCTGACGTTATATTTCGTGCGGCCCTTACCCGCATAAATACTGTGTGTATTGATTGGGCGCTGATCTTATAAGGACACTGTTGAAAAGAAAATAAACAGTTCTTAGCACTGGCCACGGTCCGCGGCGTAGTATAACTGCACTTACGAATTACAAGAGATAAAAATCAACCTTTTAATGTTGGGCTGCATCAAACAAGCCAGAAAGATCAAAGCCCTGAGCCTACAATTTCGAATCGTGATTGGCTGCTTGTTTAGGTAAACAGAAAAGTTTTACCAATGTTCTACATTTTCTCAATTCTGTCCGGTGCTCCTGAATGTGGGCGGAGCTTTGCTGCAGCCTTAATTGTATCCGACTATAGTCCACCTGCAGCGTACGTTGGTCGCATATACGCGGTAATGGAAGAGGCAATGTAGCTGTTGTTTGAAGCGGCAGCCAAGGAATCATTCGAGCTTTAATTATAATATAGTCGAAATAGCGCTCAAAATGAGCTTTTGACTAACGAGGGAAAATGCTGTGATCAGGAAGCGTTTGCTGTTATTCATCCACTTATGGCATTGTATCAGAGAAATGAAGGTAGTACAGTTGTGGTTTTTTCCATTCACATCGCTATTTAGGAATCACGTTGTGGCCAGAAAGCCGTTTAATCTAGGCCAAACTGGACTAAAGCTTGATGAAAAATGTTTGCTGCAAACGTCTGCCATAAAACATAACCAATATACTTCATATAAGATCATTGTATAAGCACTGCACTGCTTTCATGCAGCTGTAATATGCTACTTGGTCGCATGAACAAAGCCCCGAATAGGAATGCATTGACGATATGGTGTCGTGGCGTCAACTGAGTACGTCGCTGAGACGGGTCATTGGGCTGAAACTCGTTACCAACCTGCTGAATGAACTTGATCACTGCTTTTTGAACTCTTTACGTGTTTTTCAGAAACAATGTTTGCTGTTTGGAATGTTCGCACATCGTAGAATAACAGAATATGCTAATTTTTGACGCGTACCTTAAGCTCCAAACCACTGCGATTGCACGCGCCGCGCAGAGCGATCACCGGGTCGCCGCTTCAGGAAGAGGCCGCGTGGCGCCGCCACCGTCGCTGAGACGACCGAATCCACCAATGTATGATGGAACTTTGTCATGTGTACATATGCAAATAAACATTTTTCGAGTCACCTCCCAGCAACTGCAGTCACGCACAGGCATGACCGCAACCGTTACTTCGATTCGGTTTCCGAATAAACTTTTCAAAGCAATATTTTTCAAACAGATCCGAACAGTTCGCGCTGAGAGACTAAAGTTACAGCGGTTCGGTAACGGAGACGGGATTGTAATCAAGCCGATTTTGCGGTTACTTGGCATACCACTCATTTTAAGATTATTATAAGCAGCTGATATGGCTGCTTAAAATTTATTTACACATTGCAGCATATAGTTTGACCTGGGGCCAGATTACGCAACTGTGAGAATTCAGTCACAAGTTATTGACAGTGACATCAAAATGAGGACACGATGAGACGTCACCACATGACGCAACGAGTAATCAGCCAAATACAGCAGGGCGGCGCCCCGAGAGCATTCGAGGGACCGTCTCATAAATTTTTGTATAAAGAATAAATAAGCAACGATGAAATTAACTAATATTTTATTTTGCCAAAACATTGTGTTTAAAGTGGGAAAATATTAAGCAAAGGAAAAAGCGTTCGAAGTTGTGCTATTAAATTGGCTGGTGGGTAACTTTCGGTGCTGCGGGTTCGTGCTGACGGCAGTAAAAAGGCCGCTTTGCACGAAAGCAGCTGTTTCACACCGTTGTTTTTTGCGCGGCGTCTGGAATCGAGCTACTGTGCGGTTGACCTAAGTGCGCAGAAAAATTTCAACGAATGCAGTGAAGGCTAAGTGACTACCGAGCGAACTTGCAAGAAGCGCTTGGTACGAAATCGACGAAGACAACTTGTTGAAGTCTGTGTTCGGCTCTTTTGATCGATGACAAAAATGCCAAAAGATGAGGTGTTGCCCCCGCCGCGGTGGCTCAGTGGTTAGGGCGCTCGACTACTGATCCGGAGTTCCCGGGTTCGAACCCGACCGCGGCGGCTGCGTTTTTATGGAGGAAAAACGCTAAGGCGTCCGTGTGCTGTGCGATGTCAGTGCACTTTAAAGATCCCCAGGAGGTCGAAATTATTCCGGAGCCCTCCACTACGGACCTATTTGATCCTTTCTTCTTTCACTCCCTCCTTTATCCCTTCCCTTAGGGCGCGGTTCAGGTGTCCAACGATATATGAGACAGATACTGCGCCATTTCCTTTCCCCAAAAACCAATTCAATTCTATGAGGTGTTGCAGTATGTGATGTGTGTTGTTTCTTTCCCTTTGTGAAACAGACGACGACCACGAAGTGCGATTTGTTGGGAAAAATAAAGTCCTTTGCCAGCATAAGCGTGTCTTCTTTATATGCAGCTGTGTCACAGCGGTGACGACGGCACCCACCCCTTCTATGCACTAACTTTTGCCTCCAGCACCCTCTGTACGCATTTTCTCACCGTCGGTTGTGCGATGCAGATGTACGCCTCATTACCAAAGCAGCTTGAAAGCCGCCGGCAGCAAATAACCGCAGTGCACAAAGCATTTTCCGCCGCACCAACAGCACGATCGCACGCAAACCTCTCACTTCATCGGCGAGTTCGTCGCAGAGCCACTCCACAGTCTAGTAGAAAGATGACTGACGCCAACCAGGATAATTTTTGAAAAACACGACGTTTCGGGACCGACTCGGTCCCTTCTTCACGGTGTGACTATGGGCGAGGTACACCTTGGCTTTTCAAGCCCTCGTGTTGAATACCTCCAGGTCAATGGCCGCAAACCATGGATTTAAGACGAAGGAAGTGTCCCCAGGGAGCGATTAACATTCCTTCGTGTCTGCTGTATGTGCCACGACTCCAGCAGAAGCCTCCTGCGCTGGTTAGCTTCGGTTTCCAGTGAATGCAATAGTGCCGTCAAAGTCAATTCGGTGGTCACATTTCTCGCAGTGTTCGGCCCCCGCGCTGCGCTGACGGTTTTCATTTGTCGGACGTCCGCTTTGTGTTGCCTCATTCTTTCGGCGAAGTTCTTCGTTTCCCCCACGTACGAGGCCGGGCAGACTGAACAGGGAATCTTGTATACAACCCCTTGGGCGCTTTCTTTTGGGTGACGGTCTTTCGGGCGGGGGAGGAAGCGTCCGATGGTGGCAGCTGGTTTGTTCGTTGTTAGCACCCCTTCTTTTCCGAGAATTCCAGCCAGCGTCTCGCTCACGCCTTTCCAGTGCCTCCTCTATACCTTCTGTGCCTGGGAAAAGGAGAGGCGAACAATGGGACAAAAGAGCTACAACTGGGGCTAGTTGGAAATGCATCCTTGAAGGTATTGGTGAGCACTACCAAAATACGGAAAATACGTCTTGTGTGTTCGTCCCTTTCAGTATTTTGGTAGCGCTCATCAATACCTTCAAGGAACAATGGGAGCCGGTCGTCGGGACTAGTACGGCCTTTCGCCGCCACCGGAGTAGGACGCCCGTCGCATGACCGTCGCTCATAGAAACGCAGACCGTCCGCAACTGTTCTGTACTTGACTTTTCAACTGGGTTCATGTTGTTTCAAGTACAATCAGAACTTTTTTAAAAGGGAGCTCGGAAGCTCTTGTCGCTAAGAGTAACAGGCCCATTTCAGTCCTGTCGTTTGCGGCCATTGCTGTGCAATGCGCTCGCGTGTCGTCTGCTGCACTGGTATGACGGCGCGCGCCTGCTTGAATCCAATTCGTGAAAAATTGTTCTGTCACCTATAAGTTCGCTTGTCTGAGGCTCTTTATTTGAAAGCAGTGTTTGGCAGCAGCTAATACTGAAAGCTTGGGCGCTGAAAATGCTCTGTCGCGTGCTGTTTACTCATATGTAACAGACTTCGCAAGCCGGAAAGGCATACGCTAAGTAGCACGTAAATCGGCTAGACTGCTTCCAAAGGGACACCTGATCCCGCGTTTCCTTCGTGAAGTTTTTGAGTTACCATTGTCGCCACCGAAGCCACAGTTGGCGCCAGAAAATGTGGAGCTGTGCCATGTGGTATCATTTGATCGGCCGCGCGCGCACTTTCCTGCAGCACTGTTTCTCGAGTCGCAGCGTTGACGCTCAACTTTGAGCGGTACGACCGAAAAATGTGCCCTGCTGTCATTGCAATCAGTTATGTAACGTCATGCTGCATCATCTGCCTGAAGATAGCATTGCGCGGACTATCTCATCGCAAGGGATCCTAAATCCTTCTTTTAATTTTTGATCTCCCGCATTCCTTCCCCTTTTTTCAACTTATACCTCATGGAACACTTTTCGAATAGAAAAAAGATATAGGGGTTCATGTATTCACTAACGGTGCGTTGTGACTCAAAACTTACTCCAAATCGAAAAAAAAAACATTTATTGTGGTGTCCAACTCCCATATGGCAGGTTCGCGTACTTTCGCGTTTCAGTTTCGTGTACTTTCGCGAAAGGGGCTTTTTTGCAAAATGTTTAGCTACGTCATGCTTGTCAGTAACATTGAATGCGTAGTTGCAGAGAAGCACCCTCAGGAAACGAACCGGTTCATGAGCTTAATTAAGCCTGTGCTCGTTGCTGCCATCGCTCTTGCACTTAGCAACTCTGAGGCACAAAGAGCTGGGACAGCATGCTCTACTAATGTAGCGAGAGGCTTTTGCAAGGTTTGATCTTCCTGCAGGGCGCGGTCAGCAAAAGCTCTTAATGTGTCGAGAACGAAGAGAAGTTGATCTGACGGGTAGAGCAGCCCATCTAGGTCTTGGCAGCGGGTGATCAAACTGAAGGAGTGGCTGGTTGCTAACCGTCTTCGTACACAAAGTAAGGCTCTCGCATTCTATATGCTCGCCGACAACTCGTGCAATGTAACCACTCACATAAGCGGTAGCCGAGTTCTGAAGCGATGGCAGGCGCTGTGGCAAAATTGTGATAGTAAGCCTCTGAAGTACCAATCTTTCGCTCAACAGCCTCGGCGCTGCTTGCACAGTCGACGCCAGGAGAGGCTTTGGAGCTGAAGTAGAAGTTGGTTGCGCAGAAGAGAGATCAGCGGGTATGAGCCTTGACATTGAAGCACATTCTTTGTGGGCAATATTGGATGCTGAATTAGACGCAGCGATCATGGTCTTCAGTAGCTTTCCGAGACCTGACAGTGCAGCCGAACATCCAACATGTGTATACACCCGGCCGGATGACATTCGCAAACTGCCAAACAGGGATTCAATTGGATCGCTGTTGGAATTTTCGGGTGGGGACGAAAAATAAATTCTCTTCTGTCAGCAGATATTTGACACAGGCCACTGCAGAATAGGTAGTGAGCAGAATCGTCTGATATACGTCTCCTCTGTGAGAAATTCGCGGGTATGCCCACATCTTTTTCTTTTTAGCGCTTCTAAATACAAAGAGACATATTGCATGCGGAATACTAACTTGAAAAAGCCTCAGGAAAGCATTAATGCAATTAAACACGCACGCAAACGCGAAAGCAAGAATCGTACTGCGCGCGGCCGATCAGCGCCAGCCCAGCTTCTCGTAATCTCGAAGACAGCGGAGGCACACGGCGCGCCTGACGTGGATGGATGGATAGATGGATACGGCTGAACCCTTTACATCGGGCGGTGGCTCTCACACAGCGCCGCCGTGCGGCAGACGCGAGCGGCGGCGCTGCAGGCGCCCGACGGCCTGAGGAGAGCGTTCTCCCAGGCACAGAAAGAAAAGGCCTTTCACATATGGTATGCAAACACGTTTCCGGTTCTGACGTGTGCTTGGGGAAGGAATAGAGCTGTTTTTGTTTTTTATTTTTGGCTGACGCGTCGGATGAATGAACTGCGGTACCCATTTTTTTGGAGATCGGACTACTCGGTTTTTCTCGTTTCTTTTTTCTTCATGTGAAGAACATATGGTGTCGGCTCTCTTCAATAAAGATGTAATGACAGATGCGTTGAGGGGAGTGGGATGATTCATTGAATTGAAATGGAGGTGTCGTCCCGTGTGGGTTGGTTTTTGTATACCGAGTACCGCAAGCCTTTGTCGTGCCTTGTGACTAGAACGTCGAGAAAAGACAGACTGCCCTGCTGCTCACGTTCAACTGTAAATTGTATGGCCGGTTCAGTTGAATTTAGGTGGATTATGAAGTTTTCTATTTCTGACGTTTTCACCACACAAAGCAGTCGTTTACATATCGAAGGAACAACTTTGCCTTGGGATTGAAGGTAGTAAGCGCCCGGCTTTCGACGTCTTCCATGGTTAAATTACCCATTGTGACCGATATCGACGCCCCCATGGCAGTTCCGGTTGTTTGCTTAAAAATTCTCCTTTATAGGTAGAATAAGTACTGCGAATACAGAAATCAAGAAGGCAGCATACCTCGTCGACGCTGAGTGGTGTTCTTTCGTGCAGGGTTTGGTCGTTTTGGAGCGGTGAGCAACGGCCACAGCCAGGGGTACTGGAATGCTGGTGAATACGACACCACATCAAATGAGACCAATGTTTCGTCTTCCTCAATCGTCAGGTCCGAGACAAGTTGCACGAAGTGTCCCGAATGCTGTACATGCGTGGGTGTTCTGCCGTAGAGCGGAGCCAGTACCTTGTGAAGGTAGTCGGAAAGACGTCGGAGAGGAGATAGAATGAAGTCCACAATTGGCCGCACTGGGATGCCAGGTTTGTGAATTTTAGGTAGCCCATAAAAGCTTGGGGCTGAGCCATTTCTGGAGATGAGGTGGAGGTAAAGCCTTTTGAAATCAGGGTGCCGCTTGAATATGTCCGCTTAAATTCTGTTGAGCGTTGTCTGAGTGGTCGAAGTCGGATCTTTGGGAATCCTGTCATATGTCCCATTGCTCAGCAGGGCCGATGCTTTTTCCTCGTAGTTGCGGCTGTCCATCACCACCGTTGAGTTGCCCTTGTCTGCCGGGAACACGACGACGGTGGTGTTGTCTCGAAGGCCCTGTAGTACCTTTCGTTCCAATGGTGACAGGTTACTTGGAATTTTGAAGGGTACCTTGGCGATGACCACAATCGCTTTCAGGCGGACTTCTCAATTGTGCGGCTCCAGGTGCTGGATAGCGTCCTCGACCGCCGCGACAAGTTTTGAAAGGGCGGCAACCGATAATATGTAGAACTCAAGCCCTTTTGCAAGGACCGAGGATTCATGCGGGGTTAGCTGACGGGAGGAAATGTTCTTTATGAAGCCGGAGTTTTTGGGATCTGGTTGTTTCTGTTGCCTCTTTTGTAGTGCAACCAGATTCTTTCCTTGAGATGTGAGACACTTGTTGGTCAAACTGGCGGCCGCTTCTTCGGCAAAGGCGTGCACACATGGGGAAGAGCTTAGGCATCTTGTGTTCTAGTTGGCGGCGGGTGAATAACAGGTCGAGATCTTTTTTGCGGAAAACAGAATGACACTCGTGTATCCGCGCGCATAGTAGGCGTTGCTCCGTTTTGGACACCAGCCGTAGGCCCTCTGGAGTGGTTACCGGTCGCTTGAGGCGAAGACTCACGGATATCACATCCTTTTCCCTGCAGGTCTTGTTGAAGTCGAGATGAGTCCGGAAGAGAGCAACACCCTTGGTGATGTTGATATATCGCATTACAAGCCGCATGGTCTCGATGCCAAAGTCGGCGTATAGACTCAAAAGAAAACATTTGACAGAAGTCTGTCTGGTTGGGCCTCGTACGTGGGGGAAACGAAGAACTTCGCCGAAAGAATGAGGCAACACAAAGCGGACGTCCGACAAATGAACCGTCAGCGCAGCGCGGTGGCCGAACACTGCGAGAAATGTGACCATCAAATTGACTTTCACGGCACTATTGCATGCACTGGAAACCGAAGCTAACCAGCGCAGGCTTCTGCTGGAGTTGTGGCACATACAAGAAACACGAAGTAATGTTAATCGCTCCCTGAGAACACTTCCTTCGTCTTGCATCCATGGTTTGCGCCCATTGACCCGGAGGTATTCAACACGAGGGCTTAAAAAGCCAAGCTGCGCCTCTCCCGTGGTCACACCGTGAAGGGACCGAGCCGGTCCCGAAACGTCGTGTTTTTCAAAAATTATCCTGATTTGCGTCAGTCTTCTTTCTACTAAATTAATTTTTCCCAACCAGACGGACTTCTGTCATATGTTTTCTTTTGACTCCACAGTCTGCTTCTCCAGTCAAAAAAGGCGTCGAAACCGCTCGTCTGTCAAGTCAAACGAGTCTTCGTGCGCCCTCCTTCGCCATTGCTCGCGCCAGCGCAGCCGCCTCACTCGTATCGCCGCGTACATCGCCGCCATTTTCTGTCACAAAGGCAACGGTCAAAATGACGGCCTCAAAACTGTGACAAAAAAATTTCAAATAGCGGCTGCATAATTAGGTGTGCAACGCCATCACTTCTGCCACATCCATGACGTAATCTGCAGACACCCTATACAAGCGGGAATTGACAAGCGGGAATTGACTCGAGGCGGTCAATGTTCCCGTTGCGTTTTTTGACAGAAAATGGCGGCGGTGTACGCGGCCATACGACTGAGGTGGCTGCGCTGGCGCAAGCAACGGCGAAGGAGAGCGCACGAAGACACGTTTGACTTAACGGACAAGCTGTTTTGACGTCTTTTTGACTGGAAAAGCAGACTGTGGAGTGGCTATGCGACGAAGTCGCCGATGAACTGGGAGGTATGCGTGCGAGCGCGCTGTCGGTGCGGTGGAAGGTGCTGTGTGAACTGCGGTTATTTGCTACCGGCGGCTTTCAAGCTGCCGTTGGTAACGAGGAGCACGTCGGCATCGCACAACCGATGGTAAGCAAATGCGTGTGGCAGGTGTTGGAGGAAATCTGCAAAGTTAGCGCGCAGGAGGGGTGGGTTCCCGCGGTCACCTCTGTGCCAATAAATAAAACACGCTTATGCTGGCAAAGCACTTTATTTTTCCCAGCAAATTGCACCTCATGGTCGACTTCTGTTTCCCAAGGGAAAAGAAACAGACAGCCACGCATCACATACTGCAACACCTCACCTTTTGGCATTTTTGTCCGAATATTTGGCATTGGCCGAACAACACAGACTTCAACAAGTTCTGTTCGTCGATTTCGTACCAAGCGCTTCTTGCAAGTTCGCTCGGTAGTCACGTAGCCTTCACTGCATTCGTTGAAATTTTTCAGCGCACTTAGGTCAACCGCACAGTAGCTTGATCTCAGACGCCGCGTAACAAACAATACCACGGCGTGGAATCTGCTGCTTTCATGTAAAAGCGGCTTGACGTTTTAGCATCGTCAGCACATCCCCACGGGAGCAAAAGTTACCCACCAGCTAATTTATTAGCGTAACTTCGAACGATTTTTCTTTTGATTAATATTTTCCAACTTTAAACACAATGTTTTGGTAAAATAAAATATTAGTTACTTTTATAGCTGCGTATTTCTCAAGTCTTTACAAAAATTTAGCAGATGGTCTCTTGTACTGAAAAAAATCCTCTCGGGACACCGTCTTGCTGTAACTGGCTGATTCCTCGTTGCGTCAAGCGGTGACGTCTTTTCGTTTCGTTATTCTGATGTAACTGTCAATAACTTTTGTCAGAATTTGTGACAGTTACGTAATAGGGCCTCTGTTGAGACACTTTAGTGAGTGAGTGAGGTTGTAATGAGGAGAATTCACTGACCGCGCCGCAACTGTCCAGCAAAAGCTGCTGACGCCTGTACAGCGCAGACCTCCGGACAGCGTGGTGGGATGGGGAGAGATTAAAATACAGGGTTAGCAACAGAGACCTGGGTTAGTGACAGAGAGCTGGGGATCGAGACAGTCATAGGACAGTGTTCTCCAAACGTGTAGGCTTGAGAGTTGGCGCTGTAAAGGGGATAGCCACATAATCATCTCCATCATCATTGCCGGGCCGCATTTATGGGCCAACCTTGGAGAGGGTGGTTGGGTGGAGGTTCCACTTGAATCATGTACTTCTTGGACTCTTTCGTAACTGCCCTTGAGATCCTGGACTTGGGAGAACTGCCCTCCTAACCTGAAGCAACCAATAAAAAGTTTTTCTCTCCCTCTCCTCAGAATAAAGTGGTTCAGCCAGGTTTTTCTATGTAAAATGTATTCTTGAGCTGTTGTGGCAGTTTTTTTTCCGGCACAGTCGCATACTACGCGCACTTTCGAGCAATGGCCACCGATTCAGGCCCGACCCGAATTTAGTATAAAACAAAAAAATATCGCTAGATTCCCCCGCTGTGCGACATTTGAGCGGTTTGGCCGAGAGAATGTTTCCGTGATTTTCTCTGAGCGAAGCGAAGGTCTATGTATCGGATTCTCTGTGCGTGTCTTGCTTATGTCCCCGTCGTTCTCACCGCGCTATTACTCTCTTAGTTGAGGCATGTCATACCGACTCCACCAAAGTTTCCCACTTCCAGACCGATACGTGCTCGGGTTGCAATGTGTAGTATACTCAAAGCCTTGCTCATGCCGGGCTTCCTTCCTAACACCTACGACGTCCCCTGTATGCTATAAGCGCCCTGATTCATACTTCAGTCTGGCGCATTACCGTCTAGAATACCCCATGGCCATTCACTCCCCTTCTCAATCCCTTATTTCGTGGAGTGCCTGACTCGCCTCGGATTAGCTGCAAGACCAGCTGGCTCCCGTTCGCCAGGCCCGCTACGTTTTTAGCGCGACTTTGAATGACCAAAGTGCAAATACTACTACTACTACAACTCCTACTACTACTACCAATATTAGAAAGGGCTCTTTGAAGTAAAAAGGTTGCTTGCATATATATATATATATATATATATATATATATATATATATATATATATATATATATATATATATATATATATATATAACCATAGTAAGCTGGATAGCTAAATTCTAGCAGTTAACTTTTTATCTGGCCATTAGTAATAACCTTGTCAGCTTTAACAATTTCAAAAACGTGATTGCACCCGGCGCTGTGGTTTAAAAAATTGGCAATTTCACGCGCGACTCGAAAATCACGTGCCTAAGGTGCGCGCACAGCGACTCCCACCCTGCATGTCACTCCATGGCGCACGTGCTGGCAGAACTGTGCCAAATGAAATTGTTGAGAGATACGACCGCTTCTAAGCTTCCACTGTAAACATTCCCACTTACTGCAGGCACCAAAAAGTTTATTCTTCAATTTTAGTTAATTAGGTAACTATTATCATATTGTGGCACCCCCTGGCCGAATATCATATGTGCAGAGGTGGTTTTCATGTACCTCAAAGAACCTAATCTTATGAAAGCTACAAAGATTAATATTGATCACTCTGTAGGTATTTTGTAGCGATATACACATTACGGTAGCACTTCGAGCCTTCAGCGTGGCGGTGGGACGTGACGGTGGCGGCGCAGCCACCGCCACGTGGTTGGTCACGTGACCAGCCATTTTGGGCGGAGCAGCTGCTACTGCCGGCTGCGCGGCGCGCCGGCGAAACCGCGAGCTGCGACAACTGTGCGCATGCGCCGTGTCAAGTGGGACGAAGATGAAGACGGAACGTCCAGCTAGAGTGTACTAGAACTTTTGAGTGGCGCGACCGAAGCCGGCGCGCCTTGCATACCTGCGTCCCCCTTTTTTGATGAAAGTAGCGGTGGCGCTGGCGTCATACACTCGAAGCAAGTTGGCGTGTTCCGACCTGTATGCGTGTGTGTGCGCGCAAGCGAGCTCTATCGCAGATTTATGACTCAAGTGGAAAGAAAACAGCGTTTAAATCACTGTTATGCGCCCGGGTGTCAGACTGGGTGCGCTCGCACGGTCCAAGGCCGCAAGATATTGCTTCTTAAAGCCCAAAGAGATGAAGAGCGACGACTTGTCTGGGAGAGAAATCTGTGTAGGCTTGATAAGCCCCTCGGCGCCGATTGCGCTGTGTGCGAGCTTCACTTTGAGCCTCATTTAATCGTGAGAGATTATGTGCACATAATTAAGGGAACAGAAGTTCGAGTGCCAAGAACCGACTCTTCGGCCTGACGCGGTGCCGACGATTTTGCCGAACGTGCCTTCATGCCTCACCAAGAAAGCACCGGCACCGCGGCCACTGACAAAACGGCGTCAGTTCGCGTCTTATAACGACAGCGATAGAAGACGGCGTCGCATTGACCGAGGTAAAGTGGCGTCATCGGACGAACGTGCAACAGCCGCTACTGAGAATAACGAAGCCGATGAAGCGGATCACCCAGTCTTCACCCAGATAGCACACAAGGTCTTCAAAACGTCTATTTCAGGAATAAAACGAATAAAACGAGTTTTCGACCAAAATAAACGTTTTGAATAGGTCTTTTATGAGCCGAAATAAATCTGTCCCAACGGTAAGGTTAAAAGAGAGCTTTGCAAGACAGGTTTTATCTGTGCTCTCTTTGAGACATCTTGTAGACAACAGGAGTTTTGGCGCCAGACATCAATTTTGGCAGGCTTTTCGGGCTTGCAAGCGGTCTTTTGGGGAGAAAGCTCGTACCTACCACGTGCAGAGAGGATGCATGTATGCCAGCTAGAAGTGTGCTGAATTTCTGCAAAAGCTCTCTGTGTACTGTGCTGTAGGTCGACTTCTTATTATGACCCCCGTGAGAAAAAGAAACCGTTTGTGGAGCTCTGCCAGCGGCAAAAGACGCGGCGATTGAATGATGAAGTGGATAGGTTGACGGGTGGTACTACACATGATGCTGCGACAAAAGTGCAGGCTGCACAGCAGCAGAGGGCATTCATAGCACTGAGCATGAAGGTACCTGTTCATCAGAAGAAAGCTGCTACTAGTCATGCACAGACAGCGACCGCAGTGCCTTCGTTTGTGAGCTTCCGCAGAGAACTGCTCCGAGCGCAGATCATACAGGGTACACCTTGAGGATCAGTTCACCAGATGCTGTTTCAGATTCGCAATCCGACACACAAGGTGCACAGAGTGAGTGCGTCAGGTACGTGGAATCACATGCAGATTTCCGCCCATGGCTAGCATCATGGGCATCTCGCCACTGCATTCCGCTGATCGCTATCTCAGAACTTCTTGGAGCGCTTAAGAATATCTGACATATATCTTCCTCTCGACCCAAGGACACTGCTCCGTACCCCAGGGTCGACTTGAACGAGGAGTGTTCCCCCCGGACACTACGCGCACTTTTCCCTGAGGCGGACACTGGAAAACTTAGTTCATAAAGAGGCAAATCAAATTACTGTGACGGTGCTTCAGCTGTTTTTTTACACTTATGGGATGCGCCTGGGAAACAGCCCCACCGATCAGTTTTGGCCACTTTTGGGAAGATGCGTTCAACTCGACGAATAGCGACTGTTCCTTATCGGTTGTTACGAAGGAAAAGGAAAGCCCCTTTCTGCGCAGACTTTCCTAGAAGAATTTGTGCAAGAAGTGAGTGTCCTGATCACAGCTGCTATCCCAGCTAATGGCACCCACTTTGACATTTGTGTGAAAGGTTTCATCTGTGATGCTCCGGCAAGGGCCTTTGTTCTTGGGATAAAACATCATGGCGGGTAATATGGCTGCTCCAAATGCAAACAGAAAGGGCGCTACTGCATGGGCAAAGTAGTTTTCCCTGACACAAATGCACTCGTGTATACTGATGAGTACTTTGCTGCAAGGACGAACCCGGATCAACACGTGAGTGACACGCCGCAGTCGGCTGTACCCCTGGGTTTGGTCAGTGGATTTCCCTACGAATATATGCATCTTGTGTGCTTGGGTGTGCAAAGGAAACTCCTACAGCTTTGGAAAGGAGAAAAACGAACTGCGTTCATGCTGCACTCAGTGTAAATGACTATTCTTTCGGCAAATTTAAGCTGGTGTCAGTGGGCAATTATACCTGAAAAGTTTTCTCGCAAGCCACAACCGTTTTTGGAACTTGGCGCCTGGAAAGCCGCGGAGTATCGCCAATTTCTCCTTTACACTGGTGCCGCAAACCTTAGAGATTACCTTGACCGGAAAAGGTACGAGAACTTCCTGCTTCTTCATGTCGCCATCGCGATCTTGGCACGCCCGTGACTATGCTTAGAATTGAACGACTACGCACATGAGTTATTGGTGTGCTTTGTCAATACATTCGCCAAGCTTTAACGAACCGCACACGTGGACTACAACATTCACGGCCTCGTGCACCTCGCTCAAGACGCCCAGCAGTTCGGACCACTCGACAGCTTCAGCGCATTCCCTGCGGAAAGCTTCATGGGCCAAATGAAGAGGTTAATACGGTCAGGAAATCAGCAGCTTCAGCAATTGCACCGACGCGTGCATGAGAGAACCCAAGCCAGGCCTGAGTCTTCTGCTCCTGCGGCGAAGAAAAATGTGCACTTCAGCTTGGAGCACGACGGTGTGCTCCTACCTGCAGGCTGCTCTGGAACGCAATACTCGGCAGCACACATCGGCGACACTGTTCTGAAGACAGACAAGGCCAACAGCTGCTGTCTCCATACGATCGTGATAGCGGAAAATTTCGTGTTCAGTTCAAATGGTAGCACGCCAATGGTAATTGATCGCGCTTTTACAGAGAGGATGCCGCTTTACACGTACCCTACCTCATTGACTTTCTTGAACATATGGAAAATCTCGGCACTGACCTCAGCGAAAACTGCATGGAAAATCAGCGATGTCAAGACAAAGTACGTGCTATAGATTTCCGAGTTAACCCTGTAGATTTGCTGTGTTTCCCCTTGTTTACGCCGCGGTCATGTAATGCATGGTTACTCCCGCACGCGCCCTCCATGTTCAAGCTATGAAAGTGACATCAGACTTCGCATTCCCTACCAAGCTGTGTTCAATCTAGAAGTTTAGTTGACGACTGGGGTTAATTGTAGGAGGGGTACCTTTATTCCGGACGCCTGGCGACCACTAGCGACTCTGTAAGTACTTCACCGATCACCACGAAAATAGTGAAACGTTTCTGCTGTGCTATCAACAAAAGTAGTGATTTGAGACGTGCTGTTCATGTCAATCATAAATATCCGGTTTGCGAAAGCGTTTAAAAAAAGTTCCGCCTCCGTCTTGTGGTTCACAAGGCAATATAACGACCGGCATGCGAACACGAAGAGGATGTGAGTGTACGATTTAAGCGCAGGGCTTGGTAAAAGCTACTTCGGCCACCTTTAAAGCGGCGCACACAAAAAAAATATTTTTTCTCGTAAAATGTGCAGCATCCGCCTTTCTTTCTGACTTGGTTTTAAAAGGACACATGATAAAAAACGAAGTTAGCCTGCATCGATATATAGATTATGGCATTCTAATGACAAAAACACGAGTTTCACCGGGAATTAACGGGCTTTTAATGGGACAGAAAAAGTTAAAATTTTCATGCACATGTCGCCGCCCAGTTCGTTTCGCAAGCAAGCACCGGTGCATCTAGAAAGAATTTTGAGCCGGACCGTTGGGTGCGAAACACACACAGGCACAAAGAAGGTAGACGGAGCTGAGCGCCTTGTGCCTGTTTCGCGCCTGCAACCAAATACGAACAGTCAGCCCAACAAGACGTTATTTTAGGATCGCAGCCTCGGCAGCATCGCCATTCACTTTAAATCACGGCATTCCAAATAAGTGGCGCGAAAATTTTGAAATGCAATTTTCTCGCCGATAGCACTTCATCGGCGAAGCAAGTCGGCATTCTATTTTCAGAGCACTCGCGGACAGAGCTTTTGATCGGCACACTGAATTGGACTTCCTGTAGCTTGGATTTCAAGTTCGGTCAGCGTGGCCACGTAGGTTGAGTTTGCCAGCTGACACTGCCACAGCACGCCACGAAAACATTGCGCAACCCCAGTGCGCGCACAGTTCTTCTGCACTGTTATATTGCAAAGCACAACAACGCAGATGCAAAGATGCGTATCTTCGAAAACGCAGATCTCAAGCTACGCGCTTTTAATGCTTACACACGGTCGGTGTTGGTGCATTCATCTAATATAAATCGGTGCTGCTACACACTGCGTAGAGTGAATATTGGTGAACTTCGCTGGATCGAAAATTTTGCAGGGACCGAGCAAAAGAACCCCAAAACACTACTACTATCAACATCACCATCATCCGCCTGGTGACGCCCACTGCAGGACAAAAAATCTCTCCCACACCTCTCCAGCTGCCCTGTGCTCTTTATTAATTTGCAACCGTTGTCGCACATTACGTGCTAAGCCGAAAAACAAGAGTGCCCGACATCCGCGAAAAAGGTTTGCATCGCAGACTAAAATTATTTTTTTTTGCTAGTAAGTACGCGTGCATATGACATGACGCAAAATAGAAGACATGTTGATTTTCGTAGGGTATACGGCAGTCTCTCTCCTATCTGCCCCAGAGCTCTAGAGTGGTATATAGCGAAAAAATTAGAACATAAAATTCTTCCTTTTCAAGCAGCCGTGAAACTTGTATTCACCAGGCAATAAAGACGCGGCGTGTGCATAACTCCGAGGAGTTTTCGATCTCAAACTTGCTAATATATGCATAGAGCGCAATAAAGAAAATTTCCCAGCATTTTCGCAGCCACTATCGTGCTTCTGAAACTTCTCTCGTAAAACATCTTTTCCCGGGTTCGAAGCCGACCGCGGCGGCTGCGTTTTTATGGAGGAAAAACGCTAAGGCGCCGGTGTGCTGTGAGATGTCAGTGCACGTTAAAGATCCCCAGGTGGTCGAAATTATTCCGGAGCCCTCCACTACGGCACCTCTTCTTCCTTTCTGCTTTCACTCCCTCCTTTATCCCTTCCCTTACGGCGCGGTTCAGGTGTCCAACGATATATGAGACAGATACTGCGCCATTTCCTTTCCCCCTAAAATCAATTATTATTATTATTAAAACATCTTTACTTAAATTACCGCAATCTTTACCTCGCTCGACTGCACATGAACAGCGTAATAAACAGTATTTTCTCGAAAGTGCAGCGCTAGGTAAAATTTACTGTTAGCGGAGCGTCAGTGTGCCGAAAAATATTGAAGAATATACACGAGTAACCTAAATCTTAGGCTAATAAAAACTCTGCGTATTGAGGAGGACGGAGTGCGCTTTGACTTCATGCCGCAAGCGCTCACGTTTAGTGCTTTCATTGCTCGAACGAGAAGGCGGTAAATGTGGCTCGTGGTAGTCACGCATGTCGCATCACTTTCTAGCGATTGTGTTCAATAATATAGCGTGAAAAAAGTGCAATCTTAGTGGATAGAAGCAGCGCAAAGCAAAAAGGACGAAGGAGAGACACGGGAGCGGACAAGCGCTTGTCCTGCGTCTCCCCTTGTTGCTTCGCTCTGCCGCTTTTCATAATTCACCAAACTACACGCAAAAAGATGATGCAACCGGCACCATGTGCCAGCGAACACATCGCGCCGGCGAGCGCGCGATGACCTGCGAAGTGTGCCGTGCGCAGCGCGCACAGCCGGCACGCGAGGATAGTCGCGGTAGTGACCCTAGTCGAGGAGCAAAGCGCGGGAGTGAAGGAGAGGGTCGCTACTTTTATTAAGCTTTTTGCGCCATCTTTTAATATTATATTGAAACAAACTTTTCAAACAATTTACAAAAACTAAGAGGTAAGTTTTATTATTTAACCATAGATGGCGCGACATTCACATTTATTATACGGCAAAGATGCTCGAGTGGCCGGAGTGACTAAGCATTGGATGTACTTGCACACGATACTGGCAGTAATTGAGCTAGTGTTTCGGCGTAGCCGTCGTGGGCACGTGCTGGCTGCCGATATCAGTCTTGCTTTAGGTAAGCAGGGGCCTTTTTAAATAGCGTGTTAATTTGCCTTCCGAGTTTGGTTGCGGTTTTGTAAATTACAGCGAACGGCCAAGAATTCGCGCGTTTATTTTGATGCATTACGTTCTGTAGATACATCTGTGAATAATCATGCTCTGTAGCTGTCAAGGTACTACCTTGCGGCCGCTGTCGAGACAGTGCTGCCATTTTAGCGGTTGGAATACCTGACAGCACGTTGGCTGTATTCACTGTTTGAAGAGTACGGTGAGGAGCTAGTTCGCAGGACATTATGGGAACAATGAATAACTGCGCAAAAAGGACGGAACAGGAGAGAGGAACCACACGATACAAGCGCTTCTCTCTTGTCCTGTCCTTTTTGCACAGTTAT
The DNA here is from genome assembly GCF_052857255.1 of Amblyomma americanum. Taxonomy (NCBI): domain Eukaryota; kingdom Metazoa; phylum Arthropoda; class Arachnida; order Ixodida; family Ixodidae; genus Amblyomma; species Amblyomma americanum. The sequence goes on along the minus strand of NC_135497.1, from coordinate 17,416,044 downwards.
TCCTCTCTTGTTCCGTCCTTTTTACGCAGTTATTCATTGTCCCCATAATTCACTGCTTGTCCGTCCGCGCCATCTTGTGTTTTTGCAACGGATTGAGTGTTCTTGTGTGGAATAGAAGTCATTCTGTTGTGCGACCGTAATGGCGGTAGCGTTGCAAAAAAAGGTGGGAAGGGGCACGTTAGAAAAAGCGGGAATGCGATTGCGCTGCAGTGGTTGAGGTAAGTATGCATTGGATGTATACCTGCGCGCGGTCTGGGAGCTAGTGTAAAGGCGCGAATATAGTCCGACGTAACGCAAGCAAGCGCGCTGCGTTGCGTTGGTGAAAAAGCTCCGTCTATAGTTCGACGCACTGCAGCGGCCAACGTAACCGGCGGCTGCCAGCGTGCCCCGACGGGCCCGGCGCAGATTTGGCTCCTGCTCCAATCGCGCGCCGGCGCCGCCGACCGCGTCGACCCACAATGCATCACGCGGAGAAAAATGGCGGATGCCGGTGCCAGCGGCGTGAGTGGCGCGAGCTTCCCAAATATTGAAATTGTGCCGGATATCGCTGTGGAACGGTTTATCGAAGCCATCAAACAACACCCTTGTGCATACGACACCAAAAGGCTGGATTTCAGAGACCACCAGGGCAAAGAGAACGCCTGGCAACAGAAGGCGAAGCACCGGTCTCTCCACGGGTGAGTTGTTCCCGTCGAGAGAGCGATCTTTCGCACATACATCGAGCGCCAACGCTTTCGCCGCAAGCGGTGCACTAGTAACACGAGAGCAAGTTTCTGTCGCGCGGATAACACCCTAGCCATGTTTCATTAGCAGCCGCAAAGCCGTGAGTGGAACGAAACGAATGAGGCGACGCAGAAAAAGGCGCGAACGGAATTCAAACTGCCGGCGTGTCGACGATCGGCGCGCGGCGTCTGGGCGCATCGAAATAACGGTCGTCGTGAGATGGTCGCGCGCGTGCTGGCTGCTGATTGTAGCGGCCTATTGTGTTGCTTTGTACAAGTAGGGGCCTTTTTAAATAGCATGTTAATTTGCCTTCCGAGTTTGGTTAAGGTTTTATTTTTTAGCAGTACGTTCGGTAGATATATCTGAATAATCATACGGTGTAGCTGTCAGGGTACCTTGCCGCCGCTGTCGATATAATGCTGCCGTTTTAGCGGTTAGAATACCTCTCAGCACCTTGGTTATATTCATTGCCTGTCCGTGCGGCGTATTTTATTGTTTTTGCAACGGAATGAGTGTTCGTATGCGTGGATTACAGCTCGATCCCCAATATTGTACGTATCTCCGCGCTTCTGAAGTTGGTGCACAATCGTAGATGGTGCAAATGCCTGTGATAGTTTGCTTAAATTACGAGCACATCGTGGTGACTGATTGCGAGCCTGTTAATAGAGTGCGAAGGAACCGAGCGTACATCGCGTCGCCTGCCGCAGTAGCTTGCATGCTACAAACAGCTGCGGTCAACCGGTCGTGAAGACGTCGATTTTTGTCATTTGTGGACGTGTAGACATGTAAGAACGGGCGATAAATTTTATGTTTGAAGCTCTTCAAAATTCAAGCAGCAGGATGAGCATACCTTGGACATGACTGTTGCCGTGGGCCTACAGCGACGTCCACTATGCCTTTAATGAGAATCGTCTGGGTCCTTCGGATGTACATTTAGACACTTTGTAAATGAAAAGCTATTCAGCATTGCCAACCTCAGTGATTTGAAAATTAAACTGAATGCTCTGGCAAAAGTAGCTATAGGCGCTCCTAAATGTTGTGGCACTCAATTGCTTCAAACTGTAAATGTCTGTGGCCCAAAGTTGCTCTAAGCGGCTAAGCACTTGTAATATAGTGAATCCTTGAATGTTTAGAGGTTAGTAAATGCCGCTCCACAGCCTCTAGCGGTCACTTTTAGCACTCGTGCTACGTTCTTGTCAGGCATGTCACCCCACATAAAGGCCACAGAAAGGGGTGTTTGAGCTTGGCTTTAAGATGCTTGCACTATGTAGAGTACAGGCCACCGAGCTTCCATGCCGTGTACGAGACCTCAGAAGCGAGCGAGAAATTTACAATACATTAAAAAAATTCTCGCTTTCGCACCTCGCTGCGATGCGGGGTGCTGGGCTTTCGTGCGAAAACCTGGCATACGACGTCACGTCGTGCAAATGACGTCAGCAGCCGGGGGTTATCATTGGTTCACAGCGCCAAATTCTTTCAAACGTCACGCGCGGCCACTCTGCGCGCGCCGCAGCTGGGGGAGGTAGGGGAGGGGCCGGCGGAGGAGCGCCGCCGTTTTGGCGTGCGAGAGAGAGAAAGACGCAGAAGCTCAAATTTTTTCTGCATATAACTCAGCTTCCACAAAACGCATTAAAATAATTCTTGCTGGGGGATAGTTATGAGCCGTTGCCTTTTAACATCCCAGACATATCGCACGCACCTTTATTGAGACCCCTTTCTGGGTCCCATTAATGCTAATTAATTTGCTTTCAAATGCTAAGTGAATATTAAGAAGCACAAAAATGGGTCACATGAAAATTATGGTGGTCTCTGTCCATATTTGTTGATATGCAGCAACACGAGCCATTTCATGAATGCCCAGCTGCACCTGACGGAACATGGAAATGTTGACTGATCCAGCACAAAAGCATCATATGAAAGTGCAGCAGTTTTTCTCTAATTTTACGAAGTACTTTTAACTGCGTTATTAATTAATAAGTATACATTGCATACATGTCTACTACTGTAGTGTAAGCATTCTGTTGAGAAATTTATTTATGTACTACATTGCTTCAGAGGAAAAATTCAAATTATCTGCGAAATTTTTTGGAATTTGTTGATAGCAATTTTCAGGATTATGTGTTAGATTGGAATGGCGATGAACATGTGTTATCCAAGAAGTGAAGTTCAGGGACTCTAGACCACCCTCTGGTCAAAAACCTTTTGTTTGAGTAATTGTGAGACAAACATGCTCCCACTTGCTCAGAATGCCTCATTAACAAAGAGTTGCAGCCATTGTAACCAGACAAGTTGGTCATGCTTCTCCCACCTGTGCACCCTTCCACTCCCTGCTCAGAGGTTCTTTAACAAATTCTGCTGTTCAAGGATATTATACAATTATGCCTTGTGCCAGTTCCTTGTATGTGCTAACACTGCCATATCTTTGTCTTCTAGCAAAGCTTCCCATTCACAGCAACAGCGGACTGTCATCCCACTTGAATGCCTTAAAGCTATTCTATTTGTAAGGTGTTCTGCTTTATTTTTGTGCAAAAGTAAAGAACTGGGTGGTTGATCTCGAGCTGCGCATGTCTTTTATCATATTCTCTCTTGCTAATGGTTGGTGCCTGCCACTTGGTGTTGCCAGAATTTCAGAACTATGGGGTCTTGCTTTTAAAAAAGCCATGTATGTCCATGCATGCATAGAGGCCTGCTCCTGCCCCGTTCCACAAATAGGCCTGGGTTTAGTAAAATAAGTTGAACCTGTGCCAGTGCAGGTCATTAGCATGTTAAAGCAAACAAGACTATAGTCCATATTTTGTTTGCAGCTTTTACTATAGTACGCTTCAGTGACATAAATGCAGTGGAGGCAGTGCCTTCATCGTGGGTTCATGATGGGGTGTGTCTCTGGCCATCGAGCTACTCTGCTACTCGTCTGAAGAAAGCGATAGCACACTTTGAGCAGCCACATATATCATTCAAGTGGCATCAGATAGTTGTCGTCAGCACTGCCAGTAAGTTTATGTAAAAATGTCATGAAGATGGTGAAGGCGCATGATTATTTGCATGCACATATTGCCCAAAATTTGTTTTGACAGCAAAAATGGTCAGATTACGTGAATAACGTTTACATTAATAAGTAAACCAGCATGTATCATAGCACCTAAAAGTATTTGTAGTGGGGTATATTGTAAGCATTTTTTTTTGTGAGCTCAGTATTTCAAAAATTTGAGTAAAGTTACAATATCCAAATTTTTGGCATAGCTGACATGATAGTTGCCTTAGTGCTTGTATGACCCAAATTATTTGTGGGGCTCATTTTTTTTTCGAGCTGCGTGTGATTCGCAAAAATTAAGTTGTCTGTAGTAAGCATACATTTAAGATAAGCTGTGGCTTTGGCTTTTTTTATTGTTGTTGACAGGCTCTTATCTGCATGCCCAAGAGAAGGCACGTCTAGCAGAAGAAACAGATGATATGTGTACTATTGATGGTGAGCAAGGCCATGGAAAATGACGGCGGCGGTGCAGGACCCTGTCAAGCTCCACTGGTATGCACTATGTATGCAAAAAGGTATGCACAGCACTATGAGGAGGTTAGGGGTGCTAGGCACCACCTGAAAAAAGCCTGCCACTTCAGTCTTGGAGGGAATTTCATCTGCGGGCAACCACCTAAAACGTATAGATTATCCATTCTTTTGTAGCTGGCAGGTGAATGTTTGAAGCTCTTACACTCTTTTGTGAGGAACAGTGCCATGCAGGCATTGTAACAGCCAAAAATTTTACTCCATCTCCTCCTGTCCTACCCTACAGCAAATAATCTAGCGCCGTTCCTGCGTTAAGACCGGTAGTACTGACTCATCAGTATGAGTTTTCTGCAGAGCATGAAGTGTTGTGATAGTGCAATAATCTAGTGACTTCTGCTATGGCCTCTTGTAAATAAGTTTTGAGGCGTTTACTGCACAAATAACTTTTTTTAGCAGTTTGCAGTAATACATTGTTCTAAACTGAACCATTCAAAGATGTGATTGTTAGAGGTGCAAACACAGCTTATTTGCTGTGTTCGCACATTCACATTGCTTGCATAACACTGCTGTTTTAATAATGTGGAGCCTTGCAACCGTATTTCCTACATTGCTACTTTGAGGACATTTAGATTGTAACATGGTTTACCACACCCTGAGGCCCTTGAGGTGAACTTTCTCGCACCTTTAGTTAACCCATTCGCTTCGACGGCCATTCCCGTGATCTGTTCTACGCAACTTTTGGTGCCACGGACTGCCGTGTATGGCTTCGTGAAGAAACCTCCATAACTCCGGCTGTTGAATCCCATGTGAACACTTTTTGTTTTATTTTGTTTGGGAATGTTTTCTGGAAGCACCTCATTCAGAGTACCTTGCGAGTGTGGAAGGTCTTGAAGCAGACGGGCATGTGAAGTGACACTCCACATTTCTCGCACTCCCACTGGCTCTCGCTCTTTTTCCCCTGTGCTTTACAGACATGACATTGCCTGGATGGATTTTGCTTGATTGCATTCGGTGGGATTTTGCGAGGAAAGTGAGCCCACTGATATAGGCTTCTAGCCGCATCAGTGAAGCACCAACAGGCAATTTGCCTCGTCGCCAGTATTCCGGTAGCACAGTTTCTTCGATCAGCTGTGCCGCCAGGTTGACTTTCCAGCCCGTATAGCTCACTCACTTTCCTGTAATCTGGGCCAATAGGACGTAGCTGTTATAAACAGCAACATCCATGATGTAAAAATTATCTTGTATTCTTTTGCGTACCTTCGCATTATAGGAAAGGAAGCCAGCTGTTGATCTCGATCCACACCTCCCATTCCACGGTTGTAGTCCTTCCCAACCTGGGGCTTCAAAACAGGCAGGCCACTCTGGTGATTTTTCTTGCCGGCGTCAGTCACACTGGCTGTGTTGTGACACAGAGAGCATATTGAAGTCTTCTTGTCCTGCCATGTCAAAGCCATGATGCCTTGCGAGGCCTTGCATTCGCCTTTTGGCTTCAGCTTTTTTAGTTGCTTGGGCGTGTTCTTACGGTGCACCCTAACAGTACCCACAGCGTTTGATCCTGCTTGGTTTATATGAAGGAAAAGGAGTGGCGAAGAATACCAATGTCCATGTAGATTGTGTGACCGTCCGCGAGACGATCACCGACAAGGTTGATGACGATGGCCTCGCTACACAACATTCCAATGGTAGCGGTAGTTTGCTCACATTTTCCTGTATAGACAGAGAAGTTCAGGCAGTAGCCACTAGCAGATTCACACAGCTTGTAGAACTTTACACCAAAATGGGCTCGTTTTGAGGGGTTGAATTGCACGTATGCGAGACGACCACAAAATTTCATCAAACTCTCGGCCACAGCGAGACCTTCTTCTGGAGAGTAGGCACAACCTATAGACTTTATGATATAGTCCAGTACAGGTTGTAGCTTCCTCAGCTTGTCATCAGTGGCTGCAAGGTTGCTGTCACTGAGATGTATATTGAGTGAGAGCCCAGAAATGTTGCCTGGGCATCACCCTCGCAAAAAATGGTGTGCAGATCACACTTCTTTGTGACGAATATGCCTCAATGCTGCTCTTTCATGCCTGGCTCATTAGCACACACAGTGCAAAATAAACTTGCATCTCTCCTGGTGTAGTTTCGCGGCATGTGGGGCCTGGCTTAAAAGCCTGTTTCTGCCTTGCATAAGAGTTGCTGTGCCTTGCAATCATGTCCCAAAAATCACCTCCAAGGAGAGCATTGAACAAACTTAAAGCACTAGGACTCTCACCTACTTTGAGCTGAATCGCTCTTTTGACTACAGGACTTCCGGCAAAAGACAGTTTGGAGACATTATCTGAAAGGTGTTTTTCCTCCCACTGCCAGTCTTCATTTCTTGTCTTCTTGGAAGGTGTTGGGGAGGAGAGCGGAGTGCCTTCAGATACACACACATCACTTTCACTGCTGTTCTCACTGTCACACTCATTGTCGCCACTTTCTTGGTCCAAGGTAGCTTCTGGATCGTCACCGAAGTCACTTTCATCATCACTTTAGAACACCAGCTCCAGAATTTCCTTACAAGTGAGAGCTTTCTTCCTTCGCGACGTCATGCTCGAGATGCAGCAAACGACTCAACAGAAAAAACGAAGACGTCAACTTCTTTCTGATTTTTTTCTTCAAGCAACCAAGCTCAAAAATAGTGGACAACTATGTCCATCTGGTGTTAAAAAGACGAAACAACCCAACAACAGTGTAGAGGGAAGCGCTGTCTATCGGGGCTTTTTAAAAACGCCTTTTTTCCAGAGGCCAGCAAACCGCCAGCTTATCGCAGTTTGGCCTTGGCCAAAGCGGCCGGTGGAGCGCCGGCTTCGGAAGCGAATGGGTTAAACATAAGCATTGACCAGTTGACTGTGCTATATGCTTCTGGCTGCTTTTGTTTGCAGGCCAGTCTGCATCAAGCCTTGATGAAGCAAATTGTGAACATGGTTTGCCACTTGGAACACCACCACCATTTGTGCACAAAAGGGTTGCAGTCATTTTAAATCTTTTCTGTACCGTGCATTTCTTGTGCAGGACAAGGTAAAGCTGCAGCTGTCTTGCAAATCAGTAAAATGGGTACCATATGCGAAACTCAATCCCCGTGCTTATCCAACTTCACATTACTTTTATCCAGACACCAGGCTACGCCTGCACCCAGCAGCACCACTGCTACTGGTACTCCTGCGCCAAGTGCTTCTGCTATGCCTCTTGCTGCGCATCATCCCTGCATCACACAAGTGCCCAGTGCCGCTGCTATGTCTACTGCTGCCCCGGAACCCGTCGCTTCCAAACACCCAGTTCCAGGATCTAGCAGCACATTTCATGGGCCATCAACATTTGATAAGTATTGGTATGGTGCCTATGTCTTCATTGAGTAATTACTTTTTTACAGTAGTATCCCTGGGACCTTCCACACCACTACACCTTATGCAAACACTTCAAGGTGAGCTTACAGGTCTCTATTTGTGGCCTAAAAATTTTGCTAGGGCTATTTTGGGAGAACAGCGTCAGGAAATTCAGAAGTGGTCAGCTTAATACATTCACTGCATCGTGGGTCACTGGTTGGTCACGTCATGCTTTTTAACACTGTGTAGTCGGGATCAGAGGTGGGCAAATGCCCTCATTTTCACTTTTTCTCCCTCACCGGCCGCCACGGTGGCCGAGTGGTTATGGCGCTCGGCTGCTGGGCCGAAAGACGCGGGTTCGATCCCGGCTGCGGCGGTCGAATTTCGATGGAGGCGAAATTCTGGAGGCCCATGTACTGTGCGATGTCAGTGCACATTAAAGAACCCCAGGTGGCCGAAATTCCCGGAGCCCTCCACTACAGTGTCCCTCATAGCCTGAGTCACTTTGGGACGTTAAACCTTCATAAACCATTTCCTCCCTCACCCTCACTTTTGAATCTATGGCCCTCCCTCGCCCTCATTTTGAAAATTTGTCTGGCCCTCCCTCACCCTCAATTCGAAAAATTTGCTCACCCTCACATCGTTGGCCCACCCTCACCCTAACAGTTGTTTAAAAGTCAAGTTATTCTTGTAGTCAGCAAGTTCTGGTCTAATTACTGAATAATAAACATATAAGACCAGGCCTAAAGGCACTATTATAAGAGAGGCTAGATGCTTATATTGTTGTGCATGTGCATGCTTTTTGAGATAATATGCGAGACAAAAGTGAGAATTACAAATTAGTTGAGCCCAAAAATATCACTCTGCCTTTACTTTTGGCATGCACTAAATGCATACTTGTGCCCTGCACTTCTAACATTTCATTGTTATCTATATGTACTGCTAAAATGAGTCAATGCATTGGTGTATGTGTGTATGTACAAAAACCAATGTATGCCAAAAATATTTAGAAAATAATGCAGTAGCGTTTACCACGACAATTACAATAAGTGCTAAGCACAGAATAGACTGAGAACAAGGAAATTTTGTAGGTCACTGAATTACCACAGCCCGATGACACTTGACAGCACTGGGTCTTCTGAATTTGACTGCTTCTAATCTCCCGCGATTTCGCGAGGTTTGCTGCATGCTCGTCTCATGATGCTTTCACGCGCACAGATGAGATCACAAAGACCACGCTTTCAACTACAGCGTGAGAGACTGGCAGTTTAACACACATGAATGCGGGTGCAGACGACGACATTACAAGCACAACTCGAGAGCTCGGCAGTTCGTTCAGGAAGGATGTTATTTCTCCCAGCTGATTGTTCATCTGAGGGAAGTGTATGAACCGACTGACTTCAAACTGGAGCGGCACTCCCTCTTGATGTGCTCTGTCTCTTAGAGCATTAATCTCTACTTCTCGCGTTTCAAGTGTCAGCGTTATGCGTTATAACGCCAACCCTACCCAGTGGTTGCCATAGTAACCGAGGGGGGTTACATAACGGAATAATATAATAACACGGCAGCGTCATGCCCAAGCTCCACAACTCAATAGGGGTGTGCGAATAGTATACTTCTTCCAAATCGAATCAAATACGAGTAGTGTAGCATTGTTATCGAATCAAATACGGATAGTTTGGCTGAAAACCGAACCGAATACGAATCGAATAATGAGGGAACTGAATCTAATATGAATATTTTGACGAATATTCACTACTTGTGCGAATATTCAATGAACAATCGCAATTAACACCGACGCGCTGCCTTCGCAGTTATAGCTTATCTTTTAAAAGAAGCAACAGTGATCTCAATCTGGGGGTTCGCCACACAAAGTGTATTAACTTTGTCATTGGCATGTTATGCACATAGAAAAAGTACCTTTTGCTCTCCATAACGGAAGCCTCCGCGGTGGCTGAGTGGTTACGGCACTCGGCTGCTGGCCCGAATGACGCGGGTGCGATCCCCGTCGATGGAGGCGAAATTCTAGCGTCCCGTGTACTGTGCGATGTCAGTGCACTTTAAAGAATTCCCAGGTGGTCGAAATTTCCGGAGCCCTTCACTACGGTCTCTCTCATAGCCTGAGTCACTTTAGGACGTTAAACCCCCATAAACCATCTTCTTATCGGAAGATAATAAACTAGCACCATATCCTAGTGCATGAGATGGGCGAGGTCTTACGTATGAGGCATGGCCTCCGTGGTCAAGCATTAAGGCTGGATTTGCTGAACCTGCCTGGGCCCTGCTGCGTCGTCCGAACTCTGAGGCCATGTATGAGGATTACGAACACCACCACGCGAACAGACTGCACCAAGGAGCTGAACCCTCCATCCCGAGCATACCGATCGCGGTATCATGGTAATGCGGCATGTATGGTTGCTGTTTTTGGAAAAGTCATGGAAGGAGGAGGTAAACTTTATTAAAAAAGAGGTCTTAGGCACGGGTTGGGGAGACGTTCCCCTCCCCGCAGTGGGCTCCTCTTCTAGGCCGGATGCCAGGTGGTTGGCCGATGATGTCATTCGGCTACCTCTTCGGCCCGGTCCGTGACTCGGAGTTGAACCTCCGAGTCCGAGCTGAGCGCGCGGCCTCCCACTAAGATTGAGTAGAGAGCTGCAGACTGTTCGACGGCTTGTCTTGATTACATGAGTATAGGATGTGTGGTGTGTCTGCCTTATGGTGTCCACAGAGAGAACAGATAGGGCTAAACTGCTCTGGGAACCATATAGAGTACATGTATAGATTAAAGAAAGTGTCTGTTTGGAGCTGCCGCCAGCTGACTTGTGTTTTGCTGATAGATCTATGTGGTTCTGGGAAGATTTCTTTCTTTCTTGATGTGGGTAGTAATTTCTTTGTAAGTCGTCATTTGCTCCCTGGCCGACCTGAGCACGGGGCAGCGCACCTCCCGGTTAACTACGAATCCTCGGGCAAATTGGTGCGCCGCCTCGTTTTCAGGATGGCCCGAATGGGCAGGGACTGAGATCAATGTGATCTGGCGGGTATTGGAGATTTTTTGTAATATTTTGATGGCTGCGGAGTGGGCCCTTCCTTTGGAAAAATTTTGAATTGTGGTTTTAGAGTCGCTGATGATGTATTTGGCAGTGGTGGAGGTAATGGCTAAAGCTATGGCAGCTTCTTCGGCATGCTTCGGAAATTTTGTTTTATCGATTGTCGCCGATGCGAGGGGAGAACCTCGATGATCGACAGCTGCCAGGGAAAAAGCGTCTCCGTCCGCATGTTCTGTCACGTCCACATGCACCGCGTCTTTCTGAACTGAAAATCATTCGTGAAGTTTTTCTGCCCTAGCCCTTCTGTCCGTATAGTAGTGTGGATGCATGTTTTTGGGCAGAGGGTGGACTAGTAAGTGTTAGTGCACGTGTCTCGGAACTGGCAAGGTGTGTACGGATTCCTTCATATTGTATTCCTGCCTTCTTTAGGATGAAACGTTTCATTTCAGTGCCTGATAGTCTTTCGTATTATGCGGTGAGGTGTGCCTCCATCATTTCCGCTAAGGTGTTATGAATTCCTAACTGGAGTAGTTTTTCATTTGGGGTATGATGGGGGAGGTTGAGTGCAATTTTGTAGGATTGTCTAATTAGAGCATCCAGCTTTGTTTCTCTGACTGTGAGGGTGACGTATGGTGAAGAGTAGATGACTCTGCTAAGAACGAAGGCTTGGATTAGTTTCCTGGTCTCGGCTTCTTTAACTCCTCGCCTATTCGCTATGCGTCCGATGAGGAGGGCGATTTGTTTGACGGTGTTAGTCAGTTTCTTAATTAGTGTCATTTTTTTGGACAATACCTGAGTTTAAAATCTACACGGAAGAGGTAGCCATCCCAGAAGTGGAAACACTAAGAATATTGGGAATGCTGATACAGTCAAACCAAAAAAATGACACACTAATTAAGTCATGGAAGAAAAATACAGCTGGCCTTATTCAAACTTCGAGCCAATTATTTGAAAAGTATTCGAAAACTTGAGGACATAATCAATTCATCATCATCAGCCTTACTACTCCCACTGCAGGCCAAAGACCTCTCCCATGTCTCTCCGATTAGCCCTGTCCTTTACCAGCTGCATCCACCCTTTGCCTGCAAACTTCTTAATCTCATCCGCCCACCCAACCTTCTGCTGCCCCCTGCTGCGTTTACTTTCCCTAGAAATCCACTCCGTTACCCTTAAGGACCAGCAGTTATCTTGCCTTCGCATTACATGCCCTGCCCAAGCCCATTTCTTCCTCTTGATTTCGACTAGGATGTTCTTAACCCGCATTTATTTCCTCACCCACTCTGCCCGCTTCCGGTTTCTTAACGTTACATCTATCAAATTTCTTTCCATGGCTCACTGCGTTGTCCTTAACTTAAGCTGAACTCTTTTCGTTAGCCTCCACATTTCAGCCCCGTAGGTGAGTGCTGGCAAGATACAGCTGTTGCACACTTTTCTCTTGAGGGAAATTGGTAAACTGCCACTCATGATCTGAGAGAACCTGCCATATGCGCTGCACCCCATTCTTATCCTTCTAGTTATCTCCCTCTCATGATCCGGATCAGCTGTCACTACCTGCCCTAAGTAGACGTATTCCTTTACAACTTCCAGGCTCTCACTGCCAATTGTGAAGTACTGTTCCCTTGCTGGACTGTTGAACATTTAGCCGCTTTTAGGTTACCTCCGTTCTTTAGAGCATGTTCGATTCTCTCCATATTAAACTTCCTAATGTCGGCTGCCTTGCGCTTATTTATTAACTTCGATAACTGTCAGTTCTATTCTGTCGGTAGGGTTAGACGCCCTCGTGCTTTGGCGCTTCTCTATCACCTGATTGATATTGTGAATATGATCTATTATAGAATATCCTTTACGAAAGCCTGCCTGATCATTTGGTTGATTAAAGTCTAACGTTGCCCTGACTCTATTAGCGATTACCTTAGTAAATACTTTGTAAGCAACGGATAGTAAGCTGATCGGCCTGTAATTTTTCAAGTCATTGGCGTCTCCCTTCTTATGAATTAAGATAATGTTTGCATTCTTCCAAGCTTCTGGTACAGTCGAGGTCATAAGGCATTGCGTATACAGGGTGGCTAGTTTTTCTAGCACGATGTCCCCTCCATCCTTTAACAGATCTGCTGTTACCTGATCCTCCCTAGCTGCTTTTCCCCTTTTCATTACTTCTAAGGCTTTCTTTACTTCATCTTTCGTTACTGGCGGGATGACGCATTGCTGTGCACTGCTGTCTTTCTCATTAACGCTCTGATTACATTGGCTACTGTACAGGTCTGTGTAGAACTCTTCGGCTACGTTCACTATCTTAACCATATTGCTAATGACTTTGCCCTGCATACATCTGGTTTTTACCTATGCCTAGTTTCCTCTTCACTGTTTTTAGGCTACCTCCGTTCTTTATAGCATGCTCGATTCTCTCCATATTAAACTTCCTTATGTCGGCTACCTTGCGCTTATTTATTAACTTTGATAGCTCCATTAGTTCTATTCTATTGGTAGGGTTAGATGCCCTCATGTTTTGGCGCTTCTTAATCAGATCTTTCGTCACCTGAGATAGCTTCCCGGTATCTTTTCGAACTGTCCTACCGCCTACTTCTACTGCGCACTCCGTAATTATTGATGTCAGATTACCGTGCATTGAATGAACATCAAGATCATCTTCCTCAGTTAAAGCCGAATATCTGTTTTGCAGCGCTATCCTAAACTCCTGTGCTTTCCCTCTTACGGCTAACTCGTTAATGGTCTTCTTCTTTGCTAGCTTCTTCTGTTCCCTCTTCAAGTCTAAGCTAATTCTAGACCTTACCATACTGTGGTCGCTACAACGCACCTTTCCGAGGACGGCCACATCCTGAACGATGCCAGGTTTAGCGCATAGTATTAAGTCGATTTCATTTTTAGTCTCACCATTGGGGCTCTTCCAGGTCCACTTCCTGTTCTCTCGTTTGCGGAAGAAGGTATTCATGATCCGTAAATTATTTCTATCTGCAAATTCGACTAACTCCTCTCCCCTGCTATTTCTAGAACCTATCCCATAGTCGCCTACCGCGTGATCGTCAGACTGCTCCTGCCCACCTTCGCATTGAAGTCACCCATCAGTACAGTGTACTGCGATTTTACTTTATTCATTGCCGATTCTACGTCCTCATAGAAACTTTCAACAGACTGGTCATCATGGCTGGATGTAGGCACGTAGGCATGCACCACTTTCAGCTTGTACCTCCTATTCAGCCGAATTACTATAGCTGCTACCCTCTCGTTAATACTATAGAGCTCCTCTACATTGCCAGCTATATCCTGATTAATAAGGAATCCTACACCTAGTTCTCATCTATCCGCTAATCCACAATGGCACAGTATGTGTCCGTCCTTTAGTACTGTATACGCCTCACCTGCCCTCCTAACTTCGCTAAGCCCTATCACATCCCATTTAATTCCCACTAGTTCCTTGACCAGCACTGCTAGGCTGGCCTCACTAGATAAAGTTCTAGCGTTAAACGTTGCCAGGTTGATTCCAACGGCGGCCTGTCCAGAGCCAGAGATTCTCAGCACCCTCCGCTGCGTCACAGGTCTGGCCGCCGCCGCGGTCAATTGCTCTGCACCCGCTGGGGACTGAGGGCCAAGGGTTAATTGGTTTGTTCATAGCAGGTTGTGGCCTAGTACTACACCAGCAGGGTGGCCAAGTCCTGTTCTGGTGAGGGAGTGCGTTGTCAGTTCCGGTCACCGAGATCAGGTTGCACCCCAGGCCTGGTTATGCAATTCTATCGACACGCGGGGTTTTTTTTTTAACCCGGTGGAGAATTGCGCGGCACCAGGATTTGAACCCCGGTCCTCTTGCACGCGAGGCGGACGCTCTACCTCTACGCCATCGCTGCTTCTTAAGAAGTTTTCGGTCCGCCAAAGAGTTCCCCTGATTAGTTTCGAATAATTTTGAACATACACTGTTTGATTCATTCGAATAATCAAATACGAGGATATTCGATTCCGTATTCGAGATTTCCGAATATTCGCACACCCCTCCAACTGAAAACTGAACTATGTCCATCAGTATATGTATCCCGTTCGTCTTTTTCTTCATCCTTCGTGCCGTCTTTGTTGTGTGAGCAATTTGAATATGTGTAATGGTGCTAGGATATGGATAATGGGTAATGGTGCTAGGAATATGGATAATGGTGCTAGCACGCGATAATTCGTGGTTAACCCCAGGCTAAACTGGCCGTGACTGTTTTGCTTCCACGTCTACGCTTTACCCAAACGCTCAGTGTCTATTCCCTACCATGCCTGCAAGAAAATTGGTTCATAAAATCAAGAGCGTGATCATGTGGTCACACCTCTCGTGAGGGACAGAAATAAACAAAGAGATGGTCCTGTTATTTGGAGAGCAGTACAACTTTTTGTTTTTTAGCGCATTGTACAATGAAAGGCGAAGCGAGCAATGATTGAGACCAAGGTTGTTAAGCTGCTGCTTTATTTCCATGGTAAGCCTACAGTGGTTGGCTTTGCCCACCACATTGCGACGCCGCTTTCATATACCGCAATTCTAGAGAAAAAGGAGTTCTACAGTGTGAATGAAAAATTCCACACCCACGCCGTCAACAGGCTTTGATTTGACAGAGGAATTTTGTAGAAGTATTTTTTGCGCTGAAGCCAGTTCTTTGAAACCTCGCTCACCTGATATCGGACTTCGTTCCGGGAAACAAGGCTTACAACTTGAGAATTAAACAGCCTTCCTAGGAATAATTTCTACATATGATAGACTCAGGACTGATAATGAAATTGTTGACTGCAGCAGCACGGTTCCCGTTGGACCGGCAGCCACCCGCACGGCCCGGCCAGTGCCTCCTTAGCGCGCTATGAAGGGTGTCTCACCTAAGTTTTTACACAGTTTCTAAAAAAGCTTTTTGAGTTAGAAGAGCGGTTTTTTGGCATAGCATTCAGAGTGGTGTAGCACATCACGGCGACGAAGGCGTGTGGCTTCCCGCCTTTCGTGTTCGCCTCGTGTACCTCCGGACTGCAGAAACTTGTCTTCTCCAGGAACCGTCACCCTAAGAAATAGCGTTTTAAAACGGGCATTCATAACGGGTTGCAGAGAAAAAAAATATTAGCTCCAAGTATGGTGCGGGCTGCCACCCCCGCTTGCAGAGAGTGTATCTGCCCTTCCTCACCCTCACCTCATCACATCTTTCCTCCCACGCCCTCATCTCACCATGTCTTCCCGCACTCGTCCTCACCTCACCATGTCTTTTCCCCCTCACCCTCGTCCTCATGAATTTTCATGCACCCATCTTCCCTCACCTCACACAGTGAAATCCTCGTGAGGTGAGGGTGAGGACGGCCTCATGAGGGCTCGCCCTCGTGAGGATGCCCATCTCTGGTCGTGATTACTCGTTTCCACGAAGAATGCATGAAACAGATGTTATACTGAGGTTCTCCTTCTTAGACTTCACAATAAGCACAGATAAATGACTTGAGCTGCTGGTTATCCATGATGCAGTGAATCTGTTAAGGTGAGCTATATTTTGTTTGGTTTTAAAATTTTAGGTTAATATTGTTTAACAATGTTCCCCAGCCATTGGATGCAAAACAGGTATGTATTTTTATCTTTTATATGGCTTAGTTAAAATTCAGAAGCTTTTACGCAGGTCGAGTCAAGCTGCATTTACAAACACTTCTACAAGGCCAGAGCCATATATGTAAGATGACAATGCATATTGTACCAGCCTAGTTTATTTAATGTTGTCTACTCATATGAACAGGAATGCAAGTCAGTTGCCAGAGCCATTCTTCATGCTGGGCCCATGTGGCACAAATATGTAGAGTGAGTTCTGTTTCGATAATTTCATTCCATATCTGCATTCTGTGACCCTTCTTGTCCTCAAAATGCAGGTTCATGAGCCAGCAACTGCAGCAGCAGCAGCTCTTGCACACAGTGTAAAGTTTCACTTCCATATTTTGACATCCTTTTTATTCACTTGCAAGATTTTCATACCTGCTTCTTAAATCAGCATGGTGGCTTGCAGACCGTATTCTTGTTTAATCTAATTTTCAGGGAAAGGCCCACACCACTTACACAGCTGGAGGCAGTTAAGCCACCTATGATGTCCACTTTGAATCTGCTTATGTCAGCATGAGCAAGGCAAGATATGCCTATGAATTCTTCCTAGTTTACACAAACTATACAGTGTAGCAACTCAGTTCCATACATGGTGTAATGCTGAACATCCAAATGCCAGCATGCTAGTAGGATTTTCATTTGAAGGTCTTATTGTCATCCGTTCTGGAGGAAATGCAGGGCCTTGAGTGCAGAGTATTGCAAGTGGTTAGCCAATGTACTTAATGCCATAGTAATGTGGTGTGCGATGTGCAGAAGGCAATTGACCTCACTCTATTTTCTTCATGGAGGTGCTACTGCTCTTGACAGGGCACTTAGGCAGGCTAAAATTTGCTCACAATTTATTGTTGCTTTCCTGCAATCACTGTTTCCACGAGTGTTCCTTTCACATGCACTAATAATCCTCACTTTTCTTACCAGGAGTTTGAATGAAGCCTTATTGGTGAATGAAAGGTGCCGCATTTATAATTCGTAAACAAAAACCTGTGCCACCAAAGTGTGTTTCAAGGAAATGGGCAATAAGTGGTTGGTAGGTGTAAATTTTGTTTGTAAAGTACAGTTAGCAATAGGTAAAGACCTGACTTCCCAACATACTGAGTGTGCATTGTGCCTGCATTTATTGCAGATAGTTTGCACCAAACTCGTCGGTTTTCTTCAAAGGCCAGACTTATGTTTCTGTGTAAGCAGGCAGTTTGTGTGAAGGCGGCTTGGCCATTAGTATGTCCTGCTTCTGCAGATGACAGAAAGGTTATTTTAAGGGAGTTGGCATACATCAAAGAGCAAAACACTGAGGTTTTGAAGATGCTTGAACAACAGAGCAACATCCTTGATTGTGAATTTCCAGTGACGTTTCCAATGGTACATTATGAAGACTTGGAAGACTTCGATCAAAGGATCAAAAATAACAAAAACCTGCGGCATGCATTGGTAAATAGTTGCATCTAGGACTATTAAGGCAGTTATACTAATAGAGTTTGTTTTCAGGTGAAACGGCTAACAGGTCTAGGTGGTGCAATAGTTGGCCATGCTGTGAGGTCACAGCTGCGCTACTTGCTTTCAGATTCGTTGGCTGCAACATTTAGTTACTGTGGACAAAAAGCCAAGGCGAGCTTTAATAGCCTTAAGCTATGCAGCACAATCAGAGGTACATTATGTTTTTCAGCATGTTCTGCAGTTCTGGCTGAAATGTTTTAGATGGACATGATGTAATTTAACCCCGAGTATATATGTTTGAATAGTAGTGCCAACATTAGCCGTGTTACTTTCTGTACAGATGCAGTGAAAGCCAACACCAGGACTACAAGTGCTGCAGATGATGAGATCAAAATTTCCATCATGGTTTGGTTGAAAAATGCAAGCGCACAACACACAAGGTATAGTAATATTTATATTCACTGAAATTTCACACATTATGCCTTAATTGCAATGACCTCAAAGTTCTGCAATGCTCTGAAAAGAGCAGATGTCAGTGTAACCAAGCTGTATGCGTAATCATCAGCCTGACTATGCCCACTACAGGACGAAGGCTTCTCCCATGTATCTTCATTTAACCCTGTCCTGTGCCAGCCGTGCCCATCCAAAACCCCAAAAACTTCTTTATCTCATCCACTTACCTAACTTTCTGCCAGCCCCTGCTCCACTTGCTTTCTCTTGGAATCCACTCCGTTACACTTAAGGACTATCAGTTACCTTGCCTTCGATTTACATTCCCTGCCCAAGCCCATTTCTTCCTCTTGATTTCGACTAGGATGTCTTGAACCCATGTTTGATCCCCGACTCACTCTACCCTCATCCTGTCTCTTAAGGTTGCACCTATCATTTTTTTTTCCATCGCTCGCTGCGCTGTCCTTAACTTAGGCTGGGTCCTTTTCGTTAACCTCCATGTTTCTGCTCCATACAGTGGTGGTCCAGCCAATCTCAGATTTGGAGCAATTTTTAGAGCAGGAAAAAGGCTGTTTTGTAGCAATTTAGGAGTAGCCACATCAGCATTTTGTAGCAGTTCTGTAGCACAAAATTTTGCATTTTGGATCAGTTGGAGCAGGAGAAAAGCAAATGCATGACATTTGGTGCAGCTTATTACTACTGCACAATTGTTCAGTATTTCTTTAGAACAAATAGACACAAGCAAGAAAGACACAGCGCAGCCATTTAGCCCCTGTGCCCCCAGCAGGAAACCATGGTATGTTGCAAACAGACTTTATTTGCCTTTTTAAATAGCATTTTTACACTAGTACTAGAGAACAGTTTTATGCAATAAAATGTAGTACAAAAGTGACTAGAAATGCCAAAACACAATTTTGTGCTGTCGGCAATAAGAGAATGACATGACATACACAGCTGTATTAAAATTATAAATAATTTCGCTATTTAGACATGCCTACATGCACCATATGAGCATGTTTTGTTTACATTGCAAAATAAGCTTTAAAACATGAATAATGATTTTTTTCCATTTAACCCCCCCCCACATATTCCACAATGAAAACATGAAAAGCTCTTTCTGTCAGTGGCTTTTGCTACTTTTTTTTCAGCTCGTCAAACTCGAGAAGTGCAGTAGCCAGGCTCGCATTCTCTTCAGCTAACAACTGTTGCCCACTTTGAACCTGCTCCATGCTCTTGTGAGCCAAGCCAGTAGAGATTGTCTCTTCTGCACATTTAAGTAATGCACGGCATGATGCAACCTTTTCATTTAAGCCACTTTTCAGTTGTTCCACAGTAATGGCATTGGGCTGGGTCTGTGTGGTTGCAGGCTTCGTCACCTCAGAATCTTCACTTTCCTTTTCAAGCCTATCTGCATAACATGTCCTTGCCTTCTTTACACATCGGACCAGCTTAGGTGACAGGGGTACTTTGGTGGCATCCCCGTTGTACCTTTGCAAATATGTCTTAACCTGCCGTAGTCCATTCAGGCTATTAGGAGACAAAGAGGCACGGCCCTCAAGCAGATGCTTATTTATACTGAACCCTCTCTCGCAATCTGCATTACCATGCGGGAGACAGGAGGGCTTTCACGAGTTTTGCAAGCAGTGGGTACTCTTGCTCATCAGCAGCTGATTTCCATTGAAATACTTTAGCCCATGAGCTGTTAATCCTTTCAGGCACTGCAACTTCACTGCTGTTCTCTGGACCGCATTTAAGCATGTACCATTCCTCAATTAATGAAGACACTTCATTCAGCTGTAGCACTTGTGGCAGTTGTGAAGCAAGGTATCGCAGTGAGCGGACTTCCGAGTCTGCATCTGTGAAGTGCAAGCCAAGAATGCTTGCATGTCGCAGCAGTTTGTTTTCAAGAGATAGCTTTTGCAGCAAGTCTCGTGAGCATGCTATGTAAAAAGCGTGGGCCCCAAGCCACAAACGCTTTCTTTCAGGGATGTCCCAGGTCCACATTGCGTCCTCTGTATCTATACCCAACTCTGGCTTTGTCTTCCACAGTGTGGAGTCTTGCAGTTTAAGGCTCTTCAGATCCAACAGTCTTGCCCTGGTAGGCATCACTGCGTAAGAAGCGGCCAAGAACTTGCTGAACTAATAACAATTCCGCATGAAGGATGTGCAAAAGTGGTTCGTTTCTGAAACAGCTTCTGGAAGCCAGTGAATAGCTCAGCACAGTTCTCCAGGAAAAGTATCTTAGCATAGAGTGGTTTCTGTGAGAATGCCGCAGCCAGTTTCTTATGAAGACTTTGGGTGGCAGACCGCTGGCCTGTCTTGTTTGCTTTTTCAAAGTAGTCCTTAATGGCATCAAACTGCTCCTGAATACGGCACAGTGATTCTTGTAAAGTGACCCACCTGTTCGACACATGTCGCAAAAACACATGCGACGGAATACTTAGGACTTCCTGGCTTTCTCTGAATAGCTCTGAACGGACAGTAGATTTGAAGTAATAGCAAACATTTCTTACCACTTCTTCTACATCAGATCCAAAAGCATCTAAGCCCTTTGCAAAAGCATTGTGGACTTTGTGTAAGCTGCAGTGACCGACATCGGCAATGCTTGATGTCAGATGCTGTTCTAGCTTTCTTCTGACACTCTTCATGACGTTGGGACCGTCACTAAAGAAACAAATGATGCCCTATTGTGGCAGCTGAACAAGTGCATCTTCCACGCAGCCAACAATGATCTCAGCGGTGGCCCGTCCAAGATTATATGACATGTTCCATGACAACATGCTGTTCTGCTTCAGAGAAGAACCTTACAAGCACATCAAGTTGCGGCACTTGCTGCTCAGGTTTTGGAGTTTCATCCACCATGATAGAATAGAAAACACCCGGATGACAGTCCATCCACCACTTTTGACTTGAAATATGGGCCTAGTCCATCAGACATAATGCATGGCAGCTTCGACCTGCCACATTTGAAACCCTTGGCAACACTGCTGTCTGGGAACATCGTGTGGTAGATTTCTGTTGTGGTGTTGCCTCATAAAAATGGGATGCACTTGGTTGCGATAGACATGGCAAAAATTGCTTCAGCCTTGCAAACTTGATCTTGTAGAGAGGTGCTAGATGCTCTCAGTGAAATGTTAGGAGGCTGGAGGTTTCCATTTTTGTCTCTGTTCTTTGCAGTGGCATGGATGTGCTTCTTCATTGTTGCATGGCATTTTAATGCAGCAATACCATGTTGTGAGCAATCAATAGTGCACTTGCAGACAACACAGAGTGCTTGTGTGTCTTCAACTCCATTTTTGCACCAAAGATGAATGGGGTCATTATTGGTGTCAATTTCATTGAGCACAGGCTCCTTGAACTTGGTACTTCGCCCTAGAAAAAACAAGAAAATACACCAGTCAACTTATTTTCTTGAAATGAGAATTGGGGCACCATCAGCTGTAATAACAAAAAATCTTTCCCAATAATCACGCTGGTGACATTCTTTCCCAGTACACCAAGCTAAAAAGTAAATTATATGAATACTCTTTCCTTACACTTGAACATTTACTCTTGAACGTCATATTAATTCTTGCGCAGCAAAAGCAACATGCCGTCGTAAGACTATCAACCCTTCCAGTAGTACGCGATCTACAAGAGCTGACGTCGTACTGTAGTCTGAAACTAACGTACACACTAGTGGCAAATGCCGTAACAGAGAACCAGTCTCCAGTGCCGTAGACGTCTGCCGCGCGAGGTGTCCAAAGTTCAGCCGGCGCACCGCACAAACGGCGGGCCAATCGACTACCATACAGTTACTGTATAAGTGAGCCTATAGAGTAACTCGACTACCGTGAATTTGCGTGCCTCCGCCGCCGGGAACGCAAACATCGGCTGCAGCTTTTTTCAAGCGAAATAACTTGTTAGATAAAGTGATGCCTAAATTGTACATTTTATGAAAAACGATATCCACTGTCAAATGCTAAACACAAACGAGAGCTCCGATACTTCTCGAGCTCAGCTGCGTACACGGCTACAGACGGCAGGCGAACCAGCCTGTGCTCGCATCGCAGCCGCCGCCGATATAAGCGTATTTTCTTCTTTGTATACAAGTAATGCGATGAGCGATGATAAAAAAATATTGCAACTAGTGAGCGTTGGTGACTAATTTCGAAGCGCCGTGAGCTTTAGCTTTGAAGTGAACTGGAAAAGGTCTAACAACGATATCGGCGCTGTCGAGCGATCAGCGGCTACGAGCGAACAAGACCGGAAATGTTTTCGCTCGTAGATGCCGACCTGCCCGGTGCTAATCCCATGAAAGTATCGCTGAAGACATTGTTTTATAATACTACTCCTTCACGCTATATATGCCGCAGACTATGTCGTAATCACCGGCTCGTTTGAACTTTGCGATAACAACGAAGCACGTAATGAAAAGACCATACTTACGTTTGCTCATTCTTCGAACCGTGTGGCCGTGTGTCGGAAGGCGATTTCCCGTTGCTCAATGCTGGACGAATGTGCGGGAAAATGATAGACAAGCAACAAGCCATAGCCTGACAAACAAGCCGATCCGCGTGCCTGGGGCTGGTTGCCAGACCAAGAACAAATAGAAGCTATAAGCTTTCTACGGTTGTGTTATGGTTATGTTAGCACAAAGGTGGCACTTTGGTGCACTTGGCGCAAGTTGTACTTCGTTGAGCGCAGCGAGGTGCAGGCAAGTAGAATTGTAGTAAAATGGCACAAATGGCGCAGTTGGACCACCACTGCCCATAGATGAGAACTGGTAAGATACAGTTGTTATGCTCTTTTCGTTTGAAGGATACTGATACACTGCCATTCATTGTCTCAGAGAACCTGCCAAATGTACTTCACCCCATTCTTACCCTTCAAGTTATTTCCCTCTAATTATTCATATCTGCAGTCACTACCTGCCATAAGTACTCATTCCCTTACAACTTCCAGCATCTCACTACTAATTGCAAACTTTTGTTCTCTTGCTAGACTGTTGAACATTACTTTGGTTTTTTGCATATTAATTTTTAGACTCATAGTACTGCACTGCATGTTTAACTTGTTGGTCATGCAGAAAAGATCTTGATAGCACAGCAGTGGTGCTGCTGGCAGTCTGATGATGTTGCTACTTTAGGAAATAAGTTTTGTCAGTAGCCTACCTATTTCTTGATTCTATTTTTATGATTTCTTTATATCTACTGTGCAGTCGCAAAGGACATCGGTGATGCAGTGGTCCTTGCCCTGTGGACTTCTCACCAAACCAACAGAGGCACAAGAGTGAGCGTGTTTTTTTTTCAAAATTTTTTTGCCAGGTATCAGCTTGTATAAATGTTCAGATGTTTGTTTTGTTGTACTGCCAGTATATGCAGCTGACCTGTGGCTTGTATGTTATTTTTATGTGCTTTTTGTCTGCTGTAACATGAGTGCATCAACATTTCCTGTTTTATTTATTGCGCCAGTAATGCAAATCTGTTTTCTTTTATGTACCATTTAAATGTGCACTGCCTTTATGTTTGAGCCCAGAAAGCATATTTTTTTGCAGAGCATCAAATGATGTTTTTTATTTATTCTTGGAGGTTTTTGTCTGTACCAGTCAACGATACAGCTGAACTTTCATTTTTTATGCGGTTTTCTGTCCATGCTTCTTCCATTGCATCCAATGCAGATGTATTTCCTTCTTCCACATATGCTCTTATATATTTTTTGTGCTACCATCAGTGCATTCATATTTCCTGTTTTATCTATCGTACCAGTAAGTGGATTAATCCACATAAGTTTTCTTATGTGTACCATTTAAATGTGAACTCATTTATGTGCTGCATTGACCAGCCCAAAAAGCATCCTTTTTTTTGCAGAGCATCAAATGATGCTCTGCACTGCTGACGAAATGCCATGCCACTCACCGTTCATGCTGTTTCAGGCGCTGCTACTGACCGGATTCTACTATCAGCCACCCGTTTCATCGAGATGCCTACCGGATCCACAAGCTGCCGCCGCTGACTGGATTCTTGACCCCTGCAACCATTGTACAGATTACCTGTGCACACCGCAGCCGTTTTTGGAGGCGTCCAACCTTATGACCTGGCAACACGCAACGATATCAGCTGATCAGGACACCTACATAAGGGGTACAGTTTTCACCGTCCAGTTGGGCCACGGCACTGCTGGCGAAATGCCAGGCCACTCGCCGTTCATGCTGTTTCAGGTTAATTATTACTATTCCTGTTACCGAGATGATGATGTCTGTCTTTTAGCAGTGTCGTGGCCCCCCCCCAAGTCCTGAACCGTTTCCGCTCTGTGGCAATGTATATATGGCGCTTTTTGGTTCGGGGAGGGGACATTGCAATGAACCCGGGTCCTATGACAAAGGCTCAGGAGGAAAAGCTTGAGTTTGTTTATGACGCTGTTCAAAGGCTCGAGGCTAGCCACGCGAACATCCTTGAAAGTGTTAATAAGATCCTCACCATTCATATCGACTTGCAAAAAGATATGCAGTCTGTAACTAAACGTGTACATGAACTTGAGCTCAAAAACCAGTCAAGTTCAGACCTGCTAAATAAATTTAAGTCTTCATTTAGTTAAACGTGTGGAAGAACTTGAACTTAGGAATCAGTCAACACATTTATCGGAGGCTTCCATGAGCTGCACTCACGATGTGTCTAACATTCATGTAAAAATTGATGATCTGGAAAACCGATCGCGCCGGTCCAACAGTCTTTTCTATGGCATTCCTTACAAGGATAAGGCTGAAACTTGGGAAGACTCTGAACGTCTTGTTAACGAATTTTGTTCTGATAAACTTGGTATTACTGTATCTTCATTATCCCGAGCTCACCGCATAGGCCGTTTTTCAGGCGACAAAAAACGGCCTATTATTGCTAAGTTGGTCAACGAAAAAGAAGTTCAATCTGTCATGAGTAGGGGCTACAAGCTCAAGAATATGAACTTCAGTGTTTCACGCGATTACTCTCAAATTGTTCGCAACAAACGCCGCCAACTACTCACGTATGCAAAATCAGTAAAATCAGAAGGTGACAAAGTGTGTTTAGTTTTTGATACTGTATATCAATAGTATGTTTTATTTCTGGGATAACGAAGCCAATTGTGCATTGCGGGTGTCTCAAGAGTGATTCAGACGTTCCAGTCCTCAGAAATTGGCAGACAAATCACCCTTGCGGTCACTTGCACAGCGCTGCTGTTTTGGGTACAAAATTCCTCTACACCAACATAAGAAGTGTTCTTTCTAAAAACGTGGCTCTTTCTTCACTAATTGATTTGTACTGTTCGTCGATCATAGCGCTTACCGGGACTTGGTTAAATGGCGATTCCTGACAATGTCCTTTTCACCTGTGATTCTGAGTTTAACATATTTCGTTGTGACCGCGTGGGCCATAGGGGTGGTGATGTACTTCTAGCAGTTAAGAGATCACCGCTTTGCTTATTGACATCGCGTCATGCCTGGAGTCAGTGTGGGTTTGCTTGCAATGTGGCCCTTCTGTTATCATTATTGGTGTAGTTTACCAGCCTCCTGACAAGAGCACTTTATTCTTAAGTGAATTTTATAGAATATTAAGCGAACTTGCTGTTCGGTTTCCAAAGTCAAGCTTCTTGTTGCTAGGTGATGTTAACTTTCTGACAAATAACTGGTCCTCACTATTTGCTCCAAATAATGATCCGGAAGCTCGGGCTTTCCTCCAGTCTTGCCTGGACTTCTCATTGCAGCAACTAATCTCTGAATCCACACCTTGTTCCGCCACTTCTGCAAATGTTCTGGATCTTGCCTTAACCAATAATCCTTATCTTTGTTCTAATATTACGCTCTTAGAAGGCCTTTCGAATTCCATATTCACTGGAAAGATTAATTTCATGCTCCATAAAAAATAACTCAAGAAACAAATCAGGTGCTACAACCGAGCAAACTTTGATGAAATTAACGCTGAGGACAACTGGAACCTTTTCAGCAACAAACTTGCTGCACTTATTGAGATTTATACCTGTTATCAGTATACCACA
Organism: Amblyomma americanum; assembly: GCF_052857255.1. Classification (NCBI taxonomy): domain Eukaryota; kingdom Metazoa; phylum Arthropoda; class Arachnida; order Ixodida; family Ixodidae; genus Amblyomma; species Amblyomma americanum. The sequence goes on along the minus strand of NC_135497.1, from coordinate 17,389,938 downwards.
GACTAACACCGTGCCCTGGCTTAATAGCCCCCCGCATTGCCTGAACAATAAGAAAAAGCGTCTTTACAGACAGACAAAAACAGGCACTCTGATTCCTGGCAACGATGCAAAAAGTGTGATAATGATTATCAGACGGCGCTTAAATCTGCTCGTCACCATTTCTTCACCCTCGATTTACCATCAATGTTAAAGAATAACCCTTGGAAGTTCTGGCATACGATCAACCCTTCGAATCATCCTGATATAACTCTTACCAATGCCGAAGGAGGCAGCGTTCCTGTGGCTGAATGCACACAAATTCTTAACGACGCATTCACATCACTCTTTACCCAAGAAGAGGTTCATTCAGTCCCTGCTACTACGAATCATTCTAATGCCTCAATGTCCAAAATAGTTATTAGCGAGACTGGTATCTTATCTTTACTAAGAAAACTTAAAACGACATCAGCGTCTTATCACCCAGGTTTTAATAACAAAATACTCAACTCATCTGAAGGTATCCATAGCATCTTGTCCACTATTTATTTGCAATCCCTTTCATCTGGTTTGGTTCCACGTGACTGGCGCCTAGATAAGGTTGTGCCTATTTTCAAGTCCGGTGATTGTTCTTTACCACTGAATTATCGAGCAATTTCATTAAGTAGCACGATTTGTAAACTCATTGAACATGTGATTCATTCGCAGGTTTTTAACTTTTAAGAACACAATATCATCTTTAAACACCAACACGACTTCCGTAAAGGGTACTCATGCAAAACGCAACTTGCTGGTTTCATCCATCTGTTGATGCTGAAATTCAAGTCGACTCCACATTTGATTTTTCCAAAGCTTTCGACAGGGTCCCTCATAACCGGTTGTTAACCAAACTAACACTTCTTAATATTCACCCTCTTGTTATTACATGGGTTAAAGATTTTCTCTGTTCCAGGTTTCAGTTTACCAGTGCCAATAACCATAATTCGTCACTGAGCCAAGTACATTCTGGCGTCCCACAAGAAAGCGTGCTTGGCCCCTTGCTTTTTTTATATTTATTAACGATTTACCGAACTCCATTTCTTCCCGAATCAGACTTTGCCGACGATTGTGTAATTTATCTCAAAATTTATACTAACGAAGATCGCCTAGCCTTACAATCTGACCTCGAGACAGTAACAGCATGGTGCTCTACTTGGCTTATGCAACTTAACCTTTCCAAAACAAAATTTATGTGTTTTACTAACCGAATGTCTCGATTTCAAACAGCGTATTCTTTAAATAACACTCCAGTCGAGTTGGTAACCACGTATAAATACCTCAGTCTTCATGTTCATTCAGACCTAACATGGAACCACCACATTAACCTTATTCTTGCATCTGCTAATCGGTCATTAGGCCTCTTAAAACATAACTTAAAGCATGCTCCCTCTCACCTCCGATTACGTGCTCACACCACTCTTATTCGACCTAAAATTGAATATGCTTCGGCTATTTGGGACCCTCATCGAGCATATTTAATAATAACATCGCATCATTGCAGAATCGCGCAGCTCGTTTCATCTACTCTGATTATTCACGTCATTCCAGCATCACAGCCTTGAAGAAACGCGCTGATCTGCAAGATCTATATCTCCGTCGTAAAGTGGCACGCATATCACTTTTCCCCGCAGGGGGGCGTCTGCAGCTTGCAGACGTTGGTGAGTGGCGACACCATGGGTTCCCGAGCATCCGCAGGGGCATCCTCGCGAGGGGATGATGGTGAACAGTGCATCACCACGGACCCGAGCACCCGTGCCTAGCCGTGTGTGGCATCGCCGTGTCCGGGGAAAAGGGGATCCTGGTGGTTGAGCCGATGCCGAGCGTTTGGACCTTTAAGGTCCCTCGACGGAGGCAACACACCACTTTGGCCCAAGCTTCCTGTAGATAGACGGCACCTCCAGCCTGACCCAACCGGGGGAAATCGGCAGTCGCCTTTTCCTGTCCTCTCCTCTTTCACTTTCCTATCTTCTTCCTCACAACTCTCCTGCCTTCTCCTCTCTTAATTACTTTTTCCTTCTTCCTGGCAGCGAGGGTTAACCTTGTGTGACCAACTACCCTGAGTTGTGTCATATTAGGTTATAGTGGGCAAGACTTGCTTGCCAGTTCCTGTCCCGTCCCCAAGTTGGGCTTCATGGTGGGTGGCTGGCATCATGACCGAACATTACACACACTTTATGGCTCCCCCTTCCTCACAAAATGATCGTGCTCTAAAAAGAGTGTGGACCGAAGACATAACTGCCCAGTGTTTCCAAAAAACAAAAGAACATTTCCCTAGGTATCATGTTGTACATAGTGAAGATGCAGAGCAACCAGCTAGAAAAATCTCTCCATTCATTGTTTTCAAATCTCTTACTGACGCTCTGGGCATTGGCTACAAGGTGACATTGTTAGCCAGTGGTGACCTCCTCCTTCAAATCTGCGACAAAGCACAATACTCAAAACTCCCAACCTTAGTGTCCTTCGGAGACATCCGTGTAACCGTAACTACCCACCGATCACTGAACACAGCCAAAGGAGTAATATCTGAACATGATTTCCTGAACCTTTCTGAAGAAGAGATGTTGGAGGTTCTGAAAGACCAGAATGTCACAGAAGTCCATCGTATCAAAATCCGAAAAGGCGACAAGGAAATACCAACAAAACTTAAGTCCTGACCCTTGCCTCCAGCCAACTTCCCGTAAACATAGAAGTAGGATATCTTTAAAAAATGTAAGACCATACATCCCAAACCTCAGACGCTGCTTCAAATGCCAAAGATTTGGCCATGGCTCACAGAGCTGTCGTGGCCACCAAACATGTGCCAAATGTTCGTCAAACAATCACGAATCCATGGACTGCAATGCTGCACCACTGTGCGCGAACTGCGAAGGGGATCATCCCGCGTACTCGAGGTCGTGCCCGACCTGGAAAGGAGAGAAAGAAATAACCATAAAGACAAAGAAAAACATAACTTATCAAGAAGCACGAAAAGGACTCCCCTCAGCCTTCCAGTTCACAGCAAAAACAAATTTCGCCGATGTGTGCACAGTGTTCGCATAACACAAAATACACATTATACACAGAGTAATCTGAGCCTGATACAGTTTTGACTCATTTGATGACAAAGATGAATAAAAACAAGAAACATGAAAACAACTTCCGTTCCAAAGAAGGTTCAGCACCATCAGCACTCAAAATTGCACCTTTAACATGGTACCTGAATTAATGATTCAGTAGCATGGTAGAAACACAACACTGTGCATTTGACATTGCAGTATTCAACAAGTTACGTGAGCTAAAAGCAGACACCGTCAGGGATCAGCATTTTAGGTAACTGAGAAATGTCCATGTCACAGAAACACCTGAATGGGCTTTGGGATGCAAGACCTGATAGTTGGAGGTGCTTGGTGCACAGATATGTGGCGGAAATGGCACACGCATACCTAAAAAGGCATGGGAGGTGAGGTTGGTCACCAAGAAATTTGAAAACCACTGGAGTAGTTTAACCAAGTTGACACGGTGGCCAAAACAAGCTTGCAAACATACAGAGAAAGATGTAGGCTGATAAAGGTGGTGATGATGGTGATCATTTGATACATGTATATAAAAAATAAAAGACAAATGTTTGTGACCTTGGTTTTATAAAATATGTTCAGTATTTCTCCATTCAAAATGCGTTAAGGTCCGGCAACAAAGTTAAAAAAGTTTGAACAAGGTGCTCGGGAGAACACAAAGCTGTGGATCAAACCAAAATAGTCAGGAAAAACCTACTGGTAATTCTTTCTTTGACAGAAATCAGTTAAAACTTTCCTGGAAAGCTTGCATCAGGATCAGTAAAATAAACTTGGAAAACAATTGCTGGTGCCAACTTCTACACAGCAATGTAGAGTAACGAAGCTTCAATCCAAAGCGAAACTACATTAACAGCCCAACACCCGAGTCACATGTAGTAGCTGTAAAGTGATTCCTTTCAGGTTTTCAGCCTTTGGTGAAAAAAAAAGCACCTGAAATATCCCTGGTGGGTGTCATGCAACAGGGATGCATAAAAATAGAGAGCTATCAATAGCTATGATACTGGTGGATGACACCATTCAGCATTTACATAATAAAAAGTAATTGTACTGGGCAGACAGCTGTACAACAATACAGTAATCAGCAAACGGCATTGAAGGACTGTAGGAAACAAATGTGATCAGTTTTTTTGCAATGAAACACAATGCCAAGAATGTGAGCATTTTTGAGGTTGTCAAAATTGAGAATTTTTTTTTTACCGAAGTCAGCAATGTTACTGCAAAATCTGACTAACAAAATAAATGCACTCTGTTTAGCACTTCTTTCATCAGCGAAGCACCAGTGTACAACAAACGCTCCCAGTCCTTTTCGTTACCTATGGAAAATAATGGGCAGTGACAGTCGTGCAGGAAAGAATAAAAAAATTTTGTTCAGTTTAGCTTCCCGATTTACTAGTAGCAAAATCGAAGCAAGCTATGAGCATTTAGGTTCTGTAGCACCACAACATTCTAACCGGCGTGAGTGCCTTTGACGCTTGTAGCAGAGAAAAGCGGACAGGTGACTGCGTACGTTTTTCATTCTTCGTGCTGCAAAAGCGTCCTTGATGGTGTACATCTTGAACAGATTTTTGACGGCACCGAGTTTCTCCGGCAACAGCGGCAGCCGGTGTACTGCAGTGCCCCGGGCCACGGCTGCGTTTGAAACTTTGCCGGTCACGCTGAGCTTGACGAGTTCCTCCTCGGTCCAGAACATGCTGGCAGCTTGGGCGCAGAAGTTACTGTCCGTCGGGGCTTTAAAGAGCCTTTCCCAATCCATCAAGGAAATCCAGTGATTGCACCCTGCGTAAACCTTTCCGTCCTCTCTACGGGTGCCGGCCTTTATAGGATCTTCTTCATCACCACGCATGTTGTACACACTTTCAGGTCGATCAGTGTTGAAACTTTCATCCAAATCGGGCTCAGCTCGTGAATGGGCAAATGATTGTGAACAGTCTTCAGCCTCGGATGTGTGGCCAGCAAATGAAAAGCGGGAACATGATTGTGCACAGTCTTCCGCCTCGGATGTGTAGCCTTTTGATTTTTCGGCAGAAGATGTCGACGCTGGAACAGTGCTTGGTGCAATGCCCCTCTTCGCATTGTTAGCCGATCTTTTTTCTCCTGAATGGGCACCCAACTGTGCACAGTCCTCAGTGTGGGACACGTGGCCATTTGATTCTTGGGCAGCAGGTGTCTGCACAGGGACAGTGCACTCACGGGCTCCACTCCTAGCGGTGCCGACAGGGCTTCCCTCACCTTCAGAAATTTTAGACTTGAGGCTTTTCTCGAGATCAGAGTTTTGAGCCCGGAGCTCTTCAATGTCCCGCTGCAAAGCCTCATATTTCTGTCTCAGGACTGTGTAGGCACTTTTGGGCACGCTGTCGCCACTCCCGGTTGCACTTGGTGAACTCTGACCATGTTCGCCAGGCTTCGCTCTGCTCAGCTGCTCTTCCATGGCCTGCAGCCTATTTTCCAAGGCTTTGGGGTTATTCGCAGGCATGGGCTCCATCTCATAGTCGTGCAGGACGCGTTCAATCAGCCGCTGCCTCTGCACCCACTTAGCATGGCCTCTCTCCTGCCGCCGTGCTGATGGCCGGGAGGGCTGTGGTCCCTCTTCCCTGGGCTTCTGCGAGTCAACCTCTTCTTGGACAACTGACATCCTGGGCCGCTTTGCTCTATACAAAACCATTTCCTCCAGCGTTTCTGTCATATGGATGATCTTGACATTGACGTATTCACAGTCCGAGTTGTCTCCATTGCACGAGTGAACGCGGTAGGTGTCGGCCGGCTCGAAGTCGTCCGCGTCCAATGGGTTAAATGCCTCCTTTTTATTAGAGTGTATAGTCTGAATCTGCGTGTGTTCGACCACTGCCGTCTTGAGGCTAGATTCATATTCGATGTACACGAACATCTCGAAATGTGTTACCCAACGCGAACAAAGCTACCCGCCAAAGCCTAGCTGCACGTGACTACGCAACCGCGCGAAAGGGCTTGGACTTTTGGTGCACAGGGGCGGCATACCACACCAGGCTTCGGCCACTGCCCAGGCAAAACCTGAGGTAGGGCCACCCCCGCCCCTGGCAGATGCAGCGAAGGCTGCCCTGCCACCTCTGAACAAGGGCCCGCCGGCCCCTCAGTCGGCCGCCCGCAAGGCTTCCCTCAGTCGGGAGAAGCCCACGAACCGTACACCCGCGGGTTCACCGCGGAAGTCTAGAGCCTCTAATGAGGCGATGGACACAACTCAGAACTCGCCTTTGCTGCAGCAGAGGCATAGCTCCCTGGAGCGAAAAAGAAAAAATACCCCAGCATTGGCACCCCAAAAACCGGTATCCTAAGTTTTAACTACACTCATCAAACATGGCGTTCCTTATACAGTGGAACTGATGAGGACTAATCAATAACTACGATGACAGAACTTTTAAGAGTGGAGGCTACCCTTGAACACCAACTTTTTTGTTTCTTGATATATCTGAATGAAATTTTCAGGGTAGGCTTACAGCATAACCATTTGAAGAACTGCCAAGTTACATGGGGCTGTGGGCACTGGTTCTCAAGTTACAGGAGTATATCAATGTGGTTTACATAGGTCGCTTATTCCAGGCCTGGGGAATTTGAAAATAGTGTTGGCACTGTGAAATTCATTGTGGTCATTCCTGGATAGGTGCCCCAGGGCAAGAAAGAGCCCTTTTTATAAATTTCATTGCTGGAAAAGTTTAGCAGAGCACTGAATTTAGTGTTGCCAATTAGACCTTCATTAGGCAAATTTTAACTGCTTATGACAATATTCAGACACAATAACTTAAAAAGGCGGGCTTGTCTTGCCCCCAAAAATTTATTCAGGTACGGAATAAAAAAACCCCATGGAAATCCAATAAGCAGTTCCCGAGCAGCAGCCAGAATGAGCAGCCACGCCAGGCAAAAAATACATTCTGAGAAAACAACCATCAAAGGTTGCGAGAACACCAGCTTTCTTGTTTCTTGAGATATCTGAATGAAATTTTCAGGGTAGGCTCACAGCATAACCATTTAAAGACATACAAAGTTTCGTGAAACTGTGCAAACTAGTTCTATAGTTACGGGAGTATATCAAAATAGTTCACATAGGTCCCTTATTCCAGGCCTGGAGAATTTGAAAACAGCGCTGTCACTGTGAAATTCATTATGGTTATTGCTAGATAGGTACTGCAGGGCAAGATAAGGCCCTTTTGCTGAATTTCCTTGCTGAAAAATTTTAGCACAGCACTGAATTTAGTGTCACTAATTAAACCTTCATTAGGTAAATTTTAATTGCTTATGACAAATTTCAGATACAATAACTTGAAAAAGTGGGCTTGTCTTGCCCTTATAAATTTATTCAGGTACGAAATAAAAAAAAATCCATGGAAATCCGATAAGTGGTTCCCGAAATGCAGTCAGAATGAGCAGCCACACCAGGAAAAAAGTCATTTCTAAACATGGCCCTCGAGAAAGTTTAAAACCTATTCCTAGGTCTAAAATGACCCTTCAGAATAGCTGGTGGTGTCCTTGCGCACTTTTTTCCTTTGCCGCCTCTCATTCTTGACCCGATTTCTTTTCTCGACCTTGTCCATGCGCAGGGCATCTTTTTCTGCAGCTAGCTGGATGGCTAGGTGGCCAGGTGTGAGCCCCACTGACATAGAGATCTCTTTGGTGGTCCTTTGACAACCAGCATTATATCTCAGCACTGCTTCATGTAGTGCTGTCTGCACAGCAATCAAAGACGCGTGTTGCTCCTTTGGCATCAGGGACCATAGGACAGAGTGGAAAGACTCGGACGCATTTTGCATCTTTGCACCCAGGCAGCGTTGCAGAAGAGAAGCCTGCGAGAGGCACTGGTAAACAGGCAGCATAGCCTCAGCGACGTAGCCTGGAAGGCTGTACTTGTGCTTTGGCTGTGGTGAATCACTTGCCTCGGCAACCTTATGACGGCACCACGAGTTGGCACCCTCTGGGCAGAAGTCACGCCCTCTTCAGTTGATGTGACATGGTAGTACGATGCCATCACTGCACGCTGCATTGCAGCCACATCGTTGGAGTTGTTTCTCAGGGCCCAGCCATAATAGTCTGTCAGTTTATCAATGAGAGCCTTTGTCAGCCTGCCCTTCCCTCCCAGTGACTTTTCACTTTTTTGCACAAGGTTCCGCAGTGCCAAGCCCATCCTCTTTTGGACGTGGTTGAGGCACTCTTCTTTAACAGTGGGGACTAGTCCATAGACGTTCTCTTCCACAAGGGCTGAGAAGGTGGCGCTGTCTCCATCAGAAACCAGCGTTGTGTAACGCAGGTTGTGCTTTGAGACTGAACGGTTGAAAAGAATCAAAGCTGCTTCTACTTCCATCCTCCCGGATTTAGCATCAGTGTTTTTCTGGAAAACATGACGCTCATGCCAGCTTGAGTAATCTGCATCTCCAGGTTTTGGTCCTACTTGACAACCAAGGCACTGGTTAGACAGAACCACAGCATCCATGATGAGGCCTGGATGGTACTCAATCACCGCCCCAACTCCAATGTGGGATGTGTGGCCACGCTTATGCCAAGTTCCATCATATGCTGCAGTGATGTCTCTGCAAAAGCTTGGGTCCATCTCCTTGTAGACCTCCTTCACTGCAGCAGCTGATTCGGCGGAGAACTTGTCCATGCAATGGATCTCTCTGTCCCTGAATGTCTTCTTCAGGTGCTTCTGGAATGTGCTATGATGAAGCCCTCTGTGAGATACATTCATCGTTGCCCAGAAGTCCTTGAGAGCTGTCTGGCCCTTGCCAGTCTGCTTCATTGCCATAACGGCACGTATGTTCACTTCAAAGGCCATTGCTTCATTCTGGCATTGGGAGTTCCACGAGCTTGCAACCATCCCAAATGTGGGTACATCAGTTCAAGCTTTGTTGCCAGTCCAAGCTGGGTGCCTTCTTGAACGGTCAACCCGGGTGCAAGGCAATGCACAAGGTGCTAGAGAGCAGGTCACTTACGGTATCCATTTGCACAAGGCAAAATTTCGCACCTTCACTTGTAGCGGTGGCAGATCTGGGATCGGGCGTCATCGCTTCAAACTTCCGTTGTGTCGCTGGCATGGCGGCAAGTCTTTCTTGAACAACAGCACGTTGTGCATCCGCCACCTCGATCTCCTCGCGCGTCAGGAAATGCGTTTCCAAGTGAACGGCGCACGACGCATTGTCACGCTTCGGGGCAGATTCCAGACCGGAGCTGGAGGCCGCAATCGCCGAGGTTGAAGAGTTTGGTACACAAGGCGTGCCCGAAGCAACGCTTTCTTGCACCAAAGAAGCTGCTGGTATGTCGCTGAAAGCGACGACGCAATCACTGTCTGGTAGCGATGTAGCAAAAGCTGTGCGGCTGGAAGCATCGACACAGTGGCTGTTGGTGGCACGCTTCGCCGCACGAACCAACTTCATAGCACGCTTCCGTGCACCAAACGTGTGTAGCGTCTTTCGCTTTCTTGGACGCATTGTGAATGACCGCGCAACAGTCTGCAGGAAACTGTTCGGACGGCACGGCGAGATATCGTAAAGACGGTGACAACAGCGAACACACCTGGCGAAACGTGAAGAGAGCGCACAAACCACAAAGACCGCCAACAACGAGAAAAAGAGAGAGCTATGGAGTGCAGACGATGCGCCGGCCGCCGCCGAAAGGGGACCGTCTCGTCAGCACGTGCAGCACCCAATAGCGGCCGCGCAATCCCCCGCGTTCTCGAGGAGTGCGCCCTTCGCCCAATTCGCCCAGCCTCGCATTTCAAACGAGGGAAGCTCGAAAGGTGCTTTGAGGGCCCCAATCACAAGCGAGCCACGCTTCCACCATGCTGCCGCCGTGGTCGTTGTCGGAGGCAAAAAAAGAACCAGAATTCACGAACAAAACAAGACCAAGATGGCGGCGCTCGGTTCGCTGGCTGAGAAACGGCACGCGCTCGAAGTTGGGGTATTTTCGGCGCTTTCTCGCAGCTCAGCAGCTGCCGCGATTTATTCGATATTTAATTTGAAGTACTTTCACGACGAATTAGGCATTGATATTTGCAGAACCGGTAGTTTATGACACAAACTGTCAGAATATTCACTTTTCCAAAAAGCAACTTTTTCGCGATTTTTCGGTTTTCAAGGGCCGCGTCCCTCCTTAAACACAATTTCCCCGGTGGCTTTATGCTTACAGGAGACCAACTTAGGTCCAAAACAAAAAAACATTTTAAATAAGTACAATGTCTTTCGGTGTGACCGAGAGCAAGCAAGCAAACTGTCTGGAGGTGTTGCTATTGTCATCCAGAATAGTGTAGCAACCCGCGAGATCAAACTTAAAACCAAATACGAAGCCGTCGCAGTCACTATCCTTCATTTTAAAACACTCACAATATGTACCATATATCTCGAGCCACACGTAACAGTAACACTTCATGATTTAGAATCCCTTCTAGAACAGGTACCAGAGCCATATCTGCTAGTTGGCGATTTTAATGCCCACTCCGGTTTTGGGGGAATTGCACACACTGATGCCAGAGGTCATATTTTAGATCTTATTCTAATAACGTTTGCCTCCTAAACACCGGCAAAGATACATACTGCTCTCCGAGCGTGGAAAAAATGAGTTCCATAGATTTGTCTTTTAGTTCACCCTCTCTCTTTTGTGATTTTAAATGGGATGTCATCGATAACCCGTACGGCAGCGATCACCTCCCTGTAATAATAAACCTAACATCCCCACCGCAAGTCACCCCAACGAAACCCCAACGGTGGAAGTTACATTTAGCTGACAGGGCACTTTTTAGAGAAAGGGCCAGCTTAGATAAAATAGATTCAGACGATCACAGCATATATGAACTGAATGAAGCTATCACAAACTGTATTTTAACCGCTGCACGCCTAGCAATTCCTTGGTCATCTGGAGTAGTAAAGCAGAATCACAAAATTTGGTATACACAAGAAAGCAGAGATGCAAAAAAGAAGCAAAACAAATCTTGGGGAATTTTCTGTAGGTACCCAACGCAGGAGAATTCTATAAAGTTCAATAAGTCCAGAGCAAAAGCTCGATATATTCGCCGTAATGCAGAAAAAAAGTTCATGGCAACGTTAAGTGTCCTCAATACACAGCTCTATTACGTCAAAACAAATGTGGGAGATGGTAAAAAACATAAATGGCAGCTACTCCCCATTCACAGTTCCGTTTCTATCAACCCCTGGCATAGATACAAATTTAGAACAGGCAGATATTTTGGGTGAATATTTTTCCGCAGTTTCCAGTTCATCTCACTATAGAGAATCATTCCTCAAATACAAAAACACAGCTGAAAAACAAAGACTCCCGACAAGTGGCAGTTCAAAGGAACCCTATAATAAACTACTTACAATCCAAGAAATGAATAAAGTACTGTCTGCTGGTAAGCAAACTGCACCTGGCCCAGATGAAATACATTATCATATGCTGGCTCATCTCTCTGAACTGGCTGCTCTTCAATGTCCCGCTGCAAAGCCTCATATTTCTGTCTCAGGACTGTGTAGGCACTTTTGGGCACGCTGTCGCCACTCCCGGTTGCACTTGGTGAACTCTGACCATGTTCGCCAGGCTTCGCTCTGCTCAGCTGCTCTTCCATGGCCCGCAGCCTATTTTCCAAGGCTTTGGGGTTATTCGCAGGCATGGGCTCCATCTCATAGTCGCGCAGGACGCGTTCAATCAGCCGCTGCCTCAGCACCCACTTAGCATGGCCTCTCTCCTGCCGCCGTGCTGATGGCCGGGAGGGCTGTGGTCCCTCTTCCCTGGGCTTCTGCGAGTCAACCTCTTCTTGGACAACTGACATCCTGGGCCGCTTTGCTCTATATAAAACCATTTCCTCCAGCGTTTCTGTCATATGGATGATCTTGACATTGACGTATTCACAGTCCGAGTTGTCTCCATTGCACGAGTGAACGCGGTAGGTGTCGGCCGGCTCGAAGTCGTCCGCGTCCAATGGGTTAAATGCCTCCTTTTTATTAGTGTATAGTCTGAATCTGCGTGTGTTCGACCACTGCCGTCTTGAGGCTAGATTCATATTCGATGTACACGAACATCTCGAAATGTGTTACCCAACGCGAACAAAGCTACCCGCCAAAGCCTAGCTGCACGTGACTACGCAACCGCGCGAAAGGGCTTGGACTTTTGGTGCACAGGGGCGGCATACCACACCAGGCTTCGGCCACTGCCCAGGCAAAACCTGAGGTAGGGCCACCCCCGCCCCTGGCAGATGCAGCGAAGGCTGCCCTGCCACCTCTGAACAAGGGCCCGCCGGCCCCTCAGTCGGCCGCCCGCAAGGCTTCCCCCAGTCGGGAGAAGCCCACGAACCGTACACCCGCGGGTTCACCGCGGAAGTCTAGAGCCTCTAATGAGGCGATGGACACAACTCAGAACTCGCCTTTGCTGCAGCAGAGGCATAGCTCCCTGGAGCGAAAAAGAAAAAATACCCCAGCATTGGCACCCCAAAAACCGGTATCCTAAGTTTTAACTACACTCATCAAACATGGCGTTCCTTATACAGTGGAACTGATGAGGACTAATCAATAACTACGATGACAGAACTTTTAAGAGTGGAGGCTACCCTTGAACACCAACTTTTTTGTTTCTTGATATATCTGAATGAAATTTTCAGGGTAGGCTCACAGCATAACCATTTGAAGAACTGCCAAGTTACATGGGGCTGTGGGCACTGGTTCTCAAGTTACAGGAGTATATCAATGTGGTTTACATAGGTCGCTTATTCCAGGCCTGGGGAATTTGAAAATAGTGTTGGCACTGTGAAATTCATTGTGGTCATTCCTGGATAGGTGCCCCAGGGCAAGAAAGAGCCCTTTTTATAAATTTCATTGCTGGAAAAGTTTAGCACAGCACTGAATTTAGTGTTGCCAATTAGACCTTCATTAGGCAAATTTTAACTGCTTATGACAATATTCAGACACAATAACTTAAAAAGGCGGGCTTGTCTTGCCCCCAAAAATTTATTCAGGTACGGAATAAAAAAACCCCATGGAAATCCAATAAACAGTTCCCGAGCAGCAGCCAGAATGAGCAGCCACGCCAGGCAAAAAATACATTCTGAGAAAACAACCATCAAAGGTTGCGAGAACACCAGCTTTCTTGTTTCTTGAGATATCTGAATGAAATTTTCAGGGTAGGCTCACAGCATAACCATTTAAAGACATACAAAGTTTCGTGAAACTGTGCAAACTAGTTCTATAGTTACGGGAGTATATCAAAATAGTTCACATAGGTCCCTTATTCCAGGCCTGGAGAATTTGAAAACAGCGCTGTCACTGTGAAATTCATTATGGTTATTGCTAGATAGGTACTGCAGGGCAAGATAAGGCCCTTTTGCTGAATTTCCTTGCTGAAAAATTTTAGCACAGCACTGAATTTAGTGTCACTAATTAGACCTTCATTAGGTAAATTTTAATTGCTTATGACAAATTTCAGATACAATAACTTGAAAAAGTGGGCTTGTCTTGCCCTTATAAATTTATTCAGGTACGAAATAAAAAAAAATCCATGGAAATCCGATAAGTGGTTCCCGAAATGCAGTCAGAATGAGCAGCCACACCAGGAAAAAAGTCATTTCTAAACATGGCCCTCGAGAAAGTTTAAAACCTATTCCTAGGTCTAAAATGACCCTTCAGTATAGCTGGTGGTGTCCTTGCGCACTTTTTTCCTTTGCCGCCTCTCATTCTTGACCCGATTTCTTTTCTCGACCTTGTCCATGCGCAGGGCATCTTTTTCTGCAGCTAGCTGGATGGCTAGGTGGCCAGGTGTGAGCCCCACTGACATAGAGATCTCTTTGGTGGTCCTTTGACAACCAGCATTATATCTCAGCACTGCTTCATGCAGTGCTGCCTGCACAGCAATCAAAGACGCGTGTTGCTCCTTTGGCATCAGGGACCATAGGACAGAGTGGAAAGACTCGGACGCATTTTGCATCTTTGCACCCAGGCAGCGTTGCAGAAGAGAAGCCTGCGAGAGGCACTGGTAAACAGGCAGCATAGCCTCAGCGACGTAGCCTGGAAGGCTGTACTTGTGCTTTGGCTGTGGTGAATCACTTGCCTCGGCAACCTTATGACGGCACCACGAGTTGGCACCCTCTGGGCAGAAGTCACGGCGAGGCTCCTCTTCAGTTGATGTGACATGGTAGTACGATGCCATCACTGCACGCTGCATTGCAGCCACATCGTTGGAGTTGTTTCTCAGGGCCCAGCCATAATAGTCTGTCAGTTTATCAATGAGAGCCTTTGTCAGCCTGCCCTTCCCTCCCAGTGACTTTTCACTTTTTTGCACAAGGTTCCGCAGTGCCAAGCCCATCCTCTTTTGGACGTGGTTGAGGCACTCTTCTTTAACAGTGGGGACTAGTCCATAGACGTTCTCTTCCACAAGGGCTGAGAAGGTGGCGCTGTCTCCATCAGAAACCAGCGTTGTGTAACGCAGGTTGTGCTTTGAGACTGAACGGTTGAAAAGAATCAAAGCTGCTTCTACTTCCATCCTCCCGGATTTAGCATCAGTGTTTTTCTGGAAAACATGACGCTCATGCCAGCTTGAGTAATCTGCATCTCCAGGTATTGGTCCTACTTGACAACCAAGGCACTGGTTAGACAGAACCACAGCATCCATGATGAGGCCTGGATGGTACTCAATCACCGCCCCAACTCCAATGTGGGATGTGTGGCCACGCTTATGCCAAGTTCCATCATATGCTGCAGTGATGTCTCTGCAAAAGCTTGGGTCCATCTCCTTGTAGACCTCCTTCACTGCAGCAGCTGATTCGGCGTAGAACTTGTCCATGCAATGGATCTCTCTGTCCCTGAATGTCTTCTTCAGGTGCTTTTGGAATGTGCTATGATGAAGCCCTCTGTGAGATACATTCATCGTTGCCCAGAAGTCCTTGAGAGCTGTCTGGCCCTTGCCAGTCTGCTTCATTGCCATAACGGCACGTATGTTCACTTCAAAGGCCATTGCTTCATTCTGGCATTGGGAGTTCCACGAGCTTGCAACCATCCCACAATGTGGGTACATCAGTTCAAGCTTTGTTGCCAGTCCAAGCTGGGTGCCTTCTTGAACGGTCAACCCGGGTGCAAGGCAATGCACAAGGTGCTAGAGAGCAGGTCACTTACGGTATCCATTTGCACAAGGCAAAATTTCGCACCTTCACTTGTAGCGGTGGCAGATCTGGGATCGGGCGTCATCGCTTCAAACTTCCGTTGTGTCGCTGGCATGGCGGCAAGTCTTTCTTGAACAACAGCACGTTGTGCATCCGCCACCTCGATCTCCTCGCGCGTCAGGAAATGCGTTTCCAAGTGAACGGCGCACGACGCATTGTCACGCTTCGGGGCAGATTCCAGACCGGAGCTGGAGGCCGCAATCGCCGAGGTTGAAGAGTTTGGTACACAAGGCGTGCCCGAAGCAACGCTTTCTTGCACCAAAGAAGCTGCTGGTATGTCGCTGAAAGCGACGACGCAATCACTGTCTGGTAGCGATGTAGCAAAAGCTGTGCGGCTGGAAGCATCGACACAGTGGCTGTTGGTGGCACGCTTCGCCGCACGAACCAACTTCATAGCACGCTTCCGTGCACCAAACGCGTGTAGCGTCTTTCGCTTTCTTGGACGCATTGTGAATGACCGTGCAACAGTCTGCAGGAAACTGTTCGGACGGCACGGCGAGATATCGTAAAGACGGTGACAACAGCGAACACACCTGGCGAAACGTGAAGAGAGCGCACAAACCACAAAGACCGCCAACAACGAGAAAAGGAGAGAGCTATGGAGTGCAGACGATGCGCCGGCCGCCACCGAAAGGGGACCGTCTCGTCAGCACGTGCAGCAGCCAATAGCGGCCGCGCAATCCCCCGCGTTCTCGAGGAGTGCGCCCTTCGCCCAATTCGCCCAGCCTCGCATTTCAAACGAGGGAAGCTCGAAAGGTGCTTTGAGGGCCCCAATCACAAGCGAGCCACGCTTCCACCATGCTGCCGCCGTGGTCGTTGTCGGAGGCAAAAAAAGAACCAGAATTCACGAACAAAACAAGACCAAGATGGCGGCGCTCGGTTCGCTGGCTGAGAAACGGCACGCGCTCGAAGTTGGGGTATTTTCGGCGCTTTCTCGCAGCTCAGCAGCTGCCGCGATTTGTTCGATATTTAATTTGAAGTACTTTCACGACGAATTAGGCATTGATATTTGCAGAACCGGTAGTTTATGACACAAACTGTCAGAATATTCACTTTTCCAAAAAGCAACTTTTTCGCGATTTTTCGGTTTTCAAGGGCCGCGTCCCTCCTTAAACACAATTTCCCCGGTGGCTTTATGCTTACAGGAGACCATGTCTTTCGGTGTGACCGAGAGCAAGCAAGCAAACTGTCTGGAGGTGTTGCTATTGTCATCCAGAATAGTGTAGCAACCCGCGAGATCAAACTTAAAACCAAATACGAAGCCGTCGCAGTCACTATCCTTCATTTTAAAACACTCACAATATGTACCATATATCTCGAGCCACACGTAACAGTAACACTTCATGATTTAGAATCCCTTCTAGAACAGGTACCAGAGCCATATCTGCTAGTTGGCGATTTTAATGCCCACTCCGGTTTTGGGAGAATTGCACACACTGATGCCAGAGGTCATATTTTAGATCTTATTCTAATAACGTTTGCCTCCTAAACACCGGCAAAGATACATACTGCTCTCCGAGCGTGGAAAAAATGAGTTCCATAGATTTGTCTTTTAGTTCACCCTCTCTCTTTTGTGATTTTAAATGGGATGTCATCGATAACCCGTACGGCAGCGATCACCTCCCTGTAATAATAAACCTAACATCCCCACCGCAAGTCACCCCAACGAAACCCCAACGGTGGAAGTTACATTTAGCTGACAGGGCACTTTTTAGAGAAAGGGCCAGCTTAGATAAAATAGATTCAGACGATCACAGCATAGATGAACTGAATGAAGCTATCACAAACTGTATTTTAACCGCTGCACGCCTAGCAATTCCTTGGTCATCTGGAGTAGTAAAGCAGAATCACAAAATTTGGTATACACAAGAAAGCAGAGATGCAAAAAAGAAGCAAAACAAATCTTGGGGAATTTTCTGTAGGTACCCAACGCAGGAGAATTCTATAAAGTTCAATAAGTCCAGAGCAAAAGCTCGATATATTCGCCGTAATGCAGAAAAAAAGTTCATGGCAACGTTAAGTGTCCTCAATACACAGCTCTATTACGTCAAAACAAATGTGGGAGATGGTAAAAAACATAAATGGCAGCTACTCCCCATTCACAGTTCCGTTTCTATCAACCCCTGGCATAGATACAAATTTAGAACAGGCAGATATTTTGGGTGAATATTTTTCCGCAGTTTCCAGTTCATCTCACTATAGAGAATCATTCCTCAAATACAAAAACACAGCTGAAAAACAAAGACTCCCGACAAGTGGCAGTTCAAAGGAACCCTATAATAAACTACTTACAATCCAAGAAATGAATAAAGTACTGTCTGCTGGTAAGCAAACTGCACCTGGCCCAGATGAAATACATTATCATATGCTGGCTCATCTCTCTGAACTGGCTGCTCTTCAATGTCCCGCTGCAAAGCCTCATATTTTTGTCTCAGGACTGTGTAGGCACTTTTGGGCACGCTGTCGCCACTCCCGGTTGCACTTGGTGAACTCTGACCATGTTCGCCAGGCTTCGCTCTGCTCAGCTGCTCTTCCATGGCCCGCAGCCTATTTTCCAAGGCTTTGGGGTTATTCGCAGGCATGGGCTCCATCTCATAGTCGCGCAGGACGCGTTCAATCAGCCGCTGCCTCAGCACCCACTTAGCATGGCCTCTCTCCTGCCGCCGTGCTGATGGCCGGGAGGGCTGTGGTCCCTCTTCCCTGGGCTTCTGCGAGTCAACCTCTTCTTGGACAACTGACATCCTGGGCCGCTTTGCTCTATATAAAACCATTTCCTCCAGCGTTTCTGTCATATGGATGATCTTGACATTGACGTATTCACAGTCCGAGTTGTCTCCATTGCACGAGTGAACGCGGTAGGTGTCGGCCGGCTCGAAGTCGTCCGCATCCAATGGGTTAAATGCCTCCTTTTTATTAGAGTGTATAGTCTGAATCTGCGTGTGTTCGACCACTGCCGTCTTGAGGCTAGATTCATATTCGATGTACACGAACATCTCGAAATGTGTTACCCAACGCGAACAAAGCTACCCGCCAAAGCCTAGCTGCACGTGACTACGCAACCGCGCGAAAGGGCTTGGACTTTTGGTGCACAGGGGCGGCATACCACACCAGGCTTCGGCCACTGCCCAGGCAAAACCTGAGGTAGGGCCACCCCCGCCCCTGGCAGATGCAGCGAAGGCTGCCCTGCCACCTCTGAACAAGGGCCCGCCGGCCCCTCAGTCGGCCGCCCGCAAGGCTTCCCCCAGTCGGGAGAAGCCCACGAACCGTACACCCGCAGGTTCACCGCGGAAGTCTAGAGCCTCTAATGAGGCGATGGACACAACTCAGAACTCGCCTTTGCTGCAGCAGAGGCATAGCTCCCTGGAGCGAAAAAGAAAAAATACCCAAACATTGGCACCCCAAAAACCAGTATCCTAAGTTTTAACTACACTCATCAAACATGGCGTTCCTTATACAGTGGAACTGATGAGGACTAATCAATAACTACGATGACAGAACTTTTAAGAGTGGAGGCTACCCTTGAACACCAACTTTTTTGTTTCTTGATATATCTGAATGAAATTTTCAGGGTAGGCTCACAGCATAACCATTTGAAGAACTGCCAAGTTACATGGGGCTGTGGGCACTGGTTCTCAAGTTACAGGAGTATATCAATGTGGTTTACATAGGTCGCTTATTCCAGGCCTGGGGAATTTGAAAATAGTGTTGGCACTGTGAAATTCATTGTGGTCATTCCTGGATAGGTGCCCCAGGGCAAGAAAGAGCCCTTTTTATAAATTTCATTGCTGGAAAAGTTTAGCACAGCACTGAATTTAGTGTTGCCAATTAGACCTTCATTAGGCAAATTTTAATTGCTTATGACAATATTCAGACACAATAACTTAAAAAGGTGGGCTTGTCTTGCCCCCCAAAATTTATTCAGGTACGGAATAAAAAAACCCCATGGAAATCCAATAAGCAGTTCCCGAGCAGCAGCCAGAATGAGCAGCCACGCCAGGCAAAAAATACATTCTGAGAAAACAACCATCAAAGGTTGCGAGAACACCAGCTTTCTTGTTTCTTGAGATATCTGAATGAAATTTTCAGGGTAGGCTCACAGCATAACCATTTAAAGACATACAAAGTTTCGTGAAACTGTGCAAACTAGTTCTATAGTTACGGGAGTATATCAAAATAGTTCACATAGGTCCCTTATTCCAGGCCTGGAGAATTTGAAAACAGCACTGTCACTGTGAAATTCATTATGGTTATTGCTAGATAGGTACTGCAGGGCAAGATAAGGCCCTTTTGCTGAATTTCCTTGCTGAAAAATTTTAGCACAGCACTGAATTTAGTGTCACTAATTAGACCTTCATTAGGTAAATTTTAATTGCTTATGACAAATTTCAGATACAATAACTTGATAAAGTGGGCTTGTCTTGCCCTTATAAATTTATTCAGGTACGAAATAAAAAAAAATCCATGGAAATCCGATAAGTGGTTCCCGAAATGCAGTCAGAATGAGCAGCCACACCAGGAAAAAAGTCATTTCTAAACATGGCCCTCGAGAAAGTTTAAAACCTATTCCTAGGTCTAAAATGACCCTTCAGAATAGCTGGTGGTGTCCTTGCGCACTTTTTTCCTTTGCCGCCTCTCATTCTTGACCCGATTTCTTTTCTCGACCTTGTCCATGCGCAGGGCATCTTTTTCTGCAGCTAGCTGGATGGCTAGGTGGCCAGGTGTGAGCCCCACTGACATAGAGATCTCTTTGGTGGTCCTTTGACAACCAGCATTATATCTCAGCACTGCTTCATGCAGTGCTGTCTGCACAGCAATCAAAGACGCGTGTTGCTCCTTTGGCATCAGGGACCATAGGACAGAGTGGAAAGACTCGGACGCATTTTGCATCTTTGCACCCAGGCAGCGTTGCAGAAGAGAAGCCTGCGAGAGGCACTGGTAAACAGGCAGCATAGCCTCAGCGACGTAGCCTGGAAGGCTGTACTTGTGCTTTGGCTGTGGTGAATCACTTGCCTCGGCAACCTTATGACGGCACCACGAGTTGGCACCCTCTGGGCAGAAGTCACGCCCTCTTCAGTTGATGTGACATGGTAGTACGATGCCATCACTGCACGCTGCATTGCAGCCACATCGTTGGAGTTGTTTCTCAGGGCCCAGCCATAATAGTCTGTCAGTTTATCAATGAGAGCCTTTGTCAGCCTGCCCTTCCCTCCCAGTGACTTTTCACTTTTTTGCACAAGGTTCCGCAGTGCCAAGCCCATCCTCTTTTGGACGTGGTTGAGGCACTCTTCTTTAACAGTGGGGACTAGTCCATAGACGTTCTCTTCCACAAGGGCTGAGAAGGTGGCGCTGTCTCCATCAGAAACCAGCGTTGTGTAACGCAGGTTGTGCTTTGAGACTGAACGGTTGAAAAGAATCAAAGCTGCTTCTACTTCCATCCTCCCGGATTTAGCATCAGTGTTTTTCTGGAAAACATGACGCTCATGCCAGCTTGAGTAATCTGCATCTCCAGGTTTTGGTCCTACTTGACAACCAAGGCACTGGTTAGACAGAACCACAGCATCCATGATGAGGCCTGGATGGTACTCAATCACCGCCCCAACTCCAATGTGGGATGTGTGGCCACGCTTATGCCAAGTTCCATCATATGCTGCAGTGATGTCTCTGCAAAAGCTTGGGTCCATCTCCTTGTAGACCTCCTTCACTGCAGCAGCTGATTTGGCGTAGAACTTGTCCATGCAATGGATCTCTCTGTCCCTGAATGTCTTCTTCAGGTGCTTTTGGAATGTGCTATGATGAAGCCCTCTGTGAGATACATTCATCGTTGCCCAGAAGTCCTTGAGAGCTGTCTGGACCTTGCCAGTCTGCTTCATTTCCATAACGGCACGTATGTTCACTTCAAAGGCCATTGCTTCATTCTGGCATTGGGAGTTCCACGAGCTTGCAACCATCCCACAATGTGGGTACATCAGTTCAAGCTTTGTTGCCAGTCCAAGCTGGGTGCCTTCTTGAACGGTCAACCCGGGTGCAAGGCAATGCACAAGGTGCTAGAGAACAGGTCACTTACGGTATCCATTTGCACAAGGCAAAATTTCGCACCTTCACTTGTAGCGGTGGCAGATCTGGGATCGGGCGTCATCGCTTCAAACTTCCGTTGTGTCGCTGGCATGGCGGCAAGTCTTTCTTGAACAACAGCACGTTGTGCATCCGCCACCTCGATCTCCTCGCGCGTCAGGAAATGCGTTTCCAAGTGAACGGCGCACGACGCATTGTCACGCTTCGGGGTAGATTCCAGACCGGAGCTGGAGGCCGCAATCGCCGAGGTTGAAGAGTTTGGTACACAAGGCGTGCCCGAAGCAACGCTTTCTTGCACCAAAGAAGCTGCTGGTATGTCGCTGAAAGCGACGACGCAATCACTGTCTGGTAGCGATGTAGCAAAAGCTGTGCGGCTGGAAGCATCGACACAGTGGCTGTTGGTGGCACGCTTCGCCGCACGAACCAACTTCATAGCACGCTTCCGTGCACCAAACGCGTGTAGCGTCTTTCGCTTTCTTGGACGCATTGTGAATGACCGCGCAACAGTCTGCAGGAAACTGTTCGGACGGCACGGCGAGATATCGTAAAGACGGTGACAACAGCGAACACACCTGGCGAAACGTGAAGAGAGCGCACAAACCACAAAGACCGCCAACAACGAGAAAAGGAGAGAGCTATGGAGTGCAGACGATGCGCCGGCCGCCGCCGAAAGGGGACCGCCTCGTCAGCACGTGCAGCAGCCAATAGCGGCCGCGCAATCCCCCGCGTTCTCGAGGAGTGCGCCCTTCGCCCAAATCGCCCAGCCTCGCATTTCAAACGAGGGAAGCTCGAAAGGTGCTTTGAGGGCCCCAATCACAAGCGAGCCACGCTTCCACCATGCTGCCGCCGTGGTCGTTGTCGGAGGCAAAAAAAGAACCAGAATTCACGAACAAAACAAGACCAAGATGGCGGCGCTCGGTTCGCTGGCTGAGAAACGGCACGCGCTCGAAGTTGGGGTATTTTCGGCGCTTTCTCGCAGCTCAGCAGCTGCCGCGATTTGTTCGATATTTAATTTGAAGTACTTTCACGACGAATTAGGCATTGATATTTGCAGAACCGGTAGTTTATGACACAAACTGTCAGAATATTCACTTTTCCAAAAAGCAACTTTTTCGCGATTTTTCGGTTTTCAAGGGCCGCGTCCCTCCTTAAACACAATTTCCCCGGTGGCTTTATGCTTACAGGAGACC
This sequence comes from Amblyomma americanum, assembly GCF_052857255.1. Taxonomy (NCBI): domain Eukaryota; kingdom Metazoa; phylum Arthropoda; class Arachnida; order Ixodida; family Ixodidae; genus Amblyomma; species Amblyomma americanum. The sequence continues at coordinate 17,367,451 of NC_135497.1, read as the reverse complement.
AACTTAGGTCCAAAACAAAAAAATATTTTAAATAAGTACAATGTCTTTCGGTGTGACCGAGAGCAAGCAAGCAAACTGTCTGGAGGTGTTGCTATTGTCATCCAGAATAGTGTAGCAACCCGCGAGATCAAACTTAAAACCAAATACGAAGCCGTCGCAGTCACTATCCTTCATTTTAAAACACTCACAATATGTACCATATATCTCGAGCCACACGTAACAGTAACACTTCATGATTTAGAATCCCTTCTAGAACAGGTACCAGAGCCATATCTGCTAGTTGGCGATTTTAATGCCCACTCCGGTTTTGGGGGAATTGCACACACTGATGCCAGAGGTCATATTTTAGATCTTATTCTAAGTAATAACGTTTGCCTCCTAAACACCGGCAAAGATACATACTGCTCTCCGAGCATGGAAAAAATGAGTTCCATAGATTTGTCTTTTAGTTCACCCTCTCTCTTTTGTGATTTTAAATGGGATGTCATCGATAACCCGTACGGCAGCGATCACCTCCCTGTAATAATAAACCTAACATCCCCACCGCAAGTCACCCCAACGAAACCCCAACGGTGGAAGTTACATTTAGCTGACAGGGCACTTTTTAGAGAAAGGGCCAGCTTAGATAAAATAGATTCAGACGATCACAGCATAGATGAACTGAATGAAGCTATCACAAACTGTATTTTAACCGCTGCACGCCTAGCAATTCCTCGGTCATCTGGAGAAGTAAAGCAGAATCACAAAATTTGGTATACACAAGAAAGCAGAGATGCAAAAAAGAAGCAAAACAAATCTTGGGGAATTTTCTGTAGGTACCCAACGCAGGAGAATTCTATAAAGTTCAATAAGTCCAGAGCAAAAGCTCGATATATTCGCCGTAATGCAGAAAAAAAGTTCATGGCAACGTTAAGTGTCCTCAATACACAGCTCTATTACGTCAAAACAAATGTGGGAGATGGTAAAAAACATAAATGGCAGCTACTCCCCATTCACAGTTCCGTTTCTATCAACCCCTGGCATAGATACAAATTTAGAACAGGCAGATATTTTGGGTGAATATTTTTCCGCAGTTTCCAGTTCATCTCACTATAGAGAATCATTCCTCAAATACAAAAACACAGCTGAAAAACAAAGACTCCCGACATGTGGCAGTTCAAAGGAACCCTATAATAAACTACTTACAATCCAAGAAATGAATAAAGTACTGTCTGCTGGTAAGCAAACTGCACCTGGCCCAGATGAAATACATTATCATATGCTGGCTCATCTCTCTGAACTGGCTGTGGAGGCACTTTTAAATTTTTTTAACAAAGTTTGGGTATCGGGGAAACTTCCCGAAGCCTGGAAGATAGCCGTTATTGTTCCACTATTAAAACCCGGAAAACCCTCTACCCTTCCTAGCAGCTATAGGCCCATAGCTCTGACTAGCTGTCTAGCGAAATCTTTTGAAAGTGTATTGAATATATCAGACTATCATTCGTGTTAGAAGACCGGGAGCTTCTGGATGTCCATCAATGCGGTTTTAAAAAGGCTTGCTCCACCACCGACAACCTGGTTTGTCTTGAAAACACTGTTCGTGAGGCTTTTATACAGACAGCCTTGTCTCGCTGTCTTCTTCGATTTAGAGAAGGCGTATGACACAACGTGGAGGTTTGGGATAATTCAGGACCTGGCTGAACTGGGCATCCGTGACAGGATGTTGAACTGCCTAAAAGACTTTTTGTCTAGCCGTACATTTCATGTCCGCCTAGGCTCAACCCTTTCAAGGAAGTTTAATTAAGAAACCGGAGTACCTCAATGATGTATTTTGAGCACAACACTCTTTATTGTAAAAATGAATTTTATCGGGAAAATAATCCCAAGGTCTGATGTATTCTGTCTATGTAGATGATCTCCAGATAGCTTACACATCCTCGAATACATCAACATGCGAACGACAGATACAGCTAACAATAAATAAACTGGCAACATGGACAGAACAAAATGGCTTCCATTTTTCTCCACAGAAATCAGTGGCCATTCTTTCTCACACAGACAAGGCATGCAGATAGA